>NC_134361.1:110381627-110706127 GCF_048569485.1 Anomaloglossus baeobatrachus | reverse complement strand
ACGAAGCGTAGACCATGACAGGAGCCCTGATGGTATCTGAGGAAATGTGCGGCCACCGAAGTCAAAGTGCGTCCTTTTTTTAGGTCGGATCTGGCCAAATTGATAGTTGACATATGTTTCTGTGCCCTTTTGCGTACTTCTTGGGAGGTTTGTCCCACATATACCTTCTGGCAAGGACAGACAATGGCATAAATCACATTAGAAGTCTTGCAATTGATATAACCATTTAGTCTGTGTGAGGTAGCGTCCAGATGGTTCAGAAAGATGTCTCTGACCGGTTGCATGAATGGACACACGTTACACTCACCGCATGGATAAGATCCTCGTAACGTGATTCCTCTATTCAGCCTCATTGTCGGTCTCCTGAAATGACTCCTCGTCAATAGATCTCTGAGTCTGGGCGCTCTCCTAGCTGTGAGGAGAGGAACATCACTCACAAGGGAAGCGGTCTGGCAATCAAATTTAATAATCTTCCAGTGCTCCCGCAAAATCCCCCTTACCTGCTCCCAGTGACTGTTGTAATCGGTTATCAGTCGTAATGGTTGGTCTCTCACTGGTCTTTTTCGAATAAGCAGGTTTTGCTGGGATTCCTCTTTTGCCCTCAAGAAGGCCGAGGATATGACTCCCCTAGGATATCCTCTGTGTTTCAGTCGTTTCGTCAAGTCACGAGCCTGGCTCTGGAAATCTTCATCCATGGAACAATTACGGCGTACCCGTAAAAATTGCCCGACTGGTACTCCCTTCCTTGTATGGAGGGGGTGGAAACTATCGAAGCGTAGGAGCCCATTGGTGGCCGTCGGCTTGCGGTACAGATTGGTGATGATGCGCCCATCTTCGAATTTTACAGACAAATCCAGAAAGATAGCTGTGGAAGATGACAAATCAGACGTCAAGAAGATGTTGTGATTGTTTGTCAAGAAGATGTTGTGATTGTCACTTCCTCAATGGTCTCAATATCAACAATCACAACATCTTCTTGACGTCTGATTTGTCATCTTCCACAGCTATCTTTCTGGATTTTTGCCCCCTTTTTTCATGAAGTTCCATCTATATGGACGTTGCGGGACTAAGAGGGGCATGCTCTGTGTATGTATTTACACATGTATGTGTCACGGGCGGGGAGGAGGGTGTCAGCACACTACGCTCACCCCCTTCTGCTCGGGTCCGGCGGCCGCTGCTCAGTGGTGGCTCGAGCTGTAGGCCGGATCCCGGGGGTTCTCGAGCGGCACTCCTCGCCCGTGAGTGAAAGGGGTTTGTTGGGTGTGGGGATTGGTTATTGTCCGTGACGCCACCCACGGTTGTGGTGATTTCACCACCGCTGCTCGATATGGGGATCCCGGGGATGGTGATGCGGAGCAGCCAGGTGTTGTGTTGCCCCTCCGTGGGTAGGGGTTGGTGATCCCGGGGCCCAGTGATGGTGTGGAAGGTGCAGGGCCTGGTGGGCGCAGGGACGCGGGGGCAGCGCTATGCCTTGCGGCACTCTGGTACTCACTCAGCCTGAGACGTTGACACAGTTTTAGTAAAACACTCGGCTGGATGGACGGGTACCCCCAGACGGCTGCGGTTGTTGTTTCTCCCCTGACCCAGTTTGATGGTGTAAGTCCTTTCGTCCACTTCCGTGCACCCTTCTCCTGCACTCCGGCTTCCAGCTGGCTCCCCGACTCCGTACCGGGTGGCCACTGCCCAGCCCCGGCTACCTGCGGTTCCACCAGCTGTCTCCCCGGCTCCCTGCAGACGGCACTTAGCGTCTGCCGGACTCTCTCTACGAGGCCCTAGGCTCCAACCTAGGCCCCTGGCTCCGTCTGCCTCTCTGCAGACCTTCACTCTTCCTCTCCTAGGACTAGACTGGGCTTGTTTCCTGTCTCAGGCCAGCTAACCCCTGGGCGTCCCATCTCCTCACTCCGCCCACCTGGTGTTTCAGTCTGAACCCGGGGAAAGGAATCAAGTTTCACTGGGGATGTCTGCTGTGAAACTGCTGGGGGTGGGGGTGTGTGTGTGCGTTGTTATCTGTGTCCCCTGGCTTGTCCAGGGCGACACATATGCACATACAGGGGCATGCATGGTTCTATACGTGTATATATATATATGCCTTATTCTATTCTTACTGGCCTTCTTACCGAGCCCCTTTGCCATCTCCTTCCCGTACATAATAATTGAGCACTGCTTACCCTAAATAGGCAATACTTAAACTGCTTTTTGAATACAAACTCAGGTCCCATACCGGTGTTTTTTTTTTTTTTTTTTTTTTAGATAATTGGATTTATTTATCCTGGGCTCCTCACCATGGTTCTATGGCAAACCCACCTTTTTGGTGGCACCCACAGTGGACCTTTTGGCTTCATGCTTTATGTCATCCATATGCATTTAGGTAGCATCCATAACATTGTTGTGTGCGAGGGGTCTCTTTGAATACAAGCACTTGCTTTATGGTCATAGTCTATTTCATTCATTTTTTCAGATATATGTGGTAACAACCTTCTTACTTTGGTCCTCTGCCCAGGACTCTTTTTGCGTCGATTACTCCCTGGGCCTTGATCATTGTTTATCCCAAAAGTTTCCATCTTATTAATGTCTTTTTTGATAAACCCACCCTGTCGGTGGTAACATACGGATAAATCCGCCCTGTGGGTGGTATTATATAGCACTTGCATTCAAACAGTGGCCTGCTCACTGGCCTTGGACCTCGTTGATACAGGGACCTGTGATGCCCATTTTTGTGGCATCCAGACTTCTTTTATACATTAATTACAACATAAATCCACCTAGGTGGTATGAATAGCAGTGATGTCATATGGATTGTGTCGTGCTTCCACTCCATGTGCATATATTTTGGATGCTTTGCCCAGTTACTTCTATGATCTATGGGGCATGTTCTTGCAAGCTCAGTCTTCCATCTTTTCATATGTATGATTTAATTATTGTACATTGGATGACTCGGAGTGACTTTTCCACATTGACCCGGTTGTAGGATTATATTAAGACCCCGAGTCCTTCTGCATCTACTTCCGGTTCCGATATCCTCATCCGGCCACTATGTTCCGATACACACCACCTGTGGTAGGTTCAATTTGATTACCAATTGATTTATCAACTTTCTATGGTCTATAAATACTCACTTTTATGTAACCCGGGACACACTCTCCCCTGACGAAGCTGCTTGCCAGCGATACGCGTGGGGCTTCTCCCCACATCTCTCTCTCCTTGCTGGGCTCTGTCGTGCGCTCAGCTCCCTCCCAGACCGTGAGCCTGTCAGTCCTGTGTTAGGTATCTGCATGTGCACCATGGGGGATCTTTGGGCACCAATTCTCTATGGCATATAATATGTTGTGGTCATCTCCAATTGAACTGCATACTATATATATATATATATATACAGAACATTTTCTTATGCTTCTTTCAATTGAATGGTATATCATATGTTGTAGTCATTGTCTGCTCTATATACCTTTCCATTGCTTTATACAGAATTATGTTTCATGCCTTCAATTTTGAATGATATACCATATGTTGTGGTCATTGGTTGCCCCTTACACCCCTCCATTTTTGTCTTATGCTACATGCAGGTTACCCTCTTTCTACCATATTGGGGTTTTATACAGCAATTCATTCAGCTTAACATTGGAGACTGCTTACAAGTCCTGCTCCCGGTCCCTTAAATCTTATGATTCATTATGTATGTATAGGGATTACTTCAAGCGCATGTTGTACTTTCTGACTAAAATCTGCTTACATATTGTACACTGAAGGTTGTACAGGGCGGTACCCCCTATTACCAGCATGAGAGATGTGGGATTTTGATGTTCATGGTTTTAAGTGATTTTAATGTAATTGTGTGTTTTTTTGGTTTGTTCAATAAATTTCATATATATTTTTCCACTTACACTCCTAGTATCATGGTCTTACTTTGTGGTTTGCGCGTCCATTATGCATGAGCTTTTCCTCTCCCCGGTTGGAACATGATTTATAAAACTCATACTTAGAAATGTATTGGATGTGATCACTTTTATATAAAAAAAGAAAATCCAGCATCCAAAGAGTCTCCATAAAAGTATTCAGCTTCATTCAGGATGGTTAAAATCCACAAATACAGCCTGTGTAACTAATCCAGCTCACTTTTATGGTGAACTGTTTTCCAATGACCATTTCATTTTCTTAATACAGCGAGAAACTAAAATATCTTGGTCAGAAATTCATTGTAAATGTAATACATTCTCAAAGAGAGACAGGAGAGGAGCAGCCAGGAATCAGACAGCGCTGGTCATTCTCATTCTGTTCATGTTCATCATCTGGTCAAAACAACTTGTTTAAATGGAAATAGGGCTGTTATCTGAATAAACAGAATAGAGCATCGTGATAACATTATCCAGCGTAAATAAGGATTAATTATTCAAATGTCTGTCTACTGAAATCCTATTTGCCTGTTGTATTTTTGAAGAGTGTGGCATGCTTATGTGTGTGTGATACACTTTATGTAATGTAGACTCAAAAAGTATCAGTATGTGTAGAGAGGAGAATCTTTTTAAAGTCAAATTTGCTAACTTTGGCAAATTTTTCCCCAAAATTAGATTTGCGGCAAATAATTTGTGCGAATTTCAACACTGGAAAGTTTGTAATTGCTTGTAAACTGCACATGAGGGTATAGGAGACAGGGGGAGGATCCTGCTGACCATAAGAACTTCCACTCTACAGAAGAGAGAGAGAATCCTGCTGATCATAAGAGCTTACACTCTACAGAAGAGAGAGAGGACCCTGCTGATCATAATAGCTTACACTCTACAGAAGAGAGAGAGGACCCTGCGTATCATAAGAGCTTACAGTCTACAGAAGAGAGAGAGGACCTCACTGACCATAAGAGCTTACACTCTACAGAAGAGAGAGAGGACACTCCTGATCATAATAGCTTACACTCTACAGAAGAGAGAGAGGACCCCGCTGATCATAAGAGCTTACACTCTACAGAAGAGAGAGAGGACCCCGCTGATCATAAGAGCTTACACTCTACAGAAGAGAGAGAGGACCCCGCTGATCATAAGAGCTTACACTCTACAGAAGAGAGAGAGGACCCTGCTGATCATAAGAGCTTACACTCTACAGAAGAGAGAGAGAATCCTGCTGATCATAAGAGCTTACACTCTACAGAAGAGAGAGAGGACCCTGCTGATCATAAGAACTTACACTCTACAGAAGAGAGAGAGAATCCTGCTGATCATAAGAGCTTACACTCTACAGAAGAGAGAGAGAGGACCCTGCTGACCATAAGAACTTACACTCTACAGAAGAGAGAGAGAATCCTGCTGATCATAAGAGCTTACACTCTACAGAAGAGAGTGACAGGATCCTGCTGACCATAAGAGCTTACACTCTACAGAAGAGAGAGACAGGATCCTGCTGACTATAAGAACTTACACTCTACAGAAGAGAGAGAGAATCCTGCTGATCATAAGAGCTTACACTCTACAGGAGAGAGAGAGGACCCTGCTGATCAGAGAGCTTACACTCTACAGAAGAGAGAGAAACCTGCTGATCATAAGAGCTTACACTCTACAGAAGAGAGAGTGGATCCTGCTGACCATAATAGCTCACACTGTACAGATGAGAGACTTAGGCCTTAGTTCCACTTGTGTATCGCTTCAGATGCGAGAGAATCAGATGCGATATGCTAAGGACTCTCTGCTCAGATTTTGCTACGAGCGTGAGCCGAGGGATATGTGACTATGATCTGATCTTGTAGGATAGTCAGCCGGGGTACAAGAAATAAAATAAAACTTAGCTTTTAATATATTCCTTAAAAGAAGCCAGAGATCCCAACCTCAAATAAAATGTTATCTTAAAAAAGCCAGAACAACACATAGTTCTCCTCAGCATGTAGGAGGGGTTCAAATGGCCAGAAGGTCACTTCTTATATGATAACAGTCTGATAAGCTGACCACTGTAAATCTGTAAAGGCAGGGCAGCTATCAACAGGATATGGACCACCTCAGTACCACTGGGTCACAATAAATCACTGTTTTTAATATATAAAGAGAAGGTGGAACGGTCTCACCCAGAAACGATCCATCCACCTTTTCTCTAGAGGATCCTCATAGCACTCAGAGCGTCCCAATGGTCCTTGCATGGACTTAGCAAATGGTCCCCTTAATAGGAAATGAGGTCCTGGTGTCCCCGTTCTCCCAACGCGTTTCCTACATTAAGTATTCGTCAGGGGAGTTAAACACGCACCAGTCCTAAGTTCACACGGACTGGGCAGGACATGCAAGCGGCAGCAGCGGGCCTTTCAAAACAGTGTTTTGCCGCTTGCATGTCCTGTCCAGTCCGTGCTATTATACTGTTATCATATAAGAAGTGACCTTCTGGCCGTTTGAACCCCTCCTACATGCTGAGGAGAACTATGTGTTGTTCTGGCTTTTTTAAGATAACATTTTATTTGAGGTTGGGATCTCTGGCTTCTTTTAAGGCCCCGTCACACTAAGCAACATCGCTAGCAACATCGCTGCTAACGAACAACTTTTGTGACGTTGCTAGCGATGTTGCTGTGTGTGACATCCAGCAACAACCTGGCCCCTGCTGTGAGGTCGTTGGTTGTTGCTGAATGTCCTGGGCTATTTTTTAGTTGTTGCTGTCCCGCTGTGAAGCACAGATCGCTGTGTGTGACAGCGAGACAGCAACAACTAAATGTGCAGGCAGCAGGAGCCGGCTTCTGTGGAGGCTGGTAACCAATGTAAACATCGGGTAACCAAGAAGCCCTGTCCTTGGTTACCCGATATTTACCTTTGATACCAGCCTCCGCCGCTCTCACTGCCTGTGCTGCCGGCTCCTGCTGTGTGCACATGTAGCTGCAGGACACATCGGGTTAATTAACCCGATGTGTGCTGTAACTAGGAGAGCAAGGAGCCAGCGCTAAGCAGTGTGCGCTGCTCCCTGCTCTGTGCACATTTAGCTGCAGCACACATCGGGTAATTAACCCGATGTGTGCTGCAGCTAGGAGAGCAAGGAGCCAGCGCTAAGCATTGTGCGCTGCTCCCTGCTCTCTGCACATGTAGCTACAGCACACATCGGGAAATTAACCCGATGTGTGCTGTAACTAGGAGAGCAAGGAGCCAGCGCTAAGCAGTGTGCGCTGCTCCCTGCTCTGTGCACATTTAGCTGCAGCACACATCGTGTAATTAACCTGATGTGTGCTGTAACTACGAGAGCAGGGAGCCAGCGCTCAGTGTGCGCTGCTCCCTGCTCTCTGCACGTGTAGCTCCGTGCGGTGGTAACCAAGGTAAATATCGGGTTGGTTACCCGATATTTACCTTAGTTACCAAGCGCAGCAGCTTCCACGCGGCGCTGGGGGCTTGTCACTGGTTGCTGGTGAGCTCACCAGCAACTCGTGTAGCGACGCTCCAGCGATCCCTGCCAGGTCAGGTTGCTGGTGGGATCGCTGGAGCGTTGCAGTGTGACATCTCACCAGCAACCTCCTAGCAACTTACCAGCGATCCCTATCGTTGTTGGGATCGCTGGTAAGTTGCTTAGTGTGACTGGACCTTTAAGGAATATATTAAAAGCTAAGTTTTATTTTATTTCTTGTACCCCGGCTGACTATGCTAATAATTAATGTGGTGCTTTACCAGTGGCTAATTCTCTATATGATCTGATCTTGTAATCGGATCACAGCTGCGGAAGAGACCTCTTCACCGTGGTCTCTTTATGTATATATCGCACTGCATTTGGATGACATCCGAATGAAGTGCAATTTTTACATGCACCCATAGACTTGTATGCATGTGAAGCGAGAAACGCTGTGAAATGTAGCATTGAAATGTTGCAATTCTTTTCTTATGTTGATACATGATCCTTATTGCTGTTGGGCAACTGAAAGTATTATTTTACGGAAATAATACTAGGTGCAGGAAATTGCACATGTTGTTGCACAATCTACAAGTAGTGGATACAATATACACATTCCCATGCAAATATACAGTACATATATCCTAAGAAATAAATAAAATGCAAATGAAAGAAGGCCGGACTGATTGGACCATTAATCTTTTCTTGACACTAATCTTTTATGTCTATGTAACTATATTTTATACTAGCTGTAGTACCCGGGCGTTGCCCGGGATAGTAACTGTCTCTCTGTCTGTCTCCCAGTCTCTGTCTGTCTCTGTTTGTCTGTCTCTGTGTGTCTGTCTCTGTGTGTCTGTATCAGTTTCTCTGTCTGTCTCTCTTTCTCTATCTCTGTGTCTGTCTCTCTCTATGTGTCTGTTTGTCTCTCTCTAGCTCTGTGTCTGTCTGTCTCTATCTGTCTGTCAGTCTCTTTCTCCATCTGTCTCTTTCCCCGTCTGTCTCGTTCCAGGTCTGTCTCGTTCCAGGTCTGTCTCGTTCCAGGTCTGTCTCGTTCCAGGTCTGTCTCGTTCCAGGTCTGTCTCGTTCCAGGTCTGTCTCTTTCTCCGTCTATCTCTTTCTCCGTCTGTCTCTTTCTCCGTCTGTCTCTTTCTCCGTCTGTCTCTTTCTCCGTCTGTCTCTTTCTCCGTCTGTCTCGTTCCCCGTCTATCTCGTTCCCCATCTGTCTGGTTCACCGTCTGTTTCGTTCCAGGTCTGTCTCTTTCCACGTGTGTCTCTTTCAACGTGTGTCTCTTTCCACGTGTGTCTCTTTCCCCGTCTGTCTCTTTCCCCTCTGTCTCTGTCTCTTTAGTTGTCTCTGTCTCTTTCCCTGTCTCTTTACTTGTCTCTGTCTCTTTTCCTGTCTCTTTTCTTGTCTCTGTATCTTTACTTGTCTCTGTCTCTTTCTCCATCTGTCTCTTTCCCCATCTGTCTCTTTCCTCGTCTGTCTCTTTACTTGTCTCTGTCTCTTTCCCTGTCTCTGACTCTTAACCTGTCTCTTTACTTGTCTTTGTCTCTTTCCCTGTCTCTTTACTTGTCTGTGTCTCTTTCCCTGTCTCTTTTCTTGTCTCTGTCTCTCTCCCTGTCTCTTTCCCTGTCTCTTTCCCTGTCTGTCTCTTTACTTGTCTCTGTCTCATTCCCTGTCTCTTTACTTGTCTCTGTCTCTTTCCCTGTCTCTTTACTTGTCTCTGTCTCTTTCCCTGTCTCTTTACTTGTCTCTTTCTCTGCCTCTTTCCTTGTCTCTGTCTCTTAACCTGTCTCTTTACTTGTCTTTGTCTCTTTCCCTGTCTTTTTACTTGTTTCTGTCTCTTTCCCTGTCTCTTTACTTTTCTCTGTCTCTTTCCCTGTCTCTTTACTTGTCTCTGTTTCTTTCCCCGTCTCTTTCCCCATCTTTCTCTTTCCCCGTCTGTCTCTTTACATGTCTCTGTCTCTTTCCCTGTCTCTTTACTTGTCTCTGTCTCTTTCCCTGTCTCTTTACTTGTCTCTGTCTCTTAACCTGTCTCTTTACTTGTCTGTGTCTCTTTCCCTGTCTCTTTACTTGTCTGTGTCTCTTTCCCTGTCTCTTTACTTGTCTGTGTCTCTTTCCCTGTCTCTTTACTTGTCTGTGTCTCTTTCCCTGTATCTTTACTTGTATCTGTCTCTTTCCCCGTCTGTCTCTTTCCCCGTCTCTCTTTCCCCATCTGTCTCTGTCTCTTTCACTGTGTCTTTACTTGTCTCTGTCTCTTTCCCTGTCTCTTTCCCTGTCTGCCTGTCTCTTTCCTTGTGAGTCTCTCTGTCTGTCTCTTTCCCTGTCTGTCTGTCTCTTTCCCTGTATCTTTCCCTGTCTGTCTGTCTCTTTCCTTGTCTATCTCTCTGTCTGTCTCTTTCCCTGTCTGTCTGTCTCTTTCCCTGTCTGCCTGTATCTTTCCCGGTCTGTCTCTGTCTGTCTCTTTTCGTCTGTCTGTCTCTCTGTCTGCCTCTTTCCCTGTCTGTCTGCCTCTGTCTGTCTCTTTGACTGTCTCTCTGTCTCTTTGTCTGTCTGTCTCTGTCTGTCTGTCTCTTTCCCTGTCTGCCTCTTACTCTGTCTCTGTCTGTCTGTCTCTTTCTGTCTCTCTATCTGTCTTCCCACCGACATCTTATTACCTCACACATAAGCTTCTTATACGAACAATTTATTTTGTTCCTATAACAACCAATTACAGCTCCTATTAATTATCTAATAGCTCCCAGCTCCATTAACTTTAATGGAGGCAGTGTTTTAGAAGAGTAAAGGCTACTTTACACACTGCGATATCGGTCCCGATATCGCTAGTGTGGGTACCCGCCCCCATCTGTTGCGCGACACATGCAAATCGCTGCCCGTGCCGCACAACATCGCGCAGACCCGTCACACATACTTACCTGCCCGGCGACGTCGCTGTGACCGGCGAACCGCCTCCTTTCTAAGGGGGCGGTCCGTGCGACATCACAGTGACGTCACTGAGCGACCGCCCAATAGCAGCGGAGGGGCGCAGCTGAGCGGGACGTAACATCCCGCCCACCTCCTTCCTTCCGCATTGCGGCCGGGAGGCAGGTAGGAGAGTTTCCTCGTTCCTGCGGCGTCACACATAGCGATGTGTGCTGCCGCAGGAGCGACGAACTACATCGCTACTGCTGCAGTAACGATAATTGAGAATGGACCCCCATGTCACCGATGAGCGATTTTGCACGTTTTTGCAACGATGCAAAATCGCTCATCGGTGTCACACGCAGCAACATCGCTAATGCGGCCGGATGTGCGTCACAAATTCCGTGACCCCAACGACTCCGCATTAGCGATGTCGCAGCGTGTAAAGCCCCCTTAACTGTAAAGCGTGGGGTTAAATTTTCCCATCAAAACAAAGTCTATGACGTTCCCTGAGTCACATGGGTGTCTGTGCAAAATTTCGTGATTGTAAATGCGACGGTGCAGATTCCTTTAGCGAACATACAGTACAGACCAAAAGTTTGGACACACCTTCTCATTCAGTGAATTTTCTTTATTTTCATGACTCTGAAAATAGTAGGTTCACATTGAAGGCATCCGAACTATGAATTAAAACATGTGGAAGGAAATACTTAAAGTGTTAAACAACTGAAAATATGTCTTATATTCTAGGTTCTTCAAAGTAGCCACCTTTTGCTTTCATTACTACTTTGCACACTCTTGGCATTCTCTTAATGAGCTTCAAGAGGTAGTCAACGGAAATGGTTTTCCAACAGTCTGGAAGGAGTTCCCAGAGATGTTTAACACTTGTTGGCCCTTTTGCCTTCACTCTGCGGTCCAGCTCACCCCAAACCATCTCGATTAGGTTCAGGTCTGGTGACTGTGGAGGCCAGGTCATCTGGCGTAGCACCCCATCACTCTCCTTCTTAGTCAAATAGCCCTTACATAGCCTGGAGGTGTGTTTGGGGTTATTGTCCTGTTGAAAAATAAATGATGGTCCAACTAAACGCAAACCGGATGGAATAGCATGCCGCTGCAAGATGCTGTGGTAGCCATGCTGGTTCAGTATGCCTTCAATTTTGAATAAATCCCCAACACTGTCACCAGCAAAGCACCCCCACACCATCACACCTCCTCCTCCATGCTTCACGGTGGGAACCAGCCATATAGAGTCCATCAGTTCACCTTTTCTACAAAGACACGGTGGTTGAATCCAAAGATCTCAAATTTGGGCTCATCAGACCAAAGCACAGATTTCCACTGGTCTAATGTCCATTCCTTGTGTTCTTTAGCCCAAACAAGTCTCTTCTGCTTGTTGCCTGTCCTTAGCAGTGGTTTCCTAGCAGCTATTTTACCATGAAGGCCTGCTGCACAAAGTCTCCTCTTAACAGTTGTTCTATAGATGATAAGGTGTTTCTAAACTTTTGGTCTGTACTGTACACGCGCACACACACACACACACACACACACACACACACACACACACACACACACACACACACACACACACAGCTTTATATATTTGTGTAACAAATAATATTTATATATGTAACTTGATGCCCTCCTAAATGCATATAGAATCTGGCTGCTCAGCTAGAAATAAGAAAAATGTCCAGGCTACTGTTTGTAGCTCTCATACAGATAGGTAACACTGTAATACAAGGTATAATATGTAGGTGATTTGTTTCTATATTGCAGTGATCATTATGTGCATGCATTCTATACTCATTGGAGGACAACCACAGCGACAACTTCTGGAGATTGCACATGACATGAAAATGACAGATGGCACCTATGTTTTTATACCTTATGATACTTTATACTACAGTTTACCATATTATAAAACACCATACGAGATATTGAGGCTAAGCTCCAAGCTCAGGGCTGCCTATGACGCTGTACTCACAATCACTGTGGAGTCAGAGCAGAAAAACTTCTATCAAGCCTTGCAAGAAGCTATCGACAGTGGTGAGGTTATTTCCAAAGCAAATCCCACAGAGGTAGGTACTACAAATGCAGGAGCTAATTATCTATATATATAATTGCCTTATTCTGTCTGTCTGTCTGTCTGTCTATCTATCTGTCTGTCATGCTCCAAAATTGTGTCCTTACAGTGACACAAAGCTGATTGGCCGCTGGGCTCGCCATGGCCCCGCCCCCCCACACGGATTGGCCGCTCGCCCAGGCTGCGCCCCCACACGGATTGGCCAGCCGCTCGCCCAGGCTCCGCCCCCCCCACAGATTGGCCTCTCGCCCCGGCACTCTGCAGGCATTGGCAATTCGGCCACGCCACGCCCCGCCTCCCTCACGCAATGCACGCTAGCTCTGGCCCCGCCGCCCCCTCCCTCCCCCCGCGCATTCCCCGAACTGACACGGCTGTCACGGAGGTGAGTACTGTAATCCCCGCCCCCACCCCCTCCCACCCCCGCGCATTCCCCGAACTGACACGGCTGTCACGGAGGTGAGTACTGTACTCCCCACCCCCCCCCCCGGCCCCCGCTCGCATGGGAGTGGTGTGGATACGTTGGTAACCATGCGCATCAAGGTCCTGCGGAAGATCCACACGCACACACATAACAGCACACACACAAACATACACACACATCAGATCACACTCACTCTCACACACACCTCACACACACCTCACATCGCATCCACACACTCACAGCATCCGGCGATATCGCTTGCTTCTCGGCCTCGATACTGTGCTGTTGTGACCTTCCAGGACCTGACGGAGGATCACATGGCCAGAGGCATGTGGTATCTCCGGATGTTGTGAGTGTGAGCGCGTATGTGCGATATCGTCAGTGTCTGTGTGTGTGAGTGTATGCGATCGGGTGTGTGTGAGTGTATGCGATCGGGTGTGTGTGAGTGGATGCGATCGGGTGTGTGTGAGTGGATGCGATCGGGTGTGTGTGAGTGGATGCGATCGGGTGTGTGTGAGTGTCGGCAGAGGAGCACGGCGTGCTGGAGGAGGCTGGGAGCAGAGAGGCTGATCATGGGGAAGGCTGGGAGGGGGAGGCTGATGCTGGGGGAGACTAGGAGGGGAAGGCTGATGCTGAAGGAGGCTGGGAGGGGGAGGCTGGGAGGAAGGAGGCTGGGAGGAGAGAGGCTGATCCTGGGGAAGGCTGGGAAGGGGAGGCTGATGCTGAGGGAGGCTGGAAGGAGAGAGGCTGATGCTGGGGGAGGCTGAAAGGAGAGAGGCTGAGGCTGGGAGGAGAGAGGCTGTTGCTGGGGAAGGCTGATGCTGAGGGAGGCTGGGAGGAGAAAGCTGATGCTGGGGAAGGCTGGGAGGACGGAGGCTGGGAGGAGAGAGGCTGATCCTGGGGAAGGCTGGGAGAGGGAGGCTGATGCTGGGGGAGGCTGGGAGGAGAGAGGCTGATGCTGGCAGAGGCTGATGCTGGGGGAGGCTGGAAGGAGAGAGGCTGATGCTGGTGGAGGCTGATGCTTGGGGAGGCTGGGAGAGGGAGGCTGGGAGGAGGGAGGCTGGGAGAGGTAGGCTGATGAGGGGTGCGCAGCATGGGGGAAGGTGTACGATGGGGGGTGCGCAGCATGGGGGATGGAGCACGATGGGGCTGCACACCTCCCCCCAAAACACACACACACACCGCCACACACGCACCGCACAACACACCACACACTGGGAACCACAAACACCGCTCTACACAGACACCCACACACACAGACAACGCCGCACACACACACAACACCCAACACACAAATACCGCGGCATACATAAATATACGCACATAGCGCGCAACACACACTGCACAAAACATACCTACCCCCAAAACACACATACGCACTCCACACCCACACAAACCGCGCAACACACACAGCACCACACACAGAACGCTGCAGACACACAGCGCTCCTCAAACAACGCAACACACATACAACACCGCTCTCACACCCCCCACACCCAGACAACACCCAGAACATGTACAGCGTCCTACACAAATACTGGCAACTACACACAACAACATCTATATATATATATATATATATATATATAACACAAATCATACATTAACTACACAATACGTAAATTCTAGAATACCCGATGCGTAGAATCGGGCCACCTTCTAGTCTATATATATAATTGCCTTATTCTGTCTGTCTGTCTGTCTGTCTGTCTTGCTCCAAAATTGTGTCCTTACGGTGACAAGCATCTGATTGGCCGCTGCCTCGGCCTGGCCCCCCCCCCCACGGATTGGTAGCTCGTCTCGGCCTGGACCCGCCCCCCCGCACGGATTGGCCGCTCGCCCCGGCCCTCCGCACGCATCGCCAGACATAACCTTGCGCTGCTGGGATCGTGACGGAGCCGGTGAACGCTGTTAACCATTATACACATCGGGTAACTAAGGTCCCTTAGTTACCCGATGTGTATCATAGTTACCAGTGTACACCGGCTCCGTCACGATCCCAGCAGCGCCACACATACCCTTGCGATGCTGGGATCGTGACGGAGCCGGTGAACGCTGGTAACCATTATACACATCGGGTAACTAAGGTCCCTTAGTTACCCGATGTGTATCATAATTACCAGCGTACACCGGCTCCCGGTACACATGTGCAGGGAGCCGGCATTATACTCCTCTCCCCCCAGGACTACTCCTCCTATTACAGTCCTCCTATTATACTCCTCTCTGAGTATAATTGGAGAACTATTATAGCATGGGGGATGGAGCACGATGGGGAGTGCGCAGCATGGGGGATGGAGCATGATGGGGTGCGCAGCATGGGGGATGTAGCACGATGGGGGGTGCGCAGCATGGGGGATGGAGCACGATGGGGGGTGCACAGCATGGGGGATGGAGCACGATGGGGGGTGCGCAGCATGGGGGATGGAGCACGATGGGGAGTGCGCAGCATGGGGGATGGAGCACGATGGGGAGTGTGCAGCATGGGGGATGGAGCACGATGCGGGGTGCGCAGCATGGGGGATGGAGCACGATGGGGGTGCGCAGCATGGGGGATGGAGCACGATGGGGGGTGCGCAGCATGGGGGATGGAGCACGATGGGGGGTGCGCAGCATGGGGGATGTAGCACGATGGGGGGTGTGCAGCATGGGGGATGTAGTACGATGGGGAGTGCGCAGCATGGGGGATGGAGCACGATGGGGAGTGCGCAGCATGGGGGATGGAGCACGATGGGGAGTGCGCAGCATGGGGGATGGAGCATGATGGGGAGTGTGCAGCAGCATGGGGGATGGAGCACGATGGGGAGTGCGCAGCATGGGGGATGGAGCACGATGGGGGGTGCGCAGCATGGGGGATGGAGCACGATGGGGGGTGCGCAGCATGGGGGATGGAGCACGATGGGGAGTGCGCAGCATGGGGGATTGAGCACGATGGGGAGTGCGCAGCATGGGGGATGGAGCATGATGGGGGTGCGCAGCATGGGGGATGTAGCACGATGGGGGGTGCGCAGCATGGGGGATGTAGCATGATGGGGATTGCGCAGCATGGGGGATGGAGCACGATGGGGGGTGCGCAGCATGGGGGATGGAGCACGATGGGGGGTGCGCAGCATGGGGGATGGAGCACGATGGGGAGTGCGCAGCATGGGGGATGGAGCACGATGGGGGGTGCGCAGCATGGGGTATGGAGCACGATGGGGGGTGCGCAGCATGGTGGATGGAGCACGATGGGGGGTGAGCAGCATAGGGGATGGAGCACGATGGGGGGTGCGCAGCATGGGGGATGGAACACGATGGGGAGTGCGCAGCATGGGGGATGGAGCACGATGGGGGGTGCACAGCATGGGGGATGGAGCACGATGGGGGGTGCACAGCATGGGGGATGGAGCACGATGGGGGGTGCACACCTCCCCCCACTGCACAACACCACACACACACACTGGGAACCACAAACACTGCCCTACACAGACACCCAACACACAAACAGCGCGGCACACACAAATATACGCACATGCCGCACAACACACACATTGCACAAAACATACCTCCCACCAAAACACACACACACACCCCACACAAACCGCGCAACACACACACACAGCGCTCCACAAACAACGCAACACACACAACGCAACACACAAACAACACCGCTCTCACCCCCCACCACACCCTGACAACACCCAGAACATGTACAGCGCCCTACACAAACACTTGGTAACTACACACAACAACATCTATATATATAACAAAAATCATACATTAACTACACAATACGTAAATTCTAGAATACCCGATGCGTAGAATCGGGTCACCTTCTAGTCAAATATAAGAATAAGAAGCATTACTAATGTAATAAATAGTTATCACCATACTCTGAAGTGATGGCATGTCACTAGGATATGCCATCATATTATGACTGGTGTGAGCCTAAACTCTGGTTCCCTCTCTGATGCTGAAAATTATGGAAATGTCATCATGGTGTGACTGTAGGATAGCAAGGAAAAAAGGGCTCCTATTCTGTCCCTCATACTAGGGGACCGTAGGCTCCCTTTTAACACATTTTAGTCTTTGAAAATAAAGTTGGTTGAGCAAATTATTTATCTGTTAAAACGTATCTTTGAGGAATTAATGTTAATATTAATGATAAATTGATAATATATATTCTCATATTTTCTTATTTAGGTGTCTCCCTTATTTGGCACTATATACAATGCAATCTATTTTACTGCACAAGCAATGAATAACAGCAAGAGGCACCACAACTGGGTTTCTGGGTCGAGCTTAGTCAAGCATTCAAAAAACATACAATTTTATGGGTTCAATCAACGGATTAGGACAGATCCGAATGGCGATGGATTTACAGACTACGTTATTTTGGACACAGACATAAAGACTTGTGAGCTGCACCGTACATATGTTGTAGATATGGAAACACATATGGTCAGATACATGGGAAGGCCCATTCACTTTCCTAATGGGGTCTCTCCAAAGTCAGACTCTTATTGCTGGTTTGCAAATGGAAAAATCTGCACTGGAGGTGAGTAAAAAATTTAATCTTCAAGCATCTTCTGCTTACAATAAATGATTCAAACAAGAACAATTTAAGTAGCTTAACTCAACTAATACAACAAGTGGTTTCTCCAGAGCATAATAAAAGTAAGATGTAAAAAACAAAAAAAAATACTTACCATATATACTTGAGTATAAGCCGAGTTTTTCAGCCCATTTTTGTATGCTGAAAAAGCCCCCCTTGGCTTATACTTGAGTGACAGTCCCACAAAAAATTATTCTCTCCTGTCCACTGTTCCCACAGTGTCCTCTTATCTGTTTCTTGCGGATCGCATGCACATAGACCCCTCAGTGATTGCAGCCAGTACATGGGACCACCGATGTTGTAGTCAGGGCTTTACTTCACTTGAATGATTTACAGCGCCGCAAAGCATTCAAGTGAAGTAAAATGTCTAAGGCAGTGGCGGCCCCGTGTACCGGCCATGATCACCGAGGGGTCTATGTGCCTGCGGTCCGCAAGAAGCAGGTAAGAGGACACCACGGGAATGGAGGACAGGTGAGAATAATTTTTTGTGTGTGTATATGTGAACAACGGCATAATAGGGGACAAGAAGGGGACCAGTATGAGGAGATTACTAGAGGATGGGCAAATTACTAGAGGGCTCATTACTACAGGGGAAAATATGGGCACATTACGAGAGGGTTCGTTACTACTAGAGGGCTCATTACTAGAGGGGATAATACGAGCACATTACTAAAAAGCTCATTACTACAGGGGACAATATGTGCACATTACTACAGGAGACAATATGAGTGTAATGAACCAGCAGGGGGAGCTGGAGCACCAGGAAAATGCTAGGTAGGGATTCCCCACTAGATGGCACTAGACTTAACAAACCACCAGGAGGAGCTGGAGCACCACGAGAGTGCTGACAGCAATTCTCCACTAGAGGGCACATGTCTCCTCAGTGGAAGAAGTGGATGGTCGTACGGGCTGGAGTCAGAACTAGGAGGTCGACGAGGTACTATGGGTTAGACGGAGACAGAGTCTAGGGAGAGCCGAGCCAGGAACCTGAGAGGGAACGTCAAAGACCGGAAAGTGCGGAAACACAGAGTTTATTGACAAGCCGAAGTCGGGAGCCGGGACAGCAGGTAATAGCAGGGAGTACAGGAGTACGGAACAACAGAGGAGGAAGGATGGGAGTCAGAGAGGAATGGAGTCGATCAGTACGGGAAGCAGAGGAGATGGAAAGTCAGGACGGTAGGGAAGGAGGACATGCACAGGCAGGACAGGAGGCGGTGGGAGCAAACACAGGACGTGAGGCAGGGAGGACGAATGTAGTCAGGACGGGAGGCAGGATCAGAATTTACAAGGGACCAGCGGCACACTGCAGAGCAGAATTATAACTGGCACCGCATGAATGGAAGTGCCCTGAAGATAAAGGCGCTGTGATCCCGGCCATGCTCCAGGAAACACTAACAGCCAGGGTCATGACAATGGGCACATTACTACAGGAGACAATATGGGCACATTACTACAGGAGACAATATAATCACATTACTAGAGGTGTCACTACTACAGGGGACACTGTGGGCACATTACTGCAGGAGACAATATGGACACATTGCTAGAGGGCACATTACTACAGGGGACAATATAGGCACATTACTTCAAGACACAATATAGGCACATTACTACAGGGGACACTATGGGCACATTACTACAGGAGACAATATGGACACATTACTGGAGGGTACATTACTACAGGAGACAATATGGGCTCATTACTACAGGGGACAATACTACATTACTACAGGAGACAATATGGGCACATTACTGCAGGAGACAATGTGGGCACATTTCTACCAGTAGCTGCAGCATTTCCCACTCTAGGCTTATACCTTGAGTTAATAAGTCTTCCCAGTTTTTTGTGGTAAAATTAGGGTCCACGGCTTATACTCAACTCAGCTTATACTCGAGTATATATGGTATACTCATCTCACCGCTTACCTTTCAGGCTGGCTGCCATGTTGATGAATCTGTGCAGAAGAAAATTGCAAGAAAAATCCACATTTTGGTAAATGGGGATTTTTGTCATTTTGGGGTAGATTTCAGTTCAAATATATTCGCTCATTTCTAATGGAAAACCATTCATTTAATAAGTGCCTTTCTGTGCAAACTGAAACCTCAGTGCCTGCTGCCACCAATCCTGTGGGTCTTTTAGAGTCATCCACAGATTTCTGATCGCCTGTCTCCCAGGAATCTAATGTCAGGCAATGTTGGCTTTCTCTTTATACCACCTTTGGCTAATGTACCTATATAATGTTCCTATAACTTTAAACTTGAGAAATCGGCTTCTATCTGTATTTCTAGGAACACTCAATGCTTTTATTTTTTTTTTTATGCTTTTCCTTGTTTCTGAAAAAAATGATCTCTTCTGTTAACGTCTTGTGCCACTGTAGCACCCACGGGGCAAGGGGCTAACTTTACTCGTCGCTGATGTCGGGTCTGGGGATGTCACGGGTGGCCCTGCCCGGCTTTTTGGCCCCGAGGCATACAATAAAAAGGGAGGATGATGGAATGGAAGTTTGTCTCATGACGCCACCTGTAGTATGCAGCCTGGGATTAGCCGCCGCTGCGGGTGATGTCCTCCGGGGCTGGTAGTGTCGCAGGAAGGATGGTCCTGCTCCCCACAGGTGGAGCGGGCCCCGGGAGGATGATGGGATGATAGTCAGCCGCTGGTGCTGGAGCGCGGGGTGACGGAGCCGGTAATAATAGACTGAGGCAGCAGGTGCGGGTCAAGATCTATTTACTCACAGTTCTGGTGCTGCACTCAGGGTACCGGTCTCCGCCGTGATGGGCCCCAGCCGATCCCGGGTAAGTTCAAGGTCAACGCCAGTGCTATGAACTGAGAGGCCTTTCTCCTTGCGCTTGGTGTTGAATCCCCATGGCCTGAAGCTACTTGGGGACCCCGGTTCTTGTAACTCAGCTACCGTCCTGTATGCAGGTGACACGGGTCCGCTGTGGGGCCTGACCGTAATCCTGTGCAACTGTGCTCTGAGAATTGGTGGTGGCCAGAGGGATGTACAATACCTCTGTCCTGCAGATTCTGGTAGTCCAACATGGAGTATGTTCCACCCTAGGGCTCTGCACCCTGCTCTGCGCCGGTTCCAAGGGTGCACTGAAGCTCTCCCCTCAACAACCGTGTTTCTCCTCTGTCTTTCCAGCTCACCCTGGTTGTCTCCTGCCTCTTCAAGTCGAGCCGGTCCTAGCTGGAGAAGCTCTTAAGCACTCTCTCCAGCGATCGTGTTGTTCTGTGTCCCAGACTATTCTGAAGTTATTTTCCTGTGTGTTCTGTAACTTCCCCAGTGCTGCCTCATCTCCCAGGCTGTTGCCCTGGTAAATGGGTATTTCCCAGTCTTGCTGACATCCAGAGTTATGCAAATGACTGGCTCACTAACTGGGTGTTTGTGTGAATGTTGTAGAAGTGTTAAACACCAGCGATTAACCTCTTCATTACCCGGGATAAGTGCTGCACCTTAAATGAGATGCAGTACCCTGTGGCGACTGAAGCCTCAGGGGCGCCACACTACTCTCATGACAACCTAACAATACTAGTGTCATTGCCCAAATTGCAGAAAGTTGGTAAATTTTGCTAATTTATACTAGGAAATGTCTAATTTAAATTGCAACTATATTGGAATGAACATTGTTTGATTATAAGATTTTAAGGGTGCATTGTCCCACAATCAACATTTATAATCTATAGACAAAATATGAAACACATGTCTGATTACCCCACTGCTGGAAAGGACCCCTGCTGATGTCTAGAAGGGGCTCCTGTACCCAATTTTTGTCTTGCTGCACGTCTTCTGTGAGAGGAGTTTGATTAGCGCTGAAGTACAGCATGGCCCTTAAAGGGAACCTGTCACCAGAATTTTCTCTATTAAACTAAAAGAATCCCCTTCTGCAGCTCCTGGGCTGCATTCTTTAAAGGTTCATCTTGCTACTGACTCCCCTTTCAGACCTACAGTGCTGGCCAAAAGTATTGGCACCCTTGCAATTCTGTGAGATAATACTCAGTTTCTTCTTGAAAATGATTGCAATCACAAATTCTTTGGTATTATTATCTTCATTTAATTTGTCTTCAATGAAAAAAAAAAATTGTCATAAAGCCAAATTGGATATAATTCCACACCAAACATAAAAAAGGGGGTGGACAAAAGTATTGGCACTGTTTGATAAATCATGTGATGCTTCTCTAATTTGTGTAATTAACAGCACCTGTAACTTACCTGTGGCACCTAACAGGTGTTGGCAATAACTAAATCACACTTGCAGCCAGTTGACATGGATTAAAGTTGACTCATCCTCTGTCCTGTGTCCTTGTGTGTACCACATTGAGCATGGAGAAAAGAAAGAAGACCAAAGAACTGTCTGAGGACTTGAGAATGCAAATTGTGAGGAAGCATGAGCAATCTTAAGGCTACAAGTCCATCTCCAAAGACCTGAATGTTCCTGTGTCTACGGCGCACAGTGTCATCAAGAAGTTTAAAGCCCATGGCACTGTGGCTAACCTCCCTAGATGTGGAAGGAAAAGAAAAATTGACGAGAGATTTCAACGCAAGATTGTGCGGATGGTGGATAAAGAACCTCGACTAACATCCAAACAAGTTCAAGCTGCCCTGCAGTCCGAGGGTACAACAGTGTCAACCCGTACTATCCGTCGGGGTCTGAATGAAAAGGGACTGTATGGTAGGATACTCAGGAAGACCCCACTTCTTACCCCCTGACATAAAAAAGCCAGGCTGGAGTTTGCCAAAACTTACCTGAGAAAACCTAAAACATTTTGGAATAATGTTCTCTGGTCAGATGAGACAAAAGTAGACCTTTTTGGGAAAAGCCATCAACATAGAGTTTACAGGAAAATAAAAGAGGCATTCAAATAAAAGAACACGGTCCCTACAGTCAAACATGGTGGAGGTTCCCTGATGTTTTGGGGTTGCTTTGCTGCCTCTGGCACTGGACTACTTGACTGTGTGCATGGCATTATGATATCTGAAGACTACCAACAAATTTTGCAGCATAATGTAGGGCCCAGTGTGAGAAAGCTGGGTCTCCCTCAGAGGTCATGGGTCTTCCAGCAGGACACTGACCCAAAACACACTTCAAAAAGCACTAGAAAATGGTTTGAGAGAAAGCACTGGATACTACTAAAGTGGCCAGCAATGAGTCCAGACCTGAATCCCATAGAACACCTGTGGAGAGATCTCAAAATGGCAGTTTGGAGAAGGCACCCTTCAAATCTCAGGGACCTGGAGCAATTTGCCAAAGAAGAATGGTCTAAAATTCCAGCAGAGCATTGTAAGAAACTCATTGATGGTTACCGGAAGCGGTGTTCGCAGTTATTTTGGCTAAAGATTGTGCAACCAAGTATTAGGCTAAGGGTGCCAATACTTTTGTCTGGCCCATTTTTGGAGTTTTGTGTGAAATGATCAATGATTTGATTTTTGTTTCATTCTCGTTTGTGTTTTTTCATTTCAAGCAAAATAAACGAAGATAATAATACCAAAGAATTTGTGATTGCATTCATTTTCAGGAAGAAACTGAGTATTCTCTGACAGAATTGCAGGGGTGCCAATACTTTTGGCCAGCACTGTAAATAACAACTTTATAAAATATTACCTTTTGCTATGGTAATGAGGTTTGCTGGCCCGGTGGGCGGGCTGTATTTCATCCATTATCCCCCCCTCATGCAGCTGTTCGCCGTCCCCCAGTGCTCATTTACATAGATGAGGCCGCCGCCCTCATCTTCCGCAGTGCTCAGGGAGTCTCGCGCATGCGCAGTGGCACTATCGCGGGACTGAGCACTGTTTTCAAAACGCGAGCGCCGGTGATGTTATTGCGCAGGCGCGAGATTATGGGCGGCTACTTGGATGACGCTGGTGATGGTGATGTTATTTAGGTCTGAAAGGGGGCCAGTAGAAAGATGAACTTTTATAGAATGCAGCCCAGGAGCTGCAGAAGGGGATTCTTTTAGTATAATAGCAAAAATTCTGATGATAGGTTCCCTTTAAGCATCCCTTCCCTCACCAGGATAGTAAGCGGTTTTTCATACATATACAGTATATGGAAAGTATCTGTTTCCGTGATACTTGTCGGATCATCTTTGCCATGATTAGGGTTTTAGTCATGCATATGGCTGTATTACAAGGTCCATGCTGAACAGTGCTATAACACGACACATCTCGATATCCATGACTACTCATGTATGTACGGAATCAGAGGCATAAGGAAAATTTGTCTTGTCAGATTAATACAAAATTCAACGAAAAACAGAGTTGATTCCCGGATGCTGCCACGAGTGAAGACAACTGTGACCATCCTGATGAAGGAGTCAACCCTTCGAAAGACGTTATATGAGGAAAGATCTAGAGAGCATACACCCTCGTCTTCACTCTGTGGCAGCTCCCGGGAATCACCACTCTATTTCCAACATGTTTTTGTGTCGTTAGCAAAAAGGCAAAGTCATTAATAAAGAGATTAAAAAGAATTGGTCCTGGTACAGATCCTTGTGGTCCCCACTGTGTACTTTTTCCCATTTAGAGAATGTAGCATTTACAAAACTCTTTGTTTCCTTTCCTTTCACCAGTTTTTTACCCATCTGCATATAGTGACCCCCTAATCCCTGTTTCTGGAGCTTCAGTATAAGGCTGTTGCTAACAATACAACTTTATTAATTTCCCCTACTTCTTTCTGGCCACATATTAATATCTTTAACTATAAAGATTTTCTTAAAACCATCCTGGACAAAGCTGCACCTAATCTACTCCTGCAACAGACAGCGTCATCCTTGGAACATGTCTCCAATTCTTTTTCTTCCGTGGTGCTCTTTAGTGTGCTGGACGGATTTGGAGAAAATGACATCTCTCATCAGATTTCCTCCATTATAAATTCATGTTCAAAACCTTTACCTCTGCCCTTCACCATATGAAACAAGCCCATTTTATCACTCTCATTTTTTCTAATAATCCAAAATAACTCTGATACTTTATGCTCCCTCCTTTGTCCTAATATGCAGGAGCCGATCACTGATCTCAGAGTTGAAGACTTATTTCAAAATGGAAATTATAACATCTGACAGAAAAATATCTCCCAGTCTCCAAGTAACATTGATCTCCTTCCTTTTTCTACTTTTTTTCCAAAAGAAAACCAAAGATGTGATCTCAAGTCTCCGCTTTTATCACTCTGCTACCTATGTTAGTGATCTAAAAAAACAAAGGTGAAAATAATATAAACATATATGCTGCTGTAACTAACTAAAAGCATAATGCATATAAATAAACATAGGGTACTTAGTAAATACTATTTTTGATCAAAAAAAGTGTAAAGCCATCCCACCACGACAAGGTGTACCCAATCGGGACAGTACCTACACACTCTGACATCAATCTGAATAAGAGCAGAAAGTGGCTGGGTCCCAACTGGACACACAGCCATGGTAAGCACTAGATGAAATGCCCAGATCACTAAGAAGGGGGCCGCTCTCTATTTGTACTGAGTACAAGAGACTACGAAAGAAAACAAAAAAGTGAGCCGAAGTATGAGTTGGTGTACATGCAGCTTGTAGGCTCATGTTCACACTGGCCATAAGACATAAAAAAACAAAGATGAAAATAATATAAACATATATCCTGCTGTAACTAATTAAAAGCATAATGCATATAAATAAACATAGGGTACATAGTAAACACTGTTTTTGATCAAAAAAGCGTAAAGCCATCCCATCGCAACAAGGTGTACCCAGTGCGGACAGTACCTACACTTTCTAATATTAAAACCTCACCATGTGTCAACAGATATCAATCAAGTCCTATCAGTTTAGTTAAACACAGCTAGACTCCAATGAAAGAGAAAAACCATCTTAAGGAGGATCACAAGGAAATTGACAGCATGTGACCTAAATATGAGTGCCTGAGTAAAGGGTCTGAATACTTATGACTATGTGATATTTCAGTTTTTCTTGTTTAATAAATTTGCAAACATTTCTAAATGTCTAATTTTTTGACAAGATATGGTGCAGTGTGCATTAATGAGAAAAAAAGAACTTTTTTGAGTTTACCAAATGGCTGCAAATAAACAAAGAGTGAAAAATTTAAAGAGGTCTGAATACTTTCCGTACCCACTGTATGTAAAGTTTTGACTTTGCAAAGAGTAATAAAAAATTCTCTCTCTTTCATTATTCTGGCATTTGACAAATATAAATACAATTGGTTCCTAATTGACCTAAAACTGAAAAATATAGTGAGAAAAACATGTATACGTGTCTCTATAGAGAATGGAGGCAAACATCTGGTTTCAAGTGTGTGTGTGTATATATATATATATATATATATATATATATATATATATATATATATATATATAATAACCATATTACTCTCAGAATCAGCTACAACTTAGATATCCGTATGACAATGTTAACGTTAAAGGGGTTATCCGGCTTATTTTGACTTTTTTTTATTATTACCCTATTGGGCTACATTGGAGCAGGTAAGTAGATAGTGAGCACTTACCTGCCCTGCTGTCAGCCCCTCTCCCCCAACTCAGATTGGTCATGTGACTGCTGCTGCGATTTTGCTGCTTCCGGTCATTTCATGTCAACCTGGGCAGTACCATGTTGGCATGCAAATCTGTGAACAGCTTGTTGCCACCCTGCTGGGCGGTTACAGTGCATGGAGTCACCGCCCCCTTCCCTGCACCCTCCCACACATTCCCCCGCACCCCGTACTCTCCCCGCCCATGGTGTCACCGCCAGCATCGGGCCCTCTGCTCAGGATAGCAGGAGTGCCCGTGCGGTCTTTGTCCCACTCCAGCCCCGGAGTGCTGATACTGCAGGAGTGCACTGCAGTATCAGCAACTTCTCACCCTCTGCAGTGTGGGCAGCCGCGGGGATGACGAGTGCTGCTGTCAGAAGGTTAGATGAGATCATTACCTGCTATGACGATCTTCGCTTCACTCCTGATGTCAGCGCTGTCACTGCCTTCTATGCCCGCTGCGTTCTCACGGCACTAGCGGTGATGTCACGGGCGATACTGCTGAGAACGCGGCGGGCATAGAAGTCAGGACCAGTGCTCACGTCAGCACTGCAGGAGATCGTCACTGCAGGTAATGATCTCATCTAGGACCCTATATAACAAGAAAAAACAGCATAAAAACAACCTCCACTCAAAAATATTATGTATTGCAAAGTGTGCACAGTACCAACATTCCAAGCTGTACTATTGAAAAAATGAGATTTTTGGCAAAAAATTGCAATTTTTCGAGCCACCCCGCCAACGTCACGGCAAATCTCCTGGGGCAGTCCTAACACTAAAATATTTTTATTTAAAGTGTGCCATGTGGCCTCACATATGCAAAATTAGGACTGCACAGCACGTACCTTGTGCTTTTCAGTCACCGTCTCCATGACTGATTCATGGTTGTGGGCGGGACAGGCCCGAGCACATGCTGCTTAGAATAAATAGCCAGTGGACGGGGTTGGATGGCAAGTGTGAACAGCCACCAACCGCCAAAAATCAGGACAGATGGAAAAATAAACATGAGGTGCACTGCAAGATGAGAACCAACTGGGACCCTATATAACAAGAAAAAACAGCATAAAAACAACCTCCACTCAAAAATATTATGTATTGCAAAGTGTGCACAGTACCAACATTCCAAGCTGTACTATTGAAAAAATGAGATTTTTGGCAAAAAATTGCAATTTTTCGAGCCACCCCGCCAACGTCACGGCAAATCTCCTGGGGCAGTCCTAACACTAAAATATTTTTATTTAATGTGTGCCATGTGGCCTCACATATGCAAAATTAGGACTGCACAGCACGTACCTTGTGCTTTTCAGTCACCGTCTCCATGACTGATTCATGGTTGTGGGCGGGACAGGCCCGAGCACATGCTGCTTAGAATAAATAGCCAGTGGACGGGGTTGGATGGCAAGTGTGAACAGCCACCAACCGCCAAAAATCAGGACAAATGGAAAAATAAACATGAGGTGCACTGCAAGATGAGAATCAACTGGGACCCTATATAACAAGAAAAAACAGCATAAAAACAACCTCCACTCAAAAATATTATGTATTGCAAAGTGTGCACAGTACCAACATTCCAAGCTGTACTATTGAAAAAATGAGATTTTTGGCAAAAAATTGCAATTTTTCGAGCCACCCCGCCAACGTCACGGCAAATCTCCTGGGGCAGTCCTAACACTAAAATATTTTTATTTAAAGTGTGCCATGTGGCCTCACATATGCAAAATTAGGACTGCACAGCACGTACCTTGTGCTTTTCAGTCACCGTCTCCATGACTGATTCATGGTTGTGGGCGGGACAGGCCCGAGCACATGCTGCTTAGAATAAATAGCCAGTGGACGGGGTTGGATGGCAAGTGTGAACAGCCACCAACCGCCAAAAATCAGGACAGATGGAAAAATAAACATGAGGTGCACTGCAAGATGAGAACCAACTGGGACCCTATATAACAAGAAAAAACAGCATAAAAACAACCTCCACTCAAAAATATTATGTATTGCAAAGTGTGCACAGTACCAACATTCCAAGCTGTACTATTGAAAAAATGAGATTTTTGGCAAAAAATTGCAATTTTTCGAGCCACCCCGCCAACGTCACGGCAAATCTCCTGGGGCAGTCCTAACACTAAAATATTTTTATTTAAAGTGTGCCATGTGGCCTCACATATGCAAAATTAGGACTGCACAGCACGTACCTTGTGCTTTTCAGTCACCGTCTCCATGACTGATTCATGGTTGTGGGCGGGACAGGCCCGAGCACATGCTGCTTAGAATAAATAGCCAGTGGACGGGGTTGGATGGCAAGTGTGAACAGCCACCAACCGCCAAAAATCAGGACAGATGGAAAAATAAACATGAGGTGCACTGCAAGATGAGAACCAACTGGGACCCTATATAACAAGAAAAAACAGCATAAAAACAACCTCCACTCAAAAATATTATGTATTGCAAAGTGTGCACAGTACCAACATTCCAAGCTGTACTATTGAAAAAATGAGATTTTTGGCAAAAAATTGCAATTTTTCGAGCCACCCCGCCAACGTCACGGCAAATCTCCTGGGGCAGTCCTAACACTAAAATATTTTTATTTAAAGTGTGCCATGTGGCCTCACATATGCAAAATTAGGACTGCACAGCACGTACCTTGTGCTTTTCAGTCACCGTCTCCATGACTGATTCATGGTTGTGGGCGGGACAGGCCCGAGCACATGCTGCTTAGAATAAATAGCCAGTGGACGGGGTTGGATGGCAAGTGTGAACAGCCACCAACCGCCAAAAATCAGGACAGATGGAAAAATAAACATGAGGTGCACTGCAAGATGAGAACCAACTGGGACCCTATATAACAAGAAAAAACAGCATAAAAACAACCTCCACTCAAAAATATTATGTATTGCAAAGTGTGCACAGTACCAACATTCCAAGCTGTACTATTGAAAAAATGAGATTTTTGGCAAAAAATTGCAATTTTTCGAGCCACCCCGCCAACGTCACGGCAAATCTCCTGGGGCAGTCCTAACACTAAAATATTTTTATTTAAAGTGTGCCATGTGGCCTCACATATGCAAAATTAGGACTGCACAGCACGTACCTTGTGCTTTTCAGTCACCGTCTCCATGACTGATTCATGGTTGTGGGCGGGACAGGCAGTGTGGGCAGCCGCGGGGATGACGAGTGCTGCTGTCAGAAGGTTAGATGAGATCATTACCTGCTATGACGATCTTCGCTTCACTCCTGATGTCAGCGCTGTCACTGCCTTCTATGCCCGCTGCGTTCTCACGGCACTAGCGGTGATGTCACGGGCGATACTGCTGAGAACGCGGCGGGCATAGAAGTCAGGACCAGTGCTCACGTCAGCACTGCAGGAGATCGTCACTGCAGGTAATGATCTCATCTAACCTACTGACAGCAGCGCTTGTCATCCCCTGCAGTGACCTGGGCTGACCTATTGATGTTAGCTCAGGTCACTGCACTACTCTCCCAGCCAATGGGGAACATTCTGTTCTTCATTGACTGGGAAATTGACTATGGTATGGTCAAGGTATGGTATGGTATCGTCATGGGACCCCCTTATTGGATTATGCCGGACCGGATTTGTTTTTCTTTTCAATAAATTGGTGAAAGAGGGAATGTTTTGGGGAGTGTTTTTTCAAATAAAACTTTTTTTGTTATCTGTTTTTTTTTAACTACTGACTGGGTTGGTGATATCGGGTACCTGATAGACGTGTGACATCACTAACCTCAGGGCTTGATGCCAGGTGACATTACACATCTGGCATCAACCCCATATATTACCCCGTTTGCCACCACACCAGGGCACGGGATGAGTTTGGGCAAAGTGCCAGGATTGGCACATCTAACGGATGCGCCACTTCTGGGGTGGCTGCGGCCTGCTATTTTTAGACTGGGGAGTGTCCAATAATAGTGGACCTCCCTAGTCTGAGAATACCAGACCACAGCTGTCTGCTTTACCTTGGCCTGTGATCCAATTTGGGGGGGACCCCACGTTTTTTGTTTTAAAATTATTTATTTAATTTAAAATAACAGCGTGGGGTGCCCTCTGTTTTAGATTACCAGCCAAGGTGAAGCTGTCAGCTGTGGTCTGCAGGCTGCAGCCGTCTGCTTTACTGCTTTACCCTAGCTGGCTACAAAAGATAGGGGGGATCTCACGTCATTTTTTTTAATTATTTATTTATTTTTTGGCTAAATATTGGCTAGGCACCCTTTAGAGCCACATGAAAGTCACAAAAGGGTGCCAGCTTAGAATATGCAGGGAGGTGGGACATTATATATGTCTTTCTCATCTATCTATCTATCTATCTATCTATCTATCTATCTATCTATCTATCTATCCATCCCTCCCTCTATTCATTCATTCATTCATTCATTCATTCATCCCTCTATCTTTCTGTCTCTATATCTATCTATTCATCGCTATATCTACTCATCTATTCATCTTTCTTGCTGCTTCCGTTTTTTGCGGTCCGCAAAAAAACGGAAGGCACACGGATGCCACACAGATGTATCCATGAAAGAAATGGACCGTTTTTTGCGGACCGCAAAAACGGAACGGTCATGTGAATGTAGCTTACATGTGTTCCCTATGGTGGTAGGGTTCGGTAGATAACGATGGTGAGGTGGGGGGTCGGTGCAGAACGAAGGGGGGGTTCGGTACAGAGCGCCGTGTGTGTGGGGGGGAGTGGAGGGTTGCAGAGCCTGATGTGGTGTGGGGCACAGAGCCCGATGTGTGTGTGTGTGTGTGTGTGTGTGTGGGGGGGGGGGTGTAGAGCCCAATGTGGGGCTGTTATTTCCATTGCTGTAGTGATAACAGGTCAGGTGCTGGGGCATAATACTGACAGGAAATGTGTGTGCAGAGGGGCTGGCAGAGGGCGGGGCTGGACACTGAGGTCGGGTTGTGCCAGCTCTGACTGGGAGGTTTAGCACAGGAAGTGATCATGTTTGGTTGAGCTGAATGTAAACAAAGAGCTGCAGAGAATAAAGTCATAATTCAAGAGGAACAAAAGTTAGAAAACAAAAAATAACAATGTAGGGGTGTTTTATATGACAATACAGTACAGATAAAATCAAAATGTTTTGGTAAGCTAATGTCAGACAACTCCTTTAAGAATTTGTTAAGTAGGTTTTTTGGTTTATATTGTGAAAAGTAGACAAAAATACCAGAAATTGCTTCTTTTTGTATTTCTGCCACAAAAAATATAATTATTTACATTCCATAATGAATATGTGTAGCAAATCAGTAGCATACAATTGTAACATTTTTTCTCTTTAAAATGAGGCTTTTAAGACATCTGTGAATGAAAAAAGTAAACGTTTTATGACTAAACGTTTTATGCTAAAATGTAGAGGCAAAAATGTAAACAATTCCCTGGTCATTAAGTCTTTCAGGGTTAAACTAATGATACTTAGATTGATATATTTGCCCTATTATAACCTCAGTTAGAAGTTGTTTTATTTTTACGTTTTAAACTGTTGTGCTGGTATTAAAACTAAACACCAATAAAGAGGTTGTCCCCTTCCAAAAACCTCCCCCCCATAGGCTCCGGTAGCTATTAACCCCTTAACGATCGCGGGCCGTAAAATTACGTCCTAGCGATCATAATGTTACTGCCCGCGGACTCCTGGCAGCAGCATGCTGCGATCGGCGCACATCTCAGCTGATTTTCACAGCTAAGATGTGTGCTTGCTAGGCACGAGCAGAATTGTTATCTGCTCGTGCCATTTAACCCCTGTAATGGCGCTGTCAATATGTGACAGCGCCATTATAAACGCGATCGCGATAAAGTTTTACTTACCGCCCGATACCGGAAGTCACGTGACATGATCACGTGACTTCCGATGGTTGTCATGGTAGCACAGGGTCATGTGATGACTCCTGTGCTAGACATGAACTACTTTCACTTTCGCTTTCCACGGAGGCCAGGGAAGCAGAAAGTGCACGTATCTGCTGTTTACAGCTGTGTAGCTGTGATCAGCAGATAGTGCAGAGCGATCGGACTGCTGATCGCAATAGCCCCCTAGGGGGACTAGTAAAATAAAAAAAAAGTAAAAAAAAAGTTTTAAAAAATTAAAAAAAAACAAAAAAACATAAAAGTTCAAATCACCCCCCTTTCGCCCCATTGAAAATTAAAGGGTTAAAAAAATAAAACATATACACACATTTGGTATCGCCGCGTTCAGAAACGCCCAATCTATCAAAATATAAAATCAATTAATCTGATCAGTAAACGGCGTAGTGGCAAAAAAATTCCAAACGCCAAAATGACATTTTTTTGTCGCCACAACTTTTGCGCAAAATGCAATAACAGGCGATCAAAACGTAGCATCTGTGCAAAAATGGTACCGTTAAAAACGTTAGCTCGAGTCGCAGAAAATAAGCAGTCACTGAGCCATAGATCCCGAAAAATGAGAACGCTACGGGTCACGGAATATGGCGTAAAACGTGCGCCACTTTTTTCAGACAAACTTCTGAATTTTTTTAACCCCTTATATAAAAGTAAACCTATAAATGTTTGGTGTCTACGAACTCACACTGACCTGAGGCATCACACCCACACATCAGTTTTACCATACAGTGAACACAGTGAATAAAATATCTCAAAAACAATAGTGCTATCGCACTTTTTTTGCAATTTTTCTGCATTTGGAATTTTTGTGCCATTTTCCAGTACACTATATGGTAAAACCTATGGTTTCATTGAAAAGTGCAGCTCGTTCTGCAAAAAATGAGCCCTCACATGACCATATTGGCTGAAAAATAAAAAAGTTACGTCTCTTAGAAAAAGAATGGCGAAATAAAAAAACTGAAAGCGAAAAATCGGCCGGTCGTGAAGGGGTTAAAAAAAACAACTATCTGTCCTCAGGTCCAGTGTGTCACATTGTGTCTGGTTCAGAAGTCACCGAGGGTCAGGACTACATCTGATGCTGTTCACACAGCAGAGTCGAACACTCCACACGATGCTGCTATTGAGGGGCACAGACAGGCTCGGGCGTCGACCAGCTGTGCTCTTGTTAGCAATGGAGCTTGCAGGAGTTAATTTCTGCTAGCCTGTGGATTACTCTTTGAGTCACATGTTGCAGGAGACGTATCACAGTTACTCCCGCTTTTTTAAGATGGTGGAGCCTGTCATCCCATGCTGACTATAGCTTTACGCGATTCTGGTCCTTCTGCTTTATTATCCAGTTGCTGGTGAATTTCTATGTGCTGTTTAGTGTGTTGTGGAAATACTCTTGTCTGATTATTTCCTCCCTTCCTTTAGATTCCTCCTGATCACGTATTGTCTATACCTCTTTCAGTGATTGCTGTGAGTTTCAGTTTTGGTTTTGCCCCATCAGTTTATGTGGGATTAACCATTTCTGTCCCTGCCCTCTCCTGAGTGGAGGGAGGAGGCTACTAGACCAGGGTTGTTCAGGAGCTAGGGCAAGGAAGGCAGCTCAAACATCGTCACCTTCAGACATACCTTTGGGATCAGGGTCAACTACGGTTTCCCTAGCCTTTAGACCAGTTTAAGCTCTCCTGTTTCTAGTGATCCCGTCACACTCCGTGACACAGTGCTCGCTCTCCATTGCAGCTTCAGTCTCTGTTTTTTGTCTGCAGCATTGAAGTCAATTTGACAACACTGCAGCCAATCAGTGAGCTCAGTTGCTCTGTTCTGAGAACTACAGAATTCATATTGTCTCTTCAGGGAGGAAGGAGATGAACTCTAGTGCCACCTATTGGAAGTAGCAATCCTAAAAGTCAAAAGTGGCCCTTTAATGAGCTTTTTCATATGACTTAGAATTTATGTCAATTCAGAATCTCAATTTGGAGACACTGTATTTTGGGGTGATTGCTCCTCATCAGTGCAAAGTATGAGATCTGATCTGGCTATATGAGAAGCTATACGAGAGCTGCAGACAAACATCAGATACCAGGTTGCAGTGGGAGCACCGATTCTGGATCTGCTGATGCTATGTATTATTAAGTTTTTGCATAGCTGCAGCCTATGAAGGAAAGTTTTCTGAAAGAGGACATCAACAAATTAGTAGTGGTAATTTTTTTTACATATTGCCTTGAAACTGGTGTGCAAACGTAGAACAGTGCATACAGATCTCAGTTTTTACATTATTATTTTCTTTAATATCAGCAACTCAGTAGTATCAGATTACTGTATGTGAATTTTCAGTTCTAAAATACCCCTGAAATACTTATTATACTAACATTATAATTTGCCTAATATAAGAGGTTAGTTATTTCTATTAATCTCCGGAGACTTTACATCTGGGTAACATGCAGTTAAAATTTCCTAGAGCCTATGATTTTCTTGTATTATCCTATTCTTACCTGAATCGCGCAATCATTCGAGAATACAAGAGTGATGGATCAGGCTCACGCATACTATCATTGATCTGATTTCCGAAGAAGTGGATTGATTGAATGTGTATTCACTTACTAAGGAGCATTGTGTGCCTGTAACTGGATGAGGTTATCATGTAAAGCTCAGTAATATTCCTGTCAATCTTTTTGGTGTGTAATATAACTGCACATCAACTGTGGAATGTATCACGTTATATAAGGTATATAAGATTCCTGATCTACTGTCTCAAATGAATATATCAAGCAGAGGCAGACTGGGACTGAAATTGAACTTTTTTTTTAAAGCACAAATGTCCTTGCTACTGTGTACCTAGATGGCATTGTTTTTTACAAATTTGGCTCTGGCTAACTCTTGAGGAATTTTAAATTTACTATAAATTAAATGAAATTCCTAAATACATGCTACACCTCTTTTTTCCTGATTAATAAGTCATACTGCAATGTCATTTAACAGAGACAAAATGTTAAATGACATAACCAGTGTAGTACATGGGTTGGGATCAGGTCTGGATGGTTGAGTTTCGAAGCTGCACACCTTAGAAAGAACACGAGGAGAGTTACTACCACTCTATATAAATTTCCAGAATTGGTCAAATGTTCACATTGTAGAGTCAGACTGAAGGTAGCAAACCCACAATTAAAAAATACACATGGAATCAATAAGTAACAATAAGAAAGAAGAGTGAAAGAAACCAGAATGTGTTAAAACTTAGATCCTTCAAAGTATTCCCTTTTTACATTGATGATAGATTTAGACCCACTTGGCATTTTCTCAATAGGCTTCACCAAGAAGTCACCTGGTATGATTTTCAATGAATAGGTATGCTGTCGCGCACAGACTTGGGGAGGGTCCGGAGAGACACATAAAAAACAAGGGGTTCACCACAATAAGCAAAAGGTACACCAGGGACAAATTATCAACAATGGGCCCTGCCTCTAGGGAGGGGGTTGATGGGACACCTCCTGTACTCACCTGCAACTGTACCCTGCATTCCTAGCCAATCCCTAAACATGTTCTGCACTTGTCATGAGCAGGATACCTGAAACTCTAGGAAGCCCTGCAGTAACCCTGGCTACTGAGTTGGCAGGTGAGGATCGCTAGTCCCACCGCTGTATTAAAACAACATGAAGGGAAGGTACAACAGACAGGGTAAACAACAAAAGGATAAAGCCCAACTTCACGGCTGCAGTCAGACACCAGGACTATAGAATACACCACTTCACACATAAAGGGCAGCTCCTTCCACTTCGCGGCTTAGCTTCAGAATTAATCACAATAACTAGTGCCCCATACTGGGAGATGTGATCATATATAGGGGAAAGAAGTAGTCACCAACCGGAAACACCTGAGACCAGGAATCAAAAACTGCTGAAAAGGAAAGCTGACATTAACCCTAAAAGCACTAAAAGAAAAGAAAATACGCTTAATATGAGGAGTCTGAGATAGCAATGTGAGACTCTGGCCCAGATCCTGTCACAAGTCCTTAAATGCAGAGAGTCGGTCATGACATACGCCTTGTAAAACGTTCAGTGTTGGTATTCAGGTACATAAGGTGCTGAGCCCTACTCCAAAACTACTCTAAGCAAAAATATAGGAAGTACCACTCAACTAAGTACAGAAAAATGACAGTCCATCATTACTTTTAGGGGTACTTTGCACGTTGCGACATCGCTACTGCAATATCGTCGGGGTCAAATCGAAAGTGACACACATCCGGCGCCGGTAACTACGTCACAACGTTTAAAACCTAGGAGAGAAGATGAACAAGCGTGAAACAGTCAAAAATCGCTGATCTGTGTCACGTCGTTCATTTTCATAACGTCGGTGCGTCCGCAGGTACGATGTTGTTTGTCGTTCCTGCAGCGCCACACATCGCTGTGTGTGAAGCCGCAGGAGCGACAAACATCTCCTTACCTGCGCCCGCCGTCCACCGGCAATGCGGAAGGAAGAAGGTGGGCGGTATGTTTACATCTCGCTCATCTCCGCCCCTCCGCTTCCATTGGCCACCTGCCGTGTGATGTCGCTGTGACGCCGCACGACCCGGCCCCTTAGGAAGTAGGCGAGTCGCCGGCCAGAGCGACGTCGCAGGGCAGGTAAGTGCGTGTGACGCGTCGTAGCGATAATGTTCGCTACGGCAGCTATCACAAGATATCGCATGTGCGACGGGGGCGGGTACTATCGTGCTCGGCATCGCTAGCATCGGCTAGCGATGTTGCAGCGTGCAAAGTACCCCTAAGACATTAATGTCAATCTGGAAAATTGCTGGAACCTTGAAGGTATCCTCAAATACAGTCATGAAAACTATGAATCAAAAAAAGAAAATCAAGAATTACCTCTTATGCAGAGGATATATTTAACATATTACCAGCTCCAGAAAACTTAAATTGATAGCACTTCACAGAACAGCCATCATAAATTATGCACTAACATCAAGTAGCAGAGAAATTAGGATTAGTCAAAACTTGAGATTTTTAGCACCAATGGCCATGTCTTTGTGTGATGCAGAAAATATGAATGGATAGTTTTCCTTGTGTGGAACCCACCATCAAGCATGGAGGGGTGGTGTAACATCTCTGCCAATTTTAGCTTCAGTCACTAGCCAGTGACACACCATTGTTGTGGGTGATGCTCTGGCCTGTTCAGAAACTACGGGTATCAGCACTGGTTGGAACTCTTCAATACATAAACCCAAGAGAGAAAGTTGGCAATGCCGGTCAATAATTGTGCTTTCTGGCTTTATTTGTGCTCTGTGCATTCTTATTTATCATGTTACCTGATCTCGGCTTGATTATTGACCTTTTTCCTGCCTGACGATTTTGTACCTTCCGTTTCTCCTGGATCCGACCTAGCTACCTGACTATTCTTCTTCCTAGCTTTTGCCACCGAACAGCAGCTGACACTGTGGCCTTAGCCCGGGGACCCCTGTGTAAGTTCAGACACCTGAACAGGGGTTAAAGGATGAAGGCCAGGGCAACCCCCGGGTTCTGAAAAATGGAGTAGCTAGCATCAAACCTGTTTGTGGTTGCCTTTTTAGAGCTGCTAGGTGACTTTGAACAGTGCTTGCATGTCAGAGAGGTGTGATAGTGAGGAGGTGCTTTGTGGGTGACACTGTTGGTGATTTATTCCAAAGTCAAGGCCCACAGTATTCTTAAACGATATGCCATCCCATCTGGTTGGCACTCAGTAGGACCATCATTTGTGTTGTAACAGGACAATGACCCAAAACACATGTCCAGACTATGTGACCAAGAAACAGATGGATGAAGTGCTGTGGCCTCCACAATCACCAAAACTCTACTCAACTGAGATGGTTTGGAATGAGGTGGACTATATAGTGAATATAAAAATAGCAACAAAAAGAGGAAAATATCCTCCAAAAAGGCAGGTGGTTAAGCTACTCGTTGCTGGGCCATTGCAAGTTGGGTCAGGCGATGTCACAGGTGGCTTTACCCGGTTCTGTTGCCCCGAGGAGTGCAGTAAATGAAGGGAAAGCTGGGTGATTGGGGAAAGTTTGTCGTTACACTATACGTTATGGTATGCGGCCAGAGAGTAGCCGCCGCTGCAGAATTCCTCGCTGGGGCAGGTGATATGGCAGCCGGGATGGTGTCGCTTCCCACAGGCGGTGCGGGCCCCGGGTGGATGACGAAGGGTTTGGCAGTCCCCTGGGAGCGCCGGAGCGAAGCTAATCAGAGTCTGAGTCAGCAACTACGGTTTCAGGTTCTTTTACTCTCTGATTTAAAGCTGCACCCAGGTGGTGGTCTCTGCCGTCGTGGGCTTCGGTCAGTCTCAAGCAAGTGAGGGGCCACCACTGGTGTTTGAGTTGAGAAAGTGTCATTTTCCTAGGATGTCCCCCTCAGCAGTTAGGAACCCGGGCTCAGCCCAGTAAAGTCCAAGAGTTCCCGAAGTGTCTTGTCAGAACTATGGTCCCGACTCGTCTTTCTTATGTGAGTGTATTGTGTCTACTTCTACTCCAAGTGGAACCTGCCCCCCAGGTGGCTGGCTTCAATGACCGGGGAAGTCCCATGCATCGTGATGGCCACCCCTCTTTCTACCCTGAGCCAACCCTCCCTGTGAGAAGGCTCCTAAGCTGAGATGGATACCGCACCTTAACTGAGGTGCAGTACTCTGTGGCGACCAGAGCCTCAGGGGCGCCACAGTGTGGCGGGTGTTACATCAGGAGGGTGTTACATCAGGGTCTTGGACAGGAGATAGAGACTCACTGGGGACCCAGACCTCACTACCATCGAGTGTACCTCTGAGTAGAGGGTCAGCTCAGGGTTACCTAATCTAAGGACCAGCTTTTGAGTCCCTATCCAGTCACATCATAGTCACCAGCGTTCATTAATGGTTTTGCTGCCTTCAGTCTGAATCTCCATTGTATGCGTTCTATTAAGTATTTAGAAAACCATTGAATGAACGAGTGTGTCCAAACTTTTGATAAGTAATCTATGCACACAATATATATATTTATACATCTCTAAAAATTGTCATAAAATTATCAAATGTTACTACTCTACAATCAACATATAGTGTCCTAACACTGTATAGTTGGTGCAAAATGATTTGTAGAACCTGGTAAATTGGCCACATAAGTAATTTGTGGCTGCTGAGCTCTGAAAACCTCTTCTTATTGATCAGTCTCCGTGGCTCCTCTTTTGATTAATCAGCCTCATGCAAAGTCACATGTGCCAGGAAAACTAGTCAAAGGAAGAGTCGCAGATGCCAGGGGGTAGAAAGTGGTTCTCGGAGCTCCTGTCCAGTGGCCACAGATTACTGCGGCCAATAGAACAGGACCTGGAAATTAATTTGTACCAAGTTTACCAGTAATCCTACTAATGCAACCATATAGGAGACAAGTAATACCTCCAATGACTACTTAGCATACATCACATAATGACCGAATACTTTCACCATGCTGATCATAATGAAAAATCACTGTTCAAACTTATACCAGCCCTACATTGGTGCACTCTTTCCTTCACAAGTTTTCTTTGCAGACTGTAATGCACAGACATCTTTGGCTGATCACATTTCTAAAACCCTAACTTCTTTTTTCCCACCTTTAGATAAACCACAAAATGTCATAACCATCCGCAGTGACATAACCATCTGCTGTGTATGCCTAGTCTTAAGAATTTTTTTCTATTAAAACATATATATACTTAAAAAATAAGACTTTTTAGTATGTTGTTATGCTGTTCTGAATATTTCAATATAAACTATTGATAATTATTTAAACTTACTTTTTTCTCAGGTATCGATCCTGCCTTTGCACTAATGGTCTTTCTTTGCATAATTGTTGCCATCATCTCCATAAATGGACTTGTTTATGTCATAAGGTATTTTATCAATGGTTTTCTGACATAAAACTATGTTTTTTGTATATTATATTATGAACTTTTCATTGGCCAAGACAGTGAATGTGGACCCACTGGACCACGGAGCCTGAGCTTACCCTGGAGGGGCGTGACTAAGTGCCTATCGGGTATTCACAAGAGTTTTTGATGGTGAGGTTGGAATTGGCTGCCGGTAGACACCAGGTACCACTGCAAGACAATCCCCGAGTCCACAGTAGCTGACATGAACAGCAGCAGACAGGACAAAGTCAGGCCAGCAAACTGGAATCTGTACTGGCAGCAACAGAGATCGAGTATGAGCTGCAGGCTGGACAGGTTGAGGTACAGGTGTAGACAGGACTACTGGCAAAGTAGAACAGGTACGGTGCTGGTGCAGACATAGTCACAAGATGGATGCATGTAGAGAATTGCAGGAAGGATACCGGAACACTGGCAAGACGGACACAAGAACACTGGTAGGATGGTACAGGAACACAGGCTGGACTCATACAGGAACACAGGCTAGACTGGTACAGGGTAGGACAGCTGGAAGAGATGGAATGTTTGGTACAGGCTAGACGGCAGGTATAGATTGGACAGCAGGTACTGGTAGGATGGCAGATACTGGTAGTACGGCAGGTACAGACTGGACAGCAGGTACTGGTAGGATGGGAAGTACAGATTGGAACACAGTAGTGGGTACACTGTACAGTTTCTGGAGCACAAGTTGGAAAACACTGGGCAGTAACTTTATTACTGGAACACAGGCTCAAATACACAGGACTAGCTCAGGCTAACTGGGACCTAACAACTCGTAACTTGCAGACAGACTGAAAACACACATTGCACAGGCACCTACCTGAATTGGAAGGTGCTTTAAATACCTTGAGGTTCCCAGCAATAGGTTGCGGAAGACTGTTGGAATGTGTGCGCTACTCCTTTAAGAAACAGGGAGTGCGTGTGCCCTATAAGCCATACCTGGAGACCTGCGTGGTGTGCGCAGGTCCTGGAACACAAACAGAACCGGGAGCAGAGGCAGCAGGATAGTCATGGTGGCAGGGGCAATATGTGGGTGACCGCGAAGGAGCAGAGGGCAAGCAGACCGGCCGCGGTGGTGAGTATATCGGCATCCCTGCCAAGGAGGGAGCGTAGAGCAATGCAGGGGCACCGATGTTATACAGTCCCTGACAGAAGTTCTGTCGCTTATCCATGTTATGTAAATAAAAGCTTATAACCTGACTTTAAATCATCCATTGGTTTCATAAATTACTCTTTTGAAAGTTGAAACCCTCCCAAATTTGGTTTAGGCTATGAAAATAAAGTTGCTGCAAAGCTGAAATATTGATCATTTAATGAACACAGAAAGGTCAGATTTTGGCAAGACAAAAGTTTTGTTGCATTGTCATATAATGCACCCAATCCTAGTTTACATCCTCACCTGTGCTCACTAAATGATCGGTTAATTAGTGGGTGTGTATAAAAAGAAACCCAGCACCCCAGACCTTCACTTTAACTGCAACTTGACCTCTGACAACATGCCAAAAATCCACCCTGCGACCAAAGTCTTGATTATCAAGTGGCTGAAGACCAGATCCACTGCAGAGGTGGCTGGCACCTTTAATGTGTCGTAGCGTCAAGTACAAAGAATTAAAAAAAGATTTGAAGAGACTGGAGATGTTTTTGACAAGCTCAGATCCGGCAGACCCCGCAAGACAACTGCTCAGGAGGAACGTTTGTTGGTTAGAAAATCCAAAGCCAGCCCCTCTTCCACTGCAGCAGAGCTCCAACAGGCCTGGTTACCTCAAGTCCCTGTGTCAACTAGACCAGTTTGTAGGATTCTGTCTCGAAATGGCCTCCATGGTCGAATCAGTGCCCAGAAGCCAGCACTAAAGAAAAGGCAATTCAAAAACCATGTGGCATTTGCCAAGTCCCACAGCCTGCTAAACAGATGGATGCTGGAAAAGTGGGAGAAGGTGGATTTCTCTGATGAATCTCCAGTTGAATTACACCACAACCGCCACAATTACTGCAGGAGACCTACTGGAGTCCGTATGGATCCAAAATACATCCAGAAAACAGTTAAGTTTGGTGGTGGAAAGATCATGGTCTGGGGTTACATTCAGTATGGGGGTGTGGGAAACATTTGCAAGGTGGAAGGCAATATCAATAGCCTAAAATATCAAGAAGTATTAGCTACCACTTACTTTCACAATCATAAAAGGGGTCAAATTCTGCAGCAGGATGGTGCTCCATCTCATACATCCATCTCTACAGCAAAGTTCCTCCTGGCAAAGAAGATCAAGGTGCTCAAGGGCTAGCCAGCCCAGTCACCAGACATGAACATCATTGAGCATGTTTGGGGTAGGATGAAAGAGGAAGCTTGGAAGATAAAACCAAATAATCTAGATGAACTCTGGGAGGCATGTAAGACTGCATTCTTTGCTATTCCTGATGACTTCATCGATAAATAGTATGAATCATTGTTGAATCACATGGATGCAGTCCTTCAAGCTCATGGAAGTCACACAAAATATTAAATATGGCTCTAATAGCACCACAACTTAATTCACCAATGTAATGCAACATATCTTTGTATTAGGCTAGGTTCACATTTCCGTCAATTTGTATCAGTCACAATCCGCGGCTCTGGTAAACAACGGAATCCGTTTGGTGGATTTCGTTGTTCCCACTTACTTGTATGAGCGGCGGATTGTGACTGATGACGCTGCATTGCATTCTCCGCCCGACTGATTAGTCGTGGAACGACTGACTTTTGGGCGGCAGGAACGCAGCATATAACGTATTTTGAGCAGCGGAATCCTTTTGATTTTGCTGAGCATGCTCTCTCTCGACGTCCGAATGATCAGCTGATCGCCCGGCACCTGCCTTCTGTGAGCGATCAGCTGATCACCCGGCGGCCGGCTGCTGTGAGCGATCAGCTGATCACCCGGCGGCCGGCTGCTGTGAGCGATCAGCTGATCAGCCGGCGGCCGGCTGCTGTGAGCGATCAGCTGATCAGCCGGCGGCCGGCTGCTGTGAGCGATCAGCTGATCACCCGGCGGCCGGCTGCTGTGAGCGATCAGCTGATCCCCGGCGCCCGGCTGCTGTGAGCAATCAGCTGATCAGCCGGCGGCCGGCTGCTGTGAGCGATCAGCTGATCAGCTGATCACCCGGCGGCTGGCTTATGGGAGCGATCAGCTGATCACCCGGCGGCTGGCTGCTGTGAGCGATCAGCTGATCAGCTGATCACCCGGCGGCCGGCTGCTGTGAGCGATCAGCTGATCACTCGGCGGCCGGCTGCTGTGAGCGATCAGCTGATCACCCGGCGGCCGGCTGCTGTGAGCGATCAGCTGATCAGCCAGCGGCCGGCTGCTGTGAGCGATCAGCTGATCAGCTGATTACCCGGCGGCCGGCTTCTGTGAGCGATCAGCTGATCACCCGGCTGCTGTGAGCGATCAGCTGATCAGCTGATCACCCGGTGGCCGGCTGCTGTGAGCGATCAGCTGATCACCCGGCGGCCGGCTGCTGTGAGCGATCAGCTGATCACCCGGCATCCGGGTGCTGTGAGCGATCAGCTGATCGCTCTCATTAGCCGGCCGCCGGGAGATCATCTGTTCGCTCTCAAAAGCCGGCGGCTGGCTATTGTGAACGATCATCTGATCGTTCTCTCTCTCATGTTTTACAACGGAGTCCAACAATGAATTCTTATTTTTGTCATCCGTTGTACAACGCACCAGTCACAAGCGTCAAGCAACGCATATGACTGATGGAAAACAACGGAAATGTGAACCTAGCCTTAGAAGTTAATTATTTGTTTGAATTTCACATTACTTTCTGTGGGCGACAAAACCTTTGACTTGCCAAAATCTGACCTTTCTGTGTTCATGAAATGATCAATATTTCAGCTTTGCAGCAACTTTATTTTCATAACCTAAACCAAGTTTGGGAGGGTTTAAGCTTTCAAAAGAGTAATTTATGAAACCAATGGATGAATTTAAAGTCAGGTTATGCTGTAGTACCCCTCTCCTTACACCCCCTCTTCACCAGACTTGAAAAAAAAATTCTTCACCTCAAAGACATCCTCAGAGTTGATAGGTTTAGCAACAGATGGTGGAAGGAGTAGGCCAGATGGCCGTTGCTTGGGAGATTTGCTCTGAGCACATGAAATGCAGATGGAAGCAGATTCCAGGTTAATCATCTTGGTGGAGTCAGGGTCATGTTGAGATTCCTCCCTCTTCCTGTCGAATGATTGCGTCAGATCAACAGACAGGAAGCAGTACTAGATCAGGCTAACGGGGACCTGACAGCTAACAACTTGCAGACCGACTGAAGACATATGTTGCTCAGGCACCTCCCTGAAGCGGAAGGTGACTAAAGGTTCCTAGCAATAAGCTGTGGAAAACTTTTGGAGTGCCTGTTCTGCCCTTTTAAGAAACAAGGAGTGTGCGCACGTGCCATAGGAGCTATACCTTTAGACTTGCGTGGTGTGCACAAGTCCTAGGGCACAGGCAGAGTCGGGAGTGGAGCAGAGGCAGCAGTATGGTCAGCATCAGGGGGAACACGTGGGCGATCGTGGAGTAGCAGGGGAGTGAGGAGACTGGCATCCCTGTTGAGGAAGGAAAGCAGGACAGTGCAGGGACGCTGGTGTTACAATAATAAATAATGCATGAATGTATATACAGTGCCTACAAGTAGTATTCAACCCCCTGCAGATTTAGCAGGTTTACACATTCGGAATTAACTTGGCATTGTGACATTTGGACTGTAGATCAGTCTGGAAGTGTGAAATGCACTGAAGCAAAAAAGAATGTTATTTCTTTTTTTATTTATTTTTTTTAAATTGTGAAAAGTTTATTCAGAGGGTCATTTATTATTCAACCCCTCAAACCACAAGAATTCTGTTTGGTTCCCCTAAAGTATTAAGAAGTATTTCAGGCACAAAGAACAATGAGCTTCACATGTTTGGATTAATTATCTCTTTTTCCAGCCTTTTCTGACTAATTAAGACCCTCCCCAAACTTGTGAACAGCACTCATACTTGGTCAACATGGGAAAGACAAAGGAGCATTCCAAGGCCATCAGAGACAAGATCGTGGAGGGTCACAAGGCTGGCAAGGGGTACAAAACCCTTTCCAAGGAGTTGGGCCTACCTGTCTCCACTGTTGGAAGCATCATCCGGAAGTGGAAGGCTTATGGAACTACTGTTAGCCTTCCACGGCCTAGACAGCCTTTGAAAGTTTCCACCCGTGCCGAGGCCAGGCTTGTCCGAAGAGTCAAGGCTAACCCAAGGACAACAAGGAAGGAGCTCCGGGAAGATCTCATGGCAGTGGGGACATTGGTTTCAGTCAATACCATAAGTAACGTACTCCACCGCAATGGTCTCCGTTCCAGACGAGCCCGTAAGGTACCTTTACTTTCAAAGCGTCATGTCAAGGCTTGTCTACAGTTTGCTCATGATCACTTGGAGGACTCTGAGACAGACTGGTTCAAGGTTCTCTGGTCTGATGAGACCAAGATCGAGATCTTTGGTGCCAACCACACACGTGACGTTTGGAGACTGGATGGCACTGCATACGACCCCAAGAATACCATCCGTACAGTCAAGCATGGTGGTGGCAGCATCATGCTGTGGGGCTGTTTCTCAGCCAAGGGGCCTGGCCATCTGGTCCGCATCCATGGGAAGATGGATAGCACGGCCTACCTGGAGATTTTGGCCAAGAACCTCCGCTCCTCCATCAAGGATCTTAAGATGGGTCGTCATTTCATCTTCCAACAAGACAACGACCCAAAGCACACAGCCAAGAAAACCAAGGCCTGGTTCAAGAGGTAAAAAAATCAAGGTGTTGCAGTGGCCTAGTCAGTCTCCTGACCTTAACCCAATTGAAAACTTGTGGAAGGAGCTCAAGATTAAAGTCCACATGAGACACCCAAAGAACCTAGATAACTTGGAGAAGATCTGCATGGAGGAGTGGGCCAAGATAACTCCAGAGACCTGTCCCGGCCTGATCAGGTCTTATAAAAGACAATTATTAGCTGTAATTACAAACAAGGGTTATTCCACAAAATATTAAACCTAGGGGTTGAATAATAATTGACCCACACTTTTATGTTGAAAATTTATTAAAATTTAACTGAGCAACATAACTGGTTGGTTTGTAAGATTTATGCATCTGTTAATAAATCCTGCTCTTGTTTGAAGTTTGCAGGCTCTAACTTATTTGCATCTTATCAAACCTGCTGAATCTGCAGGGGGTTGAAGACTACTTGTAGGCACTGTAACTCATTTTAGATTATTTTCATTATCATAATCCAGCCTAAATCGTAATCAAGTAACCTACATGTGTTTATTTTTAAGGCGTCGAATTAATAAAATTAAAATGGTTAGAGGACCAAACAAAATTCTTTTGACGCTGGACGATGTCACTTTCATTAATCCACAAATTAGCATTAAGGTACGTAAAACATTCTATCAAAGTACAAAAATATTCACACTTTAATGGTGAAATGTTGTATAGTTTAATCATTTTAAATCAGAATTGATTTATATACACCACACACAAATAGTTAGGGATATTTGACTTTTGGGTGAAATTTATGGAAAATGTAAAACTACAGTGATATTTTATCATGAAAGTTGGACATTTCCGTAGATCAATGGTTATTTCCTCATCTCAAACAATATTTTGTAACTGCAAAAGAATACACCAACAGAACCACCACAAGTACTTAAAGGAAACCAACCAGCAGGATTTTCATATATATAGTAAAGCCAGTGCTATACTGTCACTAGGATGCTGAATGTAATCATACCTTTTGTTCTGAGATTGGAGGTTTTATTTCAGAAATATATGTAAGTAATGTTCCAGCAATGCACTGCTATTTGATTGACAGGTGCAACAGAAAGGGAATATGTGGGTCGGGTCTTGCTATCTATTCCCGCCCCTGTCTGTCTGTTTGCACTGGAATTAACTTCTATGACGTTGACAGGGGGAGGAAGGCCAGGCAGGCAGACAAGGGCGGAAATAGATAGCAACACTGGCTTTACCTTTTATATGAAATTGGATTTTCTTTGTTTTTTATATTCTTGTTAGTGTCATTTAATGGTAATACGAATAATATCCTTTTTTATTAGAGAACGAGCAATGATGGAAGTCGTACCAGTGACAGTGGACATGTTATATCAGATATCAGAAGTATGAAGTCACCAATGAGGTCTGCATCTGCTAAAAGTCTCACTCCAGCTACTTATGAAAATTCTAATGTTGCGGTTTATGAGGTAAATTACATTTCCTAATAACCATGGCCAGACTGGGACTCACAAGCAGAGCTAGCACACAAATCCCAACAGCCTGTTGGAGTGAAGCTGGCAGGCAGTAGTGGCTCAGGGGTTACCAGGCCACAGCACGGCCGGGGGTTAACCCCATGGCTCCCACTCTTTGCTCCAAGTGAACGGGGGTTACTGTGCCTTTCACACTGCGTCTCATTCTTCCTCTGAGTCAAAAAAGGCACAATATGGAGTTCTTCTTAACCAACCACATTTTCCTTGTAACAGTCTTAACATTCAGGGCACCGGTATTGGTCCCATTGGAGTACCTTCTATTCTTTATGGTAACGGAAAATTTTGCGGCCAGTCACGTCCCTTGTACTTGGGCTTCCGAGCCCCCTCATCCTCTCCCTCATCTTCATTAAACTGGCAGTATCATAAAATCCTCTCAGGGGTCCGTCTCCCACCCATAGGGATGGCATACGCCGTGACGGGGATCTCTGTGGACGGCGTTCCTCTGGTCCGGTTGGTCAGGTCCTACTCCTACTCCTGAGGAGCCCACTGACCTTCAGCCTGGAGAGGGGATTCTTCGGGTGTGCGTATGTAACCAGGGGGTGCCACCATTCTGGCCATCTGGACTCTACCCTCCTGGGACGTGGTTAGGTCAGCCCAGCTCTCACCAGGGCCCCAGGTGTCTGGCTGTCGGAATATGTGCACATGTACCTGCCCATTGAATGACATGGGCAAAACGAAGAGACAATTAAGGACTAGAATCAGTGAACACCTGGGAGATGTAAGGAATAAGAGGGATACCCCCATCGCCCGCCATGTGAATAGCTGTCATGGTGGGGATGTGGAATCCCTTTCATTTAGAACAATTGAGACAATTCCGAGATCAATAAGAAGAGGTGACTGGGACAAAACCATCATACAAAGAGAGACACGATGGATTTTTTGGCTACAATTGACCCACCCTAAAGGGCTAAATGAGCAGCTCAGTTTTGTGAGCTTTATTTGAGATTAATTATCACACAGAAATTTTTCCAGCGCCATCCCTGTCAATCAGGAAAGTTGGACGGCTAACGTGGCCAGAAGGAGGAAAAGTAGCAGAAAATGATCACGCCCATCTGACTAGATAAGATAATTAGCATACCTGGCGGTCAGATTTTATAAAGTTATTTCAGGGGTCTACAAGTTTAGTCAGGAACAAGGTGCATCTTCATAGAATACAGCCCAGGAGCTGCAGAAGGTGATACTTTGTTTAATAGTGAAAAAACTGGTGACAGGTTCCCTTTAAAGAAAAAATTGGCTGCCATATTTTTGACAAAAGCAAAACTTCTTTAAAAGATACAACAAAAACCTTGGTGTTCTTTTTTAGTTGACTTCAAGCCAACAACACTTAAGCTGAGACTACAAGGTGACTGTAGCCACAACACCAATCATATGTCCAAAGCTCACATTATGCTGCTGCCACAATGGTTTAGAACAGTGATGGCCAACCTTTTGAGCTTGGTGTGTCAAAATTCGTAAAAAAACGAGCATAACTCGAGTGGTATGTCACTTCTCGAAAAATCCATAATTTTGTGATATTTGCAGCTCTAATAACAAAAAGTTATCTGATAATGACTGCTGGGGGGAAGGGGAGAGGAGACGATTATCTGTTCTCCCAATCCCCCCAGAAATCATTATCTCCTATCCCACTCCCCCCCAGCAGTCATGTCCTCTGTAGTAATGTGTTCATCCTTGTCTACTGTCAAACAATGACATCACCTGCGGCAGCTGCCTTTGGGGACGTTCTGCAGAGAGTTCCTGTGCGCGGCGGCAGAAATAAAAAATCTGAAGTAAAGGGCAGATGGCTGCGTCCCCAGCATAGGGCTGTGATCATCAGGGGGCCTGCAGGCCGCAAGAAGTTCAGGGGCCCCGTGGGTGGATAATGAGGGGGACTGTGTATAGTATCACACTGGTGAAATTATACACAAGGGGTCTGTATGTAGTATATGTATAATGTAAGTGCATAGGTAATACAGTGATCACCAGTGACATTATACACAGGGGCTCTGTAGATAGTATATGTATAGTGTAAGTGCATAGGTAGTACAGTGATACAGTGATCACCAGTGATGTTATACACAGGGGCTCTGTAGATAGTATATGTATAGTGTAAGTGCACAGGTAATAATCTAATGGATGCAACAATTTTGGGTGGCTGCAGGTTGCTATTTTTAGGTTAGGTGGGCTCAATAACCACGGGCCTCTCCAGCCTGAGAATACCAGCTTCCAGCTATCTGCTTTATCTTGGCTGGGTATCAAAATTGGGGGGACCGCACACCATTTTTTAAAATGATTTATTTAAATAATTTAAAAAAAGCTGCACGGGGTCCCCTGTATTTTGATACACAGTCAAGATAACGCACACAGCTGGGGGCAGCAGCCTGTACCTGTCTGCTTTATCTGCGCTGGGTATCAAAATACAGGGGATCCTATGCCATTTTTTTCCAATTATTTATTTATTTTTTAATGTCCCAACCAATCACAGATGCCGGCACGCCGGCAGTCTGACTGCAACCAATCACAGATTCTGTCACAGGGGGAGGGTGGGGGAAGCAGTGAATATGCATAAGAGCTAATGAGCGGACCCGGAAGGAGTGTGACAGACGCATGGGAGACTTAATAAGTATAATTCTCCCGATTTGCAGACCCCTAACCCTTAGTAGTACTATTTTACAGCACACATGTTCGGGTCCCCATAAACTTATATGGGGTTCAGTGTCCGTGCTGATGTTTGGGTTCAAGTCCAGTCCCGAATTGGACTCTTTTTTTTTTAAGTCCGGACCCTCCGAACCCTATCATCTGCGGGTTTGCCCATCTCTAGTGTTTACTAAAGTGGCTTCTGATTGAATAACTACCTTACCTTAAACCTGCCTGTTCTTGAACTGTTAATAACACATTTGAGCATAAAGAGAAGTAGATACATTTTCATTTTTGCTTTTTTTGATTTAACGAAACACAGATGAGAAACAATGTAGTATGTATTTTTTATTTCTGCCATTATTTCCTAGATGAAACTTCCCAAATAAAAACACAAAAATATATCAGCTCCACTTTAGAACTAAATGAGTGGATGAATGCACTTTGGTACTAAATGTAAAAAACCAACATGTAAATATAAAATGAATGAAATGTAAAGGAGTACATTGCTACTCTGTAAATCCTACGCAGAACACAGCCTACATGTGCTGTACATTTAAAAAAAGGGAATTTGATAAAACATGAAAATTATTTTGGATATATAATTTTTTCTTAAAAAAATCACAAATTCAATATATTGTTCAAAATGTTACTTCCTAAAGTAAATGTTATGTAGCACATCATATGATATGAATGGATCTGTTTTTCTATCTTCTAAGGGTGATTGGGTATGGATGAAAAAATTCCCTTCTGGCGATTTTGGAGACCTAAAACCGGGAACAAGTGACGTTTTTGAAATGGTATGTCAGATATTTGTAGCTGTGTTTTTCTGTTCCTGTTACTATATTGCACTCTTATTGTACTATTTGGTTTACCCCTGTGGACAGATGAAGGATATGCGTCATGAAAATGTCAACCCATTCCTAGGTTTCTTCCTTGACTGTGGGGTTTTCGCTATTGTCACAGAGTTTTGTTCCAGGGGCAGTTTAGAGGATCTCCTCCGAAATGAGGACGTTAAACTTGATTGGATGTTCAAGTCCTCTCTTCTATTGGATCTGATCAAGGTGAGCAAAGCACCATGAGAAATTTGTATGAGACTTTGTAGGTTCAAAAGATAAAATAAATTATCATTTTTTTTTTTATACTAAATAACATGTTACCCGCCATTGTTTTATACTCTACACAGCGAAAAGTTTAGAGACTGATGCAAATTCGGTTTTCACAAAATTTGAGGCTTTGGCATTTTTAGATCTGGTAGTGTTTCTGTGGTTACTAAAGTACAAATATCAGCATTTCATACGTTTTTAAACTTGTATTGACAAATACATCATGTTTATGGAAATATCAATATTTACAGTGTTGTTCCTTATTATGCACATCACAGCTTTTTCTGAAAAGTTACCTGAATGGAAGTTACACTTTAATTAAGGCCCTCTTCACACATCCATATAGGGCCCCTGACCTGAACTTAACAGCCTCATAGCCATACATTTGGCTGACGAATTTGGTTAGGCAACCCACGGCTGGTCCATGGATTGTGGTGTGTTCTTTGACCACGACACATGGTCATATGCATCTGGCATAAGTCCGAATATATCAGAAAGATTTTGCTATGCTGAAACCTCAAACATAAGAGGCTTATTAATAACTAGAAGGTGGCCCGATTCTACGCATCGGGTATTCTAGAATTTACGTATTGTGTAGTTCATGTATGATTTTTGTTATATATATATATATATATATATATATATATAGATGTTGTTGTGTGTAGTTACCAAGTGTTTGTGTAGGGCGCTGTACATGTTCTGGGTGTTGTCTGGGTGTGATGGGGGGTGAGAGCGGTGTTGTTTGTGTGTTGCGTTGTTTGTGGAGCGCTGTGTGTCTGTAGCGTTGTGTGTGTGTTGCGCGGTTTGTGTGTGTGTGGTGTGTTTTGGGGGGAGGTATGTTTTGTGCAATGTGTGTGTTGTGCGGTATGTGCGTATATTTGTGTGTGCAGCGTTGTCTGTGTGTGGGTGTCTGTGTAGGGCAGTTGTTTGTGGTTCCCAGTGTGTGTGTGTGGTGTGTTGTGCAGTGCGCGCGCGTGTGTGTGTTGGGGGGAGGTGTGCACTTCCCATCGTGCTCCATCCCCCATGCAGCGCACTCCCAAACGTGCTCCATCCGCCATGCAGCGCACTCCCCATCGTGCTCCATCCCCCATGCTGCGCACTCCCAAACGTGCTCCATCCGCCATGCTGCGCACTCCCCATCGTGCTCCATCCCCCATGCTGCGTACTCCCAAACGTGCTCCATCCGCCATGCTGCGCACTCCCAAACGTGCTCCATCCGCCATGCTGCGCACTCCCAAACGTGCTCCATCTGCCATACTCCGCACTCCCGATCGTGCTCCATCCGCCATGCAGCGCACTCCCTATCGTGCTCCATCCCCCATGCTGCGCACTCCCAAACGTGCTCCATCCGCCATGCTGCGCACTCCCAAACGTGCTCCATCCGCCATGCTGCGCACTCCCAAACGTGCTCCATCCGCCATACTCCGCACTCCCCATCGTGCTCCATCCCCCATGCAGCGCACTCACCATCGTGCTCCATCCCCTATGCTGCGCACCCCCCATCGTGCTCCATCTCCCATGCTGCGCACTCCCAAACGTGCTGCATCTGCCATGCTGCGCACTCCCAAACGTGGTCCATCCGCCATGCTGCGCACTCCCAAACATGCTCCATCCGCCATACTCCGCACTCCCCATCGTGCTGCATCCCCCATGCTGCGCACTCCCAAACGTGCTCCATCCGCCATGCTGCGCACTCCCAAACATGCTCCATCCCCTATGCTGCGCACCCCCCATCGTGCTCCATCTCCCATCCTGCGCACTCCCAAACGTGCTCCATCCGCCATGCTGCGCACTCCCAATCGTGCTCCATCCGCCATGCTGCGCACTCCCAAACGTGCTCCATCCGCCATGCTGCGCATTCACAAACGTGCTCCATCCGCCATGCTGCGCACTCGCAAACGTGCTCCATCCGCGATGCTGCGCACTCCCAAACGTGCTCCATCCGCCATGCTGCGCACTCCCAAACGTGCTCCATCCGCCATGCTGCGCACTCCCAAACGTGCTCCATCCGCCATGCTGCGCACTCCCAAACGTGCTCCATCCGCCATGCTGTGCACTCCCAAACGTGCTCCATCCGCCATGCTGCGCACTCCCAAACGTGCTCCATCCGCCATGCTGCGCCAGCATCAGCCTCTCTACCCGCAGCATCAGCCTCTCTGCCCGCAGCATCAGCCTCTCTCCTCCCAGCATCAGCCTCTCTCCCCGCAGCATCAGCCTCTCTGTCCCCAGCATCAGCCTCTCTGTCCCCAGCATCAGTCTCTCTGTCCCCAGCATCAGCCTCTCTGTCCCCAGCATCAGCCTCTCTGTCCCCAGCATCAGCCTCTCTGTCCCCAGCATCAGCCTCTCTGTCCCCAGCATCAGCCTCTCTGTCCCCAGCATCAGCCTCTCTGTCCCCAGCATCAGCCTCTCTGTCCCCAGCATCAGCCCCTCTGTCCCCAGCATCAGCCTCTCTCATCCCAGCATCAGCCTCTCTGTCCCCAGCATCAGCCTCTCCATCCCAGCCTTCCCCAGGATCAGCCTCTCTCATCCCAGCATCAGCCTCTCTGTCCCCAGCATCAGCCTCTCTGTCCCCAGCATCAGCCTCTCTGTCCCCAGCATCAGCCTCTCTGTCCCCAGCATCAGCCTCTCTGTCCGCAGCATCAGCCTCTCTCATCCCAGCATCAGCCTCTCTCATCCCAGCATCAGCCTCTCTGTCCCCAGCATCAGCCTCCCCATCCCAGCCTTCCCCAGGATCAGCCTCTCTCCTCCCAGCCTCCTCCAGCACGCCATGCTCCTCTGCCGACACTCACAGATCCGATCGCATACACTCACACACACCGACACACACCCGATTGCATACACTCACACACACCCGATCGCATACACTCACGCACACACACATTGACGATATTGCACATACGCGCTCATACTCACAACATCCGGAGATACCACATGCTTCTGGCCATGTGATCCTCCGGCAGGTCCTGGAAGGTCACAACAGCACAGTATCGAGGCCGAGAAGCAAGCGATATCGCCGGATGCTGTGAGTGTGTGGATGCGATGTGTGTGAGGTGTGTGTGAGGTGTTTGTGAGAGTGAGTGTGATCTGATGTGTGTGTATGTGTGTGTGTGTGCTGTTATGTGTGTGCGTGTGGATCTTCCGCCGCTGCAGGACCTTGATGTGCTGGTAACTATTCTAGCATGGTTACCAACGTATCCCGTCCCCCGCTCGCACGGGAGCCCACTCCAGCATACGGCGGCAAGGCCAGCAATGCGAGGGTAAGTGTCGGCTGGGTTGGCGTACGCTGATGTGGGCTCCCGTTGGGGGGGGTGGGGTGGGAGTACAGTACTCACCTGGGAGCCGTGACCGTGTCAGTTCCGGGAATGCGCAGGGGGGGGCGCCAGAGCTAGCGTGCATTGCGTGAGGGGGGCGGGGCGTGGCGTGGCCGAGTTGCCAATGCCTGCAGGGTGCCGGGGCAAGAGGCCAATCTGTGGGGGGGCGGAGCCTGGGCGAGTGGCTGGCCAATCCGTGTGGGGGCGCAGCCTGGGCGAGCGGCCAATCCGTGTGGGGGGGCGGGGCCATGGCGAGCCCAGCGGCCAATCAGCTTTGTGTCACCGTAAGGACACAATGTCACCGGAAGGACACAATTTTGGAGCATGACAGACAGACAGACAGACAGACAGAATAAGGCAATTATATATATAGATATGAGTTTTAACAGAAAACTGTAGAGTATTGCACCTAGGACGGAGTAATCCTTTTGCTGCATATACATTAAATGGTCTAATAGAAGAATACTCAGGACTACAGAACAGGAGAAGGACTTGGGGTTTCTGGTTGCAAGTAAGCTGAGCAGCAGCACTCAATGTCAAGCAGCAGCTGCTAAAGAAAACAAGATATTATCGTGTATAAAAAGAGTGATTAGATTCCGTGATCCCAACGTATTGTTACCCCTATATAAATCACTTGTAAGGCCACATCTGGAATATAGGATCCAGTTTTGAGCATTATTCAACCCCTAGGTTTAATATTTTGTGGAATAACTCTTGTTTGCAATTACAGCTAATAATCGTCTTTTATAAGACCTGATCAGGCCGGCACAGGTCTCTGGAGTTAACTTGGCCCACTCCTCCATGCAGATCTTCTCCAAGTTATCTAGGTTCTTTGGGTGTCATGTGGACTTTAATCTTGAGCTCCTTCCACAAGTTTTCAATTGGGTTAAGGTCAGGAGACTGACTAGGCCACTGTAACACCTTGATTTTTTCCCTCTTGAACCAGGCCTTGGTTTTCTTGGCTGTGTGCTTTGGGTCGTTGTCTTGTTGGAAGATGAAATGACGACCCATCTTAAGATCCTTGATGGAGGAGCGGAGGTTCTTGGCCAAAATCTCCAGGTAGGCCATGCTATCCATCTTCCCATGGATGCGGACCAGATGGCCAGGCCCCTTGGCTCAGAAACAGCCCCACAGCATGATGCTGCCACCACCATGCTTGACTGTAGGGATGGTATTCTTGGGGTCGTATGCAGTGCCATCCAGTCTCCAAACGTCACGTGTGTGGTTGGCACCAAAGATCTCGATCTTGGTCTCATCAGACCAGAGAACCTTGAACCAGTCTGTCTCAGAGTCCTCCAAGTGATCATGAGCAAACTGTAGACGAGCCTTGACATGACGCTTTGAAAGTAAAGGTACCTTACGGGCTCATCTGGAACGGAGACCATTGCGGTGGAGTACATTACTTATGGTATTGACTGAAACCAATGTCCCCACTGCCATGAGATCTTCCCGGAGCTCCTTCCTTGTTGTCCTTGGGTTAGCCTTGACTCTTCGGACAAGCCTGGCCTCGGCACGGGTGGAAACTTTCAAAGGCTGTCCAGGCCGTGGAAGGCTAACAGTAGTTCCATAAGCCTTCCACTTCCGGATGATGCTCCCAACAGTGGAGACAGGTAGGCCCAACTCCTTGGAAAGGGTTTTGTACCCCTTGCCAGCCTTGTGACCCTCCACGATCTTGTCTCTGATGGCCTTGGAATGCTCCTTTGTCTTTCCCATGTTGACCAAGTATGAGTGCTGTTCACAAGTTTGGGGAGGGTCTTAATTAGTCAGAAAAGGCTGGAAAAAGAGATAATTAATCCAAACATGTGAAGCTCATTGTTCTTTGTGCCTGAAATACTTCTTAATACTTTAGGGGAACCAAACAGAATTCTGGTGGTTTGAGGGGTTGAATAATAAATGACCCTCTGAATAAACTTTTCACAATTTAAAAAAAATAAATAAAAAAAGAAATAACATTCTTTTTTGCTGCAGTGCATTTCACACTTCCAGGCTGATCTACAGTCCAAATGTCACAATGCCAAGTTAATTCCGAATGTGTAAACCTGCTAAATCTGCAGGGGGTTGAATACTACTTGTAGGCACTGTATATATAAATACATGTGTGGTCAATATAAAGGACTTGCAAATGACTTATTCTTTCCAAAGACAATACTAAGACCAGAGGGCATACACTGCGAGTGGAAGAAAATAGATTTTGACAGCTAAATAGGAAAGGGTTCTTTACAGTTAGAGCAGTCAGAATGTGGAATACCCTACCACAAGAGGTAGTAATGGTAGATACTATAACAGCTTTTAAAAAAGGGCTGGATGAGTTCCTCAGTACACACAACATTGTTGGTTATAGAGAATTTAGTGACAAAATATATATTTGGTGCAGGAAGGTTGAACTAGATGGACCTAGGTCTTTTTTCAACCTAAGTAACTATGTAACTATGTAAGATAGAGACCAAGTTTTGGAGAAGTTTTTTGTTGGTTATAATTTGTCTTTCTAGTTGATAATGGTGATACACATTTCTTATGTTGTATTTAGTAAATAAATCAATGTGTTTCTACTCATATGTTGTATCCAGGGCATGAAATATTTGCACCACAGAAAATTTGTTCATGGTCGACTCAAGTCTCGAAACTGTGTTGTAGATGGACGTTTTGTTTTAAAAGTGACCGATTATGGTTATAATGAAGTTTTGCAAGCTCAGAAGATTGCTCATGAAGAACCCTCTGCACTTGGTAAATATAATAATTATACTAAAATAATATGTAAAGAAATCTAACCAAAATATATTCATTACTGACTTCTAAAAGAGGAACTGTTATCATTCCTGACATGACTGCATTAGTAAAAACTACTATTCTCCATGTAATAAAATTCTTGCACATCCTTATCTAGAACAATGCATAGCATTGTTCCTCTGTTTTTCTTTCTGAATATTTATGCATAAATTGGCAACTATATGTTACCATTCTGCATGTCCAGAGTGTACAGATAGTCTAGTATTATCAGCACTGCCAAAGAAAGTGTATGGAGCCGAAACAGCACAGCCCCATAGACTATGCAGCTTAGTTTCCATTGCACTGTGCATTAAGATGGTCTGCTACAGTTATGTGTACGGTTTTCTAGTTCTGTATACTGCAAATTTTCCTTGGCCATGGCTCCAGGTTTCAGATCAGCAGTGGGGGTGATAGGTGTTGGGCTCCCACTGATCTAATGTTGATGACCTATCCTTGACCTATATTTTTGTCCCAGACCACCACTTTAAGTACAAACTAAAGGAAATGTGCCATTTATGAGTTCCTATTGAAGTAAATATGCTTGTATAGATTGTCTTTCACTACTCTAGGTTCAGGAAAAAATATTCTGATTAAAGCCTTTTTTTGATTTGAAGAGCTATTGTAATCTTATTCTGGAAAAGGTAGCTGGAAAAATACCAAAAGTGCTTTTTCTGTGTCTCTCCTCCTTCCAAAGGGAATGAGGTGAGTTGGAGTAGTGCACAGCCTGTTCGTTAAGGTATGGTCATGATGGTAATGAAGTGACAGGGAATCGGGACTCCTAAACTGACCCTCAGGCTAGGGGAGCCCCTAACTGTCCGTCATCCCAGATGTACGCCTGATAGTGGTGAGGTCTGGACCCCCAGCGTAACCCTAAGGCGGGCTTTGCACGCTGCGACATCGGTAACAATGTGTTACCGATGCTGCAGCGATAGTCCCGCCCCCGTCGCACGTGCAATATCTAGTGAAAGCTGCCGTAGCGATTATTATCGCTACGGCAGTTTCATACGCACATACCTGCCGTGCGATGTCCCTCTGGCCGGCGACCCGCCTCCTTCCTAAGGGGGCGGGTCGTGCGGCGTCACAGCGACGTCACACGGCAGGCGGCCAATTGAAGTGAAGGGGCGGAGATGAGCAGGATGTAAACATCCCGCCCACCTCCGTCCTTCTCATTGCAGCCGGCGGCAGGTAAGGTGAAGTTCCTCGCTCCTGCGGCTTTACACACAGCGATGTGTGCTGCCGCAGGAGCGAGGAACAACATCGCACCTGTCGCTGCACCGGCATTATGGAAATGTCGGAGGCTGCAGCGATGATACGATAACGACGTTTTTGCGCTTGTTCATCGTATCAAAAAGGATTTGCACGTTGCGATATCGACTGCGACGCCGGATGTGCGTCACTTTCGATTTGACCCCATCGACATCGCACGTGCAATGTCGCAACGTGCAAAGCCGCCCTTACTCTTGAGAAGCCTTGGTCTTATACCCTCTCAGTCCCACCCCAGGAGGGGGTTGGGACTGGAGTGACAAATCCCCAATAACATGAGTATCTCCACTACACACCACGATAGCATACAGCAGTGCTCCAGCAGCTGAATCACCAAGCACCAAGACCGGTATCGCTTTCACTATATTCGACATGGAGGAGCAGGATCCACCATCTTTTAAAGGGTGGAGGCGGCTGTGATATGTCTTCAGTAACTTGTGACCCCAGCAGCAATTCACAGGCAGGAATTAACACCTGCCAGACCGATCACCAGCGAGAACAAAACTGGTTGACACCTAGCTCTGACTAAACAACACAGAAGCACCCGGTGGTGTGTCAGCCTCTGCAGTGTGAACAGAGTCTGAAGTCGTCATGACACCTGGTGCATATAGAGCAGCATACCGCATGACAGGTAGCATGACAGGTACAGTTGAAACTCTAAAAAGACACATCTGCAGATTTTTCCCACTATGTGACATGAAATAAGAATAAACATTTCCCGTTTTAGGTCAATTAGGAACCAAAATTAGTTATATTTGCCAATTGTCAGAATAATGAGAGAGAGAATGTTATAAGGCATTTTTATTACTTTCTGAAAAGTCAAAAGTTTACATACACTAAAGGGGGCTTTACACGCTGCGACATCGCTAATGCGGAGTCGTTGGGGTCACGGAATGTGTGACGCACATCCGGCCGCATTAGCGATGTTGCTGTGTGTGACACCGATGATCGATTTTGCATCGTTGCAAAAACGTGCAAAATCGCTCATCGGTGACATGAGAGTCCATTCTCGATTATCGTTACTGCAGCAGTAACGATGTAGTTCGTCGCTCCAGCGGCAGCACACATCGCTATGTGTGACGCCGCAGGATCGAGGAACCTCTCCTTACCTGCCTCCCGGCCGCTATGAGGGAGGAAGGAGGTGGGCGGGATGTTACGTCCACTCATCTCCGCCCCTCCGCTTCTATTGGGCGGCCGCTCAGTGACGTCGCTGTGACGCCGCACGGACAGCCCCCTTAGAAAGGAGGCGGTTCGCCGGTCACAGCGACGTCGCCGGGCAGGTAAGTATGTGTGACGGGTCTGCGCGATGTTGTGCGGCACGGGCAGCGATTTGCCCGTGTCGCAAAACAGATGGGGGCGGGTACCCACGCTCGCGATATCGGGACCGATATCGCAGCGTGTAAAGTAGCCTTTAGAGTACTATACCTTTAAACAATATGGGACGGCCCATATGATGATGTCATGTATTTGGAGGTTTCTGACAGGTTTATTGGCAACATCTGAGTTAATTAGAGAAACACCTGTGGATGTATTTTAATGGACACCTGAAACACACTGCTTCTTTGTGTAGTATTATGGGAAAGTCAAAAGAAATCAGACAAGATCTGAGGAAGAGAATTATGGATAGGCACAAATCTGGATCATCCTTGGATACAATTTCCAGAAACCTGCAGGTGCCATGTTCATTTGTATAAACAATTATACGCAAGTACAAACAAGATGGGAATGTCCAGCCATCATACTGCTCAGGAAGGAGACGGGTTCTGTGTACCAGAGATGAACGTGCTTTGGTCAGACATGTGCATATCAACCCAAGAAGAAAAGCAAAAGACCTTGTGACGATGCTGGTGGAAGCTGGTAAGATTGTGTCATTACCTACAGTGAAACGAGTACTGTATCAACATGAGCTAAAAGGCCACTGCTAGGAAGAAACCATGACTCCAAAAGAAGCATAAAAAAAGCCAGATTAATGTTTGCAAATGCACACAGGAACAAAGACCTTAATGTTTGGAGACATGTCCTGTGGTCTGATGAAATTGAAATTAAACTGTTTGGCCATAATAACCAGGAAAAAGGGAAAAGTGTTGAAGCCTGAGAACACCATCCTAACTGTGTAATAAGAGGGTGGCACCATCATGTTGTGGGGTTGTTTTACTGCAGGAGGGACTGGTGCACTTCAAAAAATAGATGGCATCATAAGGAAAGACGATTATGTGGCAATACTGAAGCATCATCTTTAGATCAGCCAGGAACTTAAAGCTTGAGCAGAAATGGGTCTTCCAAATGGCCCTAAGCATACTGCCAAACTGGTTACAAAGTGGCTTAAGGATAACAAAGTCAATGTTTTGGAGTGGCCATCACAAAACCCTGATCTCCAACCTATTGAAAATTTATGGGCAAAGCTGAAAAAGGCCAGTGTGAGCAAGACGACCTACAAACATGGCTCAGTTACACCAGTCCTGTCAGGAGGAATGGGCCCAAATTCCTACCTGCTATTGTGGGAAGCTTGTGGACAGAGATCCAAAACGTTTGACCCAAGTCATACAGTTTAAGAGCAGTGGTACCAAACACTAATGAAATGTATGTAAACTTTTGACTTTGCAGAAAGTAATAAAAATGCCTTAAAACATTCTCTCTCTATCATTATTCTGGCATTTGGCAAAAATAAATAATTTTGGTTCCTAATTGACCTAAAAAGAGGAAGGGTTTATTCTGATTTCATGTCAGATAGTGAGAAAAACATGCAGATGTGTCTTTTTAAAGAGTGTATGTAAACTTCTGGTTTCAACTGTATATAGTAATTTTCTATGTACACTCTCATACTGTAATTTTTAAAACTATATAAACAAATATCAAAATATTTTAAAATGCTAATCAGCTCTGTTTAAACTCTGATCATGTAGTGAAATATTGTTCTAATAAACCAAGAAGATTTTCAGACACAATTGTCAGGATACAGAGAAAATTCTACAAACAACTTCTACTCAAATACAGAATTTGTGAATAGGAGCAGTATGGCTAGTATAGCAAGCACAAAAGAATAATATACATGGTAGAGTAGCCAGAAAAAAGCTATTCCTGCGTCAAAGTCACAAAATTTCCAACATAACTATCATAAGCTAAGTCAACCCAACAATGTCTGCATCAGAAATAATGAAGTGGTTATTACAATCTCCTGATATCACCATCATTGGGTAGAAAACAAACATGCATGCTTAACAACAAAACGATTTATAACATCTGGAAAGTTTTTTCCAAAAGGAATCGGCAACTTTATCATGTGAGTTAATAAACTAACTTGTTCACAACTATCACAAAAAATAATAGTCATTGGCAAAAATTGAGGCAATACATTAGAAGAACTAAGGCTTTGCATACTTTAAAACCTGGCAATTTTGTAATTTATGACTGTGGATGGTTTAATAATTTGAGTATTCTGTGATACATCATAATTTAATCTGGAGCATATTTAAAATGATAGAAATGTGTTTCCCCTGATCGCTCATGTTTCTTTGAAAATGGCCAAAACTATATATTGTGTCTACACATACAAAGCAATTTGATTGACTTCTAACTAAATTTTTTTTATATGGTCATACTTTTGCAGAGTTACTGTGGACAGCACCGGAGCTACTGAGAGATCCACATGCAGATTTACATGGAACTTTCACAGGAGATGTTTATAGCTTTTCCATAATTATGCAAGAGGTAGTGGTGCGTGGACCCCCATTTTGTACTTTGGAGCAAACTCCTGAAGGTAAATGTAACACATCGGGGTTGAGGGGTTCCGTCGCTGGGCCGGGGTTGCAGATCCTCTGCGTCGTCACGGGCTGGCCTGGTCCGGTTTCGTGACCCCGAGGTATACAGGAGGGAGGGAAGGCGGTGGATGGGAGGAAGGATAGAGGATGGGGGTAGTAGTGACGGTGAGTAAAGTCTTTTTAGATCGTGACGCCACCTGTGGTCTGCGGCCAGAGATGGGCCGCTGCTGCGGGTGTTGCTCTCCGGAGCTGATGGTGAAGGTTGCATCCATGATGGTGTAACTCCCCACTAGAGATGAGCAATGTTCGAGGCTCGAAGTTCACCAATTTCATGTTCGAGTGATTTTGGGGGTGTTCGAGACGTTCGACAAACTCGAGCTTTTTGCTAAATGCTCGAGAGTTCGAATTACGTTCGAGAAGGGTTCGAGCACCAAAAACGTGGCTTTTCACAGTAAGGCTATGTGCACACGTTGCTGTCTGCATGCGTCCTGCGTCCCCAGCACAATCCCTCTCTCTTTCCTACTCACCGATCACGGGCGTTTCGCTGCACGGCTGTCACAAATCTCCAGCGGCATTTCCTCTTTTGAAAATGGCTGCTGCTTCATTATTCAATTAGTTATTCCGTGCTTTCCCCGCCCACCAGCGCCCATGATTGGTTGCAGTCAGACACGCCCCCACGATGAGTGACAGCTGTCTCACTGCAACCAATCACAGCCGCCGGCGGGCAGGTCTATATCGTGCAGTAAAATAATTAAATAAATAATAAATAAAAAAAAATGCGGTTCCCCCATATTTGATACCAGCCAGGATAAAGCTGCATGGCTGGAGGCTGGTATTGTCAGGATGAAGAGCTCCACGTTATGGGGAGCCCACCACCCTAACAATATCACCCAGCAGCCACCCGGAATTGCCGCATCCATTAGATGCGACAGTCCCGGGACTCCACCCAGCTCATCCCGAATTGCCCTGGTGCGGTGGCAATCGGGGTAATAATGAGTTAATCATGCCAGGCGTTTCCCCGAGATACCTTCCATGATTAAACTGTAAGTGAAAGTAAATAAACACACACAACGAAAAATCCTTTATTTGGAATAAAAGACAAAAAACACCTCATTTACCTCTTTAAAAACAACAATCCAGGTCCAAAGTAATCCACACGACACTGTTAGATCTGCTACATGAAGATGCAGGGAGCGATCTGTGCCCTCTCCACATAGCACCTGAACTGAACCGCGCTGTAATCTGAGACTTCAGTCTGCAATGCAGAAGTCAAGATTACCAAATCTGCCTATGTTTTTCATTAGAGCCAGTAGCTCAATGGTTAGAGCGCTCGATTCATTAGGTCACGAGTTCTAGTCCTGGTAAAAAATGTAATTTATTTTAAATTAGAATTATTTATTTATAAGTATAATTTAATTTAATTAGGCACTGAGGGGAGGAGCCGGACATCAGCTGTGAGCCACACCTCTAAAATCGGAGCAGTTCACGGAATGAGGCTGCATTGCTCTCTCTCTCTCTCTTTGTCTCTCTCAGTCTCTCAGTCTCAGTCAAATTCAAATTCAAATTCAATTCAAATTCAAATATGCTTTATTGGCAGGACCAAAATACAATAGTGTTGCCAAAGCAAGAGAAATACAGTAAGTGTGGTGGGAGGGGATCAGGGTTATGGGGAGTTTGGGGCACAATTTGGGCTCTGAAAGTCCAATTAGGGGTCTTATGTTCCCCTCAGCTTATGACATGTGGTGACGTATTGGGCGGCGATCTCCACCATTGATTCCTCTTCCCCCAGTAGGAAGCGGAGTTTCATGTCCTCGTCCATGGATGGAAAGTCTGGGGTATGGGTGGTACATTTCTGGAAGTGGGAGGCCCTCACTGCTGAGTATTTGTCACAGTGCAGCAGGAAGTGCGCCTCGTCCTCCAGAGCCCCCTGCTGGCAGTGCTGGCATTGTCTCTTCTCTCACGGCTTGTATGTCTGTCGGTGCCGCCCTGTTTCCACCTCTAGGCTGTGGGCACTCAGTCTGTACAGGCTCAGAGTCTGCCTATCTTTGGGGTGGCGTAACCTTTCCAGATATGGGGCCAGAGTGTAGTCCCTCCGCAGTGACTGGTAGATGGTGAGTTTCTGGGAGTTCTCTAATTCACTCTTCCAGTCCTCTATGTATTGCATCTTGCAGCTCTCTGAGATCTCTTTTATTTGGGCTTTTTTCAGGTTGTGTTGCTGACTTTGGCTGTACTGGCTGCCGCAGTTCCTGGCTTGCTCTGGGCTCTGGCTCATCAGGGCTTTATGATGGTAGGAGCTGGGGTTGCTGTTCTGTATGTGCCCCTGGTGTGATAGCGCCCTCTTGTGTATACTGAACCATAAGGGGGATCGGCCCAGCTCTGCCCGACAGGCTATGTTTGAGGTGCTGCGATGGACTTGGAGGAGATATTTACAGAACTCCATGTGGAAGACTTCAGTTGGGCTGGAATCCCACTTTGTGTGGTCTGGGTAGGTCACTGGGCCCCATACCTCGCTGCCATATAGCAGTATAGGGGTGATGACGCTGTCAAATATCTTGAGCCAGACTCTCACAGGTGGTTTGAGGTGGTACAGTTGTCTTCTGATGGCGTAGAAGGTTCTGCACGCTTTTCCTTTCAGGGCTTCTGATGCTTGCTTGAGGCTCCCGTTATTGCTTAGCTCCAGACCAAGGTAGGTATAGCTGCTGGTTTTCTCCAGCGTGGTGTCATTTAATGTGAAGGAGGGAGAGTTTATTTTATTCTGGTTCCTCTTCTGAAACACCATGACTTTGGTCTTCTTTTGGTTGATGGGAAGCGCCCATGTGGTGCTGAATGTTTCCAGTACTGCCAGGCTATCTTGGAGGCCTTTCTCGGTTGGGGAGAGTAGCAGGAGGTCGTCTGCGTGCAGCAGGAACTTCACCTCTCGGTCATGCAGACTGAGGCCTGGAGTGGGGGAGGACTCTAGAGCTGTTGCTAGTCCATTTATATAGATGTTGAATAGAGTTGGACTCAGGCTGCAGCCTTGTCTGACCCCACGGCCCTGTCGGAAGAAAGCCGTCCTCTTCCCGTTCACCTTCACGCTGCACCGGTTCTCAGTGTATGTGCTCTTGATCACGTCATAGGTTCTGCCACCTATTCCACTTTCCAGAAGTTTCAGGAACAGGCCTGGATGTCAAACTGAGTCAAATGCCTTTTTGAAGTCCACGAAACATGCAAATATTTTCCCCTGTTTTTTGCCGTGGACGTGGGTCTTGATGAGGCTTTGCAGGGTGTAAATGTGGTCCGTGGTGCGGTGGTTTGGCATGAAACCAGCTTGGCTTCTGCTGAGGATGTCACCCTGGGTGAGGAAGGCGATAATACTTTTATTAATGATGCTGTTAAACAGTTTTTCCAGAATGCTGTTGACACAGATCCCTCTGTAGTTTGCTGGGTCATATCGGTCTCTCTCTCAGTCTCTCTCTGTCTTATTCTCTCTCTCTTTTTTTCTCTCTCTCTTTTTCTCAGTCTCTCTTTTTCTCTTTTTCCCTCTCTCTCTCTCCTCTCACTCTTCTCTCGCTCTCTTCTCTCTCTCTCCTCTCTCTCTTTTCTCTCTCTCCTCTCTCTCTCTGTCTCTCTCAGTCTCTCTCTCTCTGTCTCTCTTTTTCTCTCTCTCTTTTTCTCAGTCTCTTTTTCTCTTTTTCCCTCCCTCTCTCTCTCCTCTCTCTCTCTCTTGCTCTCTCTTCTCTCTCTCCTCTCTTTCTTGTCTCTCTCTCTCCTCTCTCTCCTCTCTCTATTCTCTCTCTCCTCTCTCTCTTTTCTCTCTCTCTTCTCTCTCCTCTATCTCTTCTCTCTCTTTTCTCTCTCTGTTCTTTCTCTCTCTCTCTCAGTCCTGGCGATGATCAGCTGATACGGTCACCTGACGGAATCAGCTGACACTATAAGTCGAGCGGTGAGGCCGGCTTTTTACCGCCCGGCCGGCTAAACTATCAGCTGATGCTGTCGGACAGGAGTCTGCACAGAAGTGTGTAGTTTTTTTTTTTGCACTGATGCATCATCTGATTGTATAAAAGCCATTTATACAATCAACTGCTGTGTCATGTGATTCAGGCCCTTGAATCTGACATATCATCTGATTGCTTTGCCTTCCAGCAAACTGATCAGATGATATTGGATCCGGATTGGATGGCGCGGGACTCTTGACCCAGGATTACTGCGGAGGGGGGTTCTTTATTTCAGTAAAGATGGAGTCACTAATTGTGTTGTGTTTTATTTCTAATATTAATATTTTTCTGTGTGTTGTGTTTTTTTATCTGTACTAGAAATTCATGGTGGCCATGTCTAATATTGGCATGACACCATGAAATTCGGGCTTAGGGACAATTGATAATATACAGCTAGCCCTAACCCCATTATTACCCAGCGAGCCACCCATCACCAGGGCAGCTGGAAGAGTTGGATACAGCGCCAGAAGATGGAGCTTCTATGAAAGTGCCCTTTTCTGGGGCGGCTGCGGACTGCAATTCGCAGCAGGGGTGTCCAGAAAGCTTGGGCACCCTGAGCTGCGGATTCCAATCCCCAGCTGCCTAGTTGTACCTGGCTGGACACAAAAATTGGGCGAAGCCCACGTAATTTGTTTCTTAATCATTTCATGAAATAATTAAAAAAAAAGGGCTTCCCTATATTTTTGGTTCCCAGCCGGGTACAAATAGGCAGCTGGGGGTTGGGGCAGCCCGTAGCTGCCTGCTGTACCTGGCTAGCATACAAAAACATGGCAAAGCCCACGTAATTTTTTTGGGGGGGGTAAAAAAACTCCTGCATACAGTCCTGGATGGAGTATGCTGAGCCTTGTAGTTCTGCAGCTGCTGTCTGTCTGTATGGAGGAGAGCAGACAGCAGCTGCAGAACTATAAGGCTCAGCATGATCCATTCACTAGTGTATGCAGGAGAGCAGACAGCAGCTGCAGAACTACAAGACTCAGCATACTCCATCCAGGACTGTATGCAGGAGTTTTTTGCCCACCAAAAAAATGACGTAGGCTTCGCCATATTTTTGTGTGCTAGCCAGGTACAGGAGGCAGGTATGGCTGCCCCCAAGCCCCAGCTGCCTATTTGTACCCGGCTGGGAACTAAAAAAATAGGGAAGCCCTTTTTTTAATTATTTCATGAGTTTCATGAAATAATTAAAAAAAAAATCGACATGAGCTTTGCCCCATTCTTGTGTCCAGCCAGGTACAACTAGGCAGCTGGGGATTGGAATCCGCAGCACAGGTTAGCCCGAGCTTTCTGGGCCCCTCTGCTGTGAATTGCAATCCGCAGCCGCCCCAGAAAATGGCGCTTTCATAGAAGCGCCATCATCTGGCGCTGTATCCAACTCTTCCAGCTGCCCTGAAGCCGGGTGGCTCGCTGGGTAATAATGAGTTAATACTAGCTTTGTTTTACTAGCTAGTATTAAGCCAGAGATTCTTAATGTCAGGCAAGTTTGACCCCGCCATTAAGAATCTCTAATAAAGGGTTAAAAAAAAGACACCACACAGAGAAAAAATACTTTAATAGAAATACACAGACACTTAGAGACTCCATGTTTATTACTCCCTGTCAGCCCTCCACGATCCATGGTCTTCTGTCTTCTTTCTCCTTCAACCCATGCAGCTCTGCTACATCAGACAGCGCTGCATGGGAGGAAGACGCTGCTGCTCCCTGTGCAGTCTATTTACTCAGTGAAAGTGAGCAGAGGCTGCAGGCTGTAAGCGGTGACGTCACCGCTGACAAGCGGTTACCATAGCAATGGCGCTCCGATCACGTGATTCCCAGTGCCGTTGCGGTCTGTAAGCAGTAACGTCACCACTGACAGGCAGGTTACCATAGCAACGGTGCTCCGATCATGTGACTCCCGGTGCTGTTATTTACCGGGTGTGACAGCTAGTCCCTGCATGTGGGCTGTAAAGAGCGCACACATGCAGGAACGTGGAGTCGACCATGTGTCAGAGCATTTCGCCAGTACACAGACATGCTGGAACGGCGCGAACCGGAGAGATGCACTGACAGGACCTAGGATGATGTCATAGCCATGTGGCCAGTCTGTAGCCAATGAGATAATAGACACGTGACTGGTCACATGCTATTTTGACTTCATGATAGGTCCTATCATCAGTGCTGGTTACCGGGAGGACGCAGCGATTATCGGAAGGAAAAGCGGCGGGAGACAGAGTGCAGGACGCGTCGCGGGGACCTATAAGTGTAATGGCAATGTTTATTAACTGTATGTGTACATTTATAATGTGTTTTTATGTGTTTGTGTTTGCCTCCCATTGTTTTCAATGGGGTTTGAGAGGTTCGTCGAACGGTTCGTTGACCCGAACTCGAACGGGGCCTCCGTTCGACGAACCGAACCGAACTCGAGCCTTCAGAGGTTCGCTCATCTCTACTCCCCACAGGCAAAGCTGGCTTACCCTGGGGAGGATGATGAAGAACGGACGGGGGTGGTGGTAGTCCCCGTTGGCGCCGCAGCGCTGGGCGACGGCGCTGGCAAAGGAGAGGCAGAGACAGGGGCTTCAGTTCCAGGTCTTTTCTTCACTGGTAGTTCAGGCGCTGCCCCAGAATACCGCTGCCACGATGGGCTCCAGCCGATCCCAAATCCGTGGAAGGTTAGGTCCATTGTGTCAGCCTATGGGCCCTTCCTCCTTTGATGCGCTAATTATTGGATCCCCGTGGCGTGAAACACTTGGGGATCCTGGTGTCAGTAAAGTGTCCCGTCCTGTATGCTGATAGCGTGGTTTCGCTGCACGGCTGGTCGAAGACCTCAGCCCCGGATCCTATAAGCTATTTGGCTCCAGGAATGATGGGACAGGTCCGGTGACTTTTCTAGCCTGTTCCCGCGCCCCTTGCAGAGTTGGTACCCAACTTGAAGTATGTCTGCCCTAGGGTTCTGTACCCCGACAGCGCTGATCCTGTGGAAGGAGCTGCCTGCTTCTCCCCAGCAACCATGTTGAAACGTCTTGGCCCACAGAGCTCTGTTCGGCGTCTGTAGCTGTTCTCTCTTAGTTGTGTTGTTTGTTGGAAGCTGTTGCCCCCAGTCGCTGCTACCGGCTGGTTCACTACTGTCACTAGGTCAACCTGCTTTTCCCACTGTGTGCTCCTGACTCCCCCTAGTGATTGATTCTCACTGACCCTGAGTCCCGGTTCCAGTGGATCGGGAGCCCCTAGTGTGGTGGCGTCCTTTAAACCCAACCTCTGTGGTAACCCCCTTCTGTGACCCCACCCTGGCCCGGTCCCCATTGGGTAGAGCAAACCACTGTTTATGTATGTGTAGGTTGGTGGAACCGGTGCCGACCTTCCTTGGACCCGGGATAAGTACCATACGTTAACAGAGATGCAGTACCCTGTGACACCTGAAGCCCCAGGGGCGCCACATAAATACATTTTAAATAACACATTGATGGTAACTTTTGTTCATCATGTAATGTTTCAAAGTTTTATATAGTTAGTGATTGGCTAACTTTTAATATTGTACATCCAATGTTAACTGTTCACCTCTTAGTCACTCACATTTTCCAGTAATGATCATTTAAGGGACTCTGTCAGCAGGTATTTAGACCCCAAAGTAATTTTATAACTATAAAGTACTTTTAATAATGATTACTTACATACCTTTATATTGCAAATCTGTGTCTCCATTGTATCAAAATCGGCAAATTCTTATGCAAATAAGCTTGCAAATGCAGAATGTTAGTCTGTACTTAGAGCTCTCTGACTTTTCCATCCTCTTTCCTCTCCCGTCACAATTTGTCTGCCAGTGATTGACAGGTCACTCTTGTTTGTGACCTGTTCCTCCTTGCCAACATCTCATGCAGACGGTGCATGTGCATTAACATCCTGATGACATTGCAAGAGCTGGAATACTTATGCTTGTGCAAGATGTCAGCCTCTCTGACCTGCTCCCCCAGCCAATATATCACATAGGCGCCCTCATTCCTAAGAGAGGCGCATGTGCAGATGGATAGTCCAGCTCTCTCAAAGTCATCTGGACATTACTGCACAAGTGCCACCCCTGAAATGACAATGCCTATGTAATATGTCGGCTGGGTGGAGTTGGTCACAATATATAAACCTGACAGAATGCCTCCTGCACTGAATAATCGGAATAAAACCTAATATATACAGTGGAACCTTGGTTAACGAGAACAATCCGTTCTGGGAGTGGCTTGTTAACCAAGTTACTCGTTCAGCAAAGCAAGATTTCCCATAGGAAATCATTGCAATGCAGACAATTCGTTCCATGACTTGTTAAATGCCCCATCCTGGTCCCCTATTGTGCCATTCCACACACGAACAAACACACACAAACATGCACAAACACGCACAAACACACATATTATGCTCAGCTTACCTTCCATTCCATCGCCGGCCTCCTGGAACTTGCAGTTCGCCGGTACAGGATGTGTATCAGGTAACCATCGCGACGAGGGAGGAACTTCCGCTGCCAGAGCGCTGACGTCAAAGGCAGGAGCCGCTTGCCTCTGATTGGCCAGTGCACTGCCTTTGAGTAGCGGATGACAGTTCCTCCCTCGTCGCGATGGTTGCCGATACATACACATCCTGCAGCGGCGAACTACAAGAATCGGGAGGCCGGCGATGGAACGGAAGGTATACATATTATGCTCACCTTACCTTCCGTTCCATCGCCGGTCTCATGGATCATGCAGTTCGCTGGTACAGGATGTGTATCGGCTAACCATCGCGACGAGGGAGGAACTGCCGCTGCCAGAGCAAGTTCCTCCCTCGTCGCGATGGTTGCCGATACACATGCTGTACCGGCAAACTACAAGAACCAGGAGGCCGGCAATGGAACGGAAGGAAAGGTGAGCATAATACAGTCAGGGCCAGAAATATTTAGACAGTGACACAAGTTTTGTTATTTTAGCTGTTTACAAAAACATGTTCAGAAATACAATTATATATATAATATGGGCTGAAAGTGCACACTCCCAGCTGCAATATGAGAGTTTTCACATCAAAATCTGAGAAAGGGTTTAGGAATCATAGCTCTGTAATGCATAGCCTCCTCTTTTTCAAGGGACCAAAAGTAATTGGACAAGGGACTCTAAGGGCTGCAATTAACTCTGAAGGCGTCTCCCTTGTTAACCTGTAATCAATGAAGTAGTTAAAAGGTCTGGGGTTGATTACAGGTGTGTGGTTTTGCATTTGGAAGTTGTTGCTGTGACCAGACAACATGCGGTCTAAGGAACTCTCAATTGAGGTGAAGCAGAACATCCTGAGGCTGAAAAAAAAGAAAAAATCCATCAGAGAGATAGCAGACATGCTTGGAGTAGCAAAATCAACAGTCGGGTACATTCTGAGAAAAAAGGAATTGACTGGTGAGCTTGGGAACTCAAAAAGGCCTGGGCGTCCACGGATGACAACAGTGGTGGATGATCGCCGCATACTTTCTTTGGTGAAGAAGAACCCGTTCACAACATCAACTGAAGTCCAGAACACTCTCAGTGAAGTAGGTGTATCTGTCTCTAAGTCAACAGTAAAGAGAAGACTCCATGAAAGTAAATACAAAGGGTTCACATCTAGATGCAAACCATTCATCAATTCCAAAAATAGACAGGCCAGAGTTAAATTTGCTGAAAAACACCTCATGAAGCCAGCTCAGTTCTGGAAAAGTATTCTATGGACAGATGAGACAAAGATCAACCTGTACCAGAATGATGGGAAGAAAAAAGTTTGGAGAAGAAAGGGAATGGCACATGATCCAAGGCACACCACATCCTCTGTAAAACATGGTGGAGGCAACGTGATGGCATGGGCATGCATGGCTTTCAATGGCACTGGGTCACTTGTGTTTATTGATGACATAACAGCAGACAAGAGTAGACGGATGAATTCTGAAGTGTACCGGGATATAGTTTCAGCCCAGATTCAGCCAAATGCCGCAAAGTTGATCGGACGGCGCTTCATAGTACAGATGGACAATGACCCCAAGCATACAGCCAAAGCTACCCAGGAGTTCATGAGTGCAAAAAAGTGGAACATTCTGCAATTGCCAAGTCAATCACCAGATCTTAATCCAATTGAGCATGCATTTCACTTGCTCAAATCCAGACTTAAGACGGAAAGACCCACAAACAAGCAAGACCTGAAGGCTGCGGCTGTAAAGGCCTGGCAAAGCATTAAGAAGGAGGAAACCCAGCGTTTGGTGATGTCCATGGGTTCCAGACTTAAGGCAGTGATTGCCTCCAAAGGATTCGCAACAAAATATTGAAAATAAAAATATTTTGTTTGGGTTTGGTTTATTTGTCCAATTACTTTTGACCTCCTAAAATGTGGAGTGTTTGTAAAGAAATGTGTACAATTCCTACAATTTCTATCAGATATTTTTGTTCCAACCTTCAAATTAAACGTTACAATCTGCACTTGAATTCTGTTGTAGAGATTTCATTTCAAATCCAATGTGGTGGCATGCAGAGCCCAACTCGCGAAAATTGTGTCACTGTCCAAATATTTCTGGACCTAACTGTATGTGTGTACGTGTTTGTTTGTGTTTGTTTGTGTGTGTTTGTGTGTGTTTGTGTATGTTTGTGTATGTTTGTGTGTGTTTGTGCGTGCTTGTGTGTGTTTGTGCGGACTGCAAGAGTAGGTTAGAGCACGGTGGATGTACAGAACCGGAAGTGTGTGTGGTGAGTATTTTGCTCGTTCACCAAATCTTGCTCATAAACTGAGTTACAAATTTACAGCAAGCTTTGCTCGTTAAGCGAAATACTCGCTAACTGGGTTACTCATACAGTATATTATATATATTTATACAAGTAAGTGAAAGTCCAGCTCCAGCTTACAAGCCACCTGGGTTCAGGCTCACCCGGTAAACAAAGCCGTGCACGGACATGGACAGAAGTGCATCCAGCAATGAAAATGGCTATAAGGAAAATCCAGCAAAGACTTGGAAACAACGGTGCTGTAATAAAACTTCTTCTTTATTTGTGATATCCATAAAAGTAAACACGACCCGCAAGGCTCAGGAACAATAATGTATGGTTAGCCGGAGATATTGCAAATGGGAATACGCATTTCGGCGGCCTTGTCCACCTTCCTTACGGTCCTAACCTAATTATAGCCATATATATATACACAGTGCTGGCCAAAAGTATTGGCACCCCTGCAATTCTGTCAGATAATACTCAGTTTCTTCTTGAAAATGATTGCAATCACAAATTCTTTGGTATTATTATCTTCATTTATTTTGCTTGAAATGAAAAAATACAAGAGAATAAAAAAAAAATCAAATCATTGATCATTTCACACAAATCTCCAAAACTGGGCCAGACAAAAGTATTGGCACCCTTAGCCTAATACTTGGTTGCACAACCTTTAGCCAAAATAACTGCGAACAACCGCTTCCGGTAACAATCAATGAGTTTCTTACAATGCTCTGCTGGAATTTTAGACCATTCTTCTTTGGCAAACTGCTCCAGGTCCCTGAGATTTCAAGGGTGCCTTCTCCAAACTGCCATTTTGAGATCTTTCCACAGGTGTTCTATGGGATTCAGGTCTGGACTCATTACTGGCCACTTTAGTAGTCTCCAGTGCTTTCTATCAAACCATTTTCTAGTCCTTTTTGAACTGTGTTTTGGGTCATTGTCCTGCTGGAAGACCCATGACCTCTGAGGGAGACCCAGCTTTCTCACACTGGGCCCTTCATTATGCTGCAAAATTTGTTGGTAGTCTTCAGACTTCATAATGGCATGCACACGGTCAAGCAGTCAAGTGCCAGAGGCAGCAAAGCAACCCCAAAACATCAGGGAACCTCTACCATGTTTGACTGTAGGGACCGTGTTCTTTTCTTTAAATGCCTCTTTTATTTCCTGCAAACTCTATGTTGATGTCTTTTCCCAAAAAGCTCTTCTTTTGTCTCATCTGACCAGAGAACATTCTTCCAAAACATTTGAGGCTTTCTCAGGTAGGTTTTGCCAAACTCTAGCCTGGCTTTTTTATGTCTCGGGGTAAGAAGTGGAGTCTTCCTGGGTATCCTACCATACAGTCCCTTTTCATTCAGACGCCGACTGATAGTACGGGTTGACACTGTTCTACCCTCGGACTGCAGGGCAGCTTGAACTTGTTTGGATGTTAGTCGAGGTTCTTTATCCACCATCCGGACAATCTTGCGTTGAAATCTCTCGACAATTTTTCTTTTCCTTCCATATCTAGGGAGGTTAGCCACAGTGCCATGGGCTTTAAACTTCTTGATGACACTGCGCACCGTAGACACAGGAACTTTCAGGTCTTTGGAGATGGACTTGCAGCCTTGAGATTGATCATGCTTCCTCACAATTTGGATTCTCAAGTCCTCAGACAGTTCTTTGGTCTTCTTTCTTTTCTCCATGCTCAATGTGGTACACACAAGGACACAGGACAGCGGTTGAGTCAACTTTAATCCATGTCAACTGGCTGCAAGTGTGATTTAGTTATTGCCAACACCTGTTAGGTGCCACAGGTAAGTTACAGGTGCTGTTAGTTACACAAATTACAGAAGCATCACATGATTTTTCAAACAGTGCCAATACTTTGTCCACCCCCTTTTGTATGTTTGGTGGGGAATTATATCCAATTTGGCTTTATGACAATTTATTTCTTTTTTTTCATTGAAGACAAATTAAATGAAGATAATAATACCAAAGAATTTGTGATTGCAATCATTTTCAAGAACAAACTGAGTATTATCTGACAGAATTGCAGGGGTGCCAATACTTTTGGCCAGCACTGTATGTATTTATATATATGTATATATATATATATATATATATATCTATATATATAATTGCCTTATTCTGTCTGTCTGTCTGTCTGTCTGTCATGCTCCAAAATTGTGTCCTTACGGTGACACAAAGCTGATTGGCCACTGGGCTCGCCATGGCCCCGCCCCCCCCACACGGATTGGCCTCTCGCCCCGGCTCTCTGCAGGCCCCGCCACCTCACGCAATGCACGCTCGCTCTGGCCCAACTGACACGGAGCTCCGACTCCTAGGTGAGTACACACACACACACACATCACATCACACTCACTCTCACACACACCTCACACATCACATCCACACACTCACAACATCCTGGGATATCGCTTGCTTCTACACCGGCTCCGTCAGGATCCCAGCAGCGCCAGACATAACCTTGCGATGCTGGGATCTTGACGGAGGCCGTGAACGCTGGTAACCATTATACACATCGGGTAACTAAGGTCCCTTGGTTACCCGATGTGTATCATAGTTACCAGTGTACACCGGCTCCGTCAGGATCCCAGCAGCGCCAGACATAACCTTGCGATGCTGGGATCTTGACGGAGGCCGTGAACGCTGGTAAACATTATACACATCGGATAACTAAGGTCCCTTGGTTACCCGATGTGTATCATAGTTACCAGTGTACACCGGCTCCCGGTACACATGTGCAGGGAGCCGGCATTATACTCCTCTCCCCCCAGGACTACTCCTCCTATTATAGTCCTCCTATTATACTCCTCTCTGAGTATAATAGGAGAACTATTATAGCATGGGGGATGGAGCACGATGGGGGGTGCGCAGCATGGGGGATGTAGCACGATGGGGTGCGCAGCATGGGGGATGTAGCACGATGGGGAGTGCGCAGCATGGGGGATGTAGCATGATGGGGAGTGCGCAGCATGGGGGATGTAGCATGATGGGGGGTGCGCAGCATGGGGGATGGAGCATGATGGGGGGTGCGCAGCATGGGGGATGTAGCACGATGGGGAGTGCGCAGCATGGGGGATGTAGCACGATGGGGAGTGCGCAGCATGGGGGATGTAGCATGATGGGGAGTGCGCAGCATGGGGGATGTAGCACGATGGGGAGTGTGCAGCATGGGGGATGTAGCACGATGGGGAGTGCGCAGCATGGGGGATGGAGCACGATGGGGAGTGTGCAGCATGGGGGATGGAGCACGATGGGGAGGTGCGCAGCATGGGGGATGTAGCACGATGGGGGGTGCGCAGCATGGGGGATGTAGCACGATGGGGAGTGCGCAGCATGGGGGATGTAGCACGATGGGGAGTGCGCAGCATGGGGGATGTAGCACGATGGGGAGTGCGCAGCATGGGGGATGTAGCACGATGGGGAGTGCGCAGCATGGGGGATGTAGCACGATGGGGAGTGCGCAGCATGGGGGATGTAGCACGATGGGGAGATGCGCAGCATGGGGGATGTAGCACGATGGGGAGTGCGCATCATGGGGGATATAACACGATGGGGAGTGCGCAGCATGGCGGATGGAGCACGATGGCGGGTGCGCAGCATGGGGGATGTAGCACGATGGGGAGTGCGCAGCATGGGGGATGTAGCACGATGGGGGATGTAGCACGATGGGGGATGTAGCACAATGGGGGGTGCGCAGCATGGGGGATGTAGCACGATGGGGAGTGCGCAGCATGGGAGATGTAGCACGATGGGGAGTGCGCAGCATGGGGGATGTAGCACGATGGGGAGTGCGCAGCATGGAGGATGTAGCACGATGGGGAGTGCGCAGCATGGCGGATGTAGCACGATGGGGAGTGCGCAGCATGGCGGATGGAGCACGATGGCGGGTGCGCAGCATGGGGGATGTAGCACGATGGGGAGTGCGCAGCATGGGGGATGTAGCACGATGGGGGATGTAGCACGATGAGGGATGTAGCACGATGGGGGGTGCACAGCATGGGGGATGTAGCACGATGGGGAGTGCGCAGCATGGGGGATGTAGCACGATGGGGAGTGCGCAGCATGGGGGATGTAGCACGATGGGGGTGTGCAGCATGGGGGATGTAGCACGATGGGGGTTGCGCAGCATGTGGGATGGAGCATGATGGGGAGTGCGCAGCATGGAGGATGGAGCACGATGGGGAGTGCGCAGCATGGAGGATGGAGCACGATGGGGAGTGCGCAGCATGGGGGATGGAGCACGATGGGGGGTGTGCAGCATGGGGGATGGAGCACGATGGGGAATGCGCAGCATAGGGGATGGGGCATGATGGTGGGTGTGCAGCATGGGGGATGGAGCACGATGGGAGGTGCACACCTCCCCCCAACACTCACACACACACACACAGGGAACCACAAACACCGCCATACACAGACACCCACACACACAGACAACACTGCACACACACAACACCCAACACACAAACACCGCGGCATACATAAATATACGCACATACCGCACAACACACACATTGCACAAAACATACCTCCCCCCAAAACACACCACACCCACACAAACCGCGCTACACACACACACACAACGTGACAGACACACAGCGCTCCACAAACAACGCAACACACATACAACACCGCTCTCACCCCCCGCCACACGCAGACAACACCCAGAACATGTACAGCGCCCTACACAAACACTTGGTAACTACACACAACAACATCTATATATATATATATATATATATATATATATATCTATAACAAAAATCATACATGAACTACACAATACGTAAATTCTAGAATACCCGATGCATAGAATCGGGCCACCTTCTAGTATATATATATATATATATATATATATATATATATTTACACACACTTAGAATAGACCATTTTATACACAATACATGTAAATGTGACACAGTTGTATAGTTCAGTTATTAGATGGCTGACAAAGACATATTCAGCTAGTTCTACTGCAGGGTTAGAGAAAATATGAATGGAGTAAAGGCGTATAAGTAAAACCATAATGAATAAACCGATCTACTGTAAATGGGCAACTTTTTCGCCTTATCCTGGATGTTGATCATCTGCATAAACATTCAGAAAATAAACGTATATATTTACTTAAAGTATTTGTAAACAAGGATAGCAAGGAAGATAAGGCACAATTGATGTACAAAAAATAATGATTTTATTATTGTAGAAAAATACAATTGTAAAAACAGAAATAGTTACCAAAATCACCTAGCGAAATGGACGTTGGGGCTACCACCTGTTACCACCACCTAACTTATTCCAGTCCCCAAAAGGTAATATTTCTTCCCCGTATGATGTGTGTGTCTGACATACTTTGTTTTCATATTTACCCTCATGGTCGGCTCAGCCTTTCACCTCCACCGTGTTTGTAGGTCTATTACATGGCTTTATAATCACATTTGGCTGAGTGTAGATACACACATCATCTAGCTTCCCGGTAGCAATTGTTCCTAACATCTCTACTTCTCTTTGGTTACCCCCTGATGGGTACAGGTTACAGATATCTCAGATAGACTCTATTGAATGCTTTCTGCCCACATTGGGATATATACTGTATTTCTCTTCATACCTGTATTGTGTACCCTATACGTATATTGATTGTAACAATTGTTCACACTGACCCCTATGGGGGATTTCTCTGCCATCAATCTGGTCTTGGAGCCATTTACCTGAAATAACATCCCCTTTTTATACTCCTGGGTGAACATATATTGAATAAATCCTTATGCCATTATTGGCTTATAATTGATTAAATCTATGCTTTTTCACATATATAAGTTTGGTCTGTGGTAGGGGTCCTTTTTATACAGGTACTAGCTGTACTACCCGGCTTTGTCCGGGTTAATATCTGCTGTTAACAAAATAGAATGTATTAACAAAAATGTATTCTGCACACAAAAACCACAAAACAAATAGATAGAAATGTAATTATTAAATTGTTGCCTATATTAACCAATCAGAGCTCAGATTAATTAACTGTAGCAAAATAGAAGCTAAGCTGTGATTGGTTGCTATTGGCAGCCTGATAAATCTCCAAGCAACAGAAAGCCCTCCCCCTGACAGTATATATTAGCTCACATATACACATAATAGGTCATGTGACTGACAGCTGCCGTATTTCCTATGTGGTACACTTGTTGTTCTTGTAGTTTGGCTGCTTATTAATCAGATTTTTATTTTTGAAGGATAATACCAGACTTGTGTGTGTTTAGGGTGATTATGTGGCGAGGTTGGTGTATGTGTGGTGAGATGTGTGCTGAGGGTGGTATATGTGTTCAAGTATGTGATAGTGTGTGAGGCATTTTGTGCGTGTGTTCATATCCCCGAGTGTGGTGAGTATCCCATGTCGGGGCCCCACCTTAGCAACTGTACGGTATATACTCTTTGGCGCCATCACTCTCATTCTTTAAGTCCCCCTTGTTCACATCTGGCAGCTGTTAATTTGCCCCCAACACTTTTTGTTTCACTTTTTCCCCATTATGTAGATAAGGGCAAAGTTGATTGGTAAATTTGAACGCGCGGGGTTAAAATTTCGCCTCACAACATAGCACCCAGCGCTACCTGGGATAGTAACTGTCTCTCTGTTTCTCTCCCATTCTCTGTCTGTCTCCCCCTCTGTATATATATCTCTGTCTCTCTCTCTATCTCTTTGCCTGTCTGTCTCTTTCCCTGTCTGTCTCTGTCTCTTTCTCCGTCTGTCTCAATCTCTTTCCCTGTCTGCCTATCTATCTCTTTCCCTGTCTGTCTATCTATCTCTGTCACTTTCCCTGTCTGTCTCTTTCCCTGTCTGTCTCTTTCCCTCTCTTTCCCTGTCTGTCTCTTTCCTCTCTTTCCCTGTCTATCTCTTTCCCTGTCAGTCTGTTTCTTTGTCTGTGTCTGTCTCTTACCCTGTCTATGTCTGTTTCTTACCCTGTCTGTGTCTGCCTCTTTCACTGGCTGCATTGTGACACGCCAACATTCCATATAAGGGCATGGCTGCGCACTCTTCTGAAGTTCTGGCTGCACTGTGGCTCCCAGCTCCATTTGATTTAATGGAGGCAGGTTTTTTGGTGAATAACTGTAAAGAGCGGGGTTAAAATTTCCCCTCAAAACATAGCCTATGACGCTCTCGGGGTCCAGAAGTGTGAGTGTGCAAAATTTTGTGGCTGTAACTGCGACGATGCAGATGCCAATCACGGACACACACACACACACACACACACACACACACACACACACACACACACACACTCAGCTTTATATATTAGATTGTGTCTCCATTTTTTACCTCCTTAGTCAGTCCACATCCCTTGTGACCCTTCCATTTTTGTAACTATTCTGTTTTTACAATTGTATTTTTCTACAATAATAGAATCATTATTTTTTTGTACAGCAATTGTGCCTTATCTTCCTTGCTCTCCTTGTTTACAAATATGTTCCTTGAACTTGGCACCTTCCCGGGGGATACTATGTAGTTTTTTCCTCGTTGTATACATTATGACATGGCCATGCATATTTTGTTTATAATTTACTTAAAGCAGTTGTCTGGCCTTAGAGTACAAGTCTGCAGTCACTCTATCAGACTGCAGACGTTGTGAATCCTCACAGTGTGCGCATTCAACATTGTGGGGATTCCCCGATGTCGGGAGTGGGCGGACATGTGACTGTAAGAATGCAATTTGCAAACTTCTCGCCACATTTTGAGTAGACGTAGTTGGCCTCACTGAATTCACTCTCAATGAGTGACACTGCACACGTCTAGTCAGCACGTGACCACATCTATGCAAATCGCATACTTACAGCTTACTTACTGTCACTTCCAGGACTGGCACCAAAGAATCCTTGCTGTTATTTTTCATAAGTCTGCAGTCACATAGTGACTTCAGACTTGTTCCATAAGCCTGGAGAGCCCCTTTAATTATTTATATTAGTTTCTTCTAACCCAGATTATCTAAGCTTTTTATGAAACCATCAGTTTCACAGTGACGAGCTCCTGAGATATCAGTTCTACAGATTTATACGTGTTATGGAAAGAAGGTTTGCTCATCAGTGTCACCTTTTGAGATTGAAACTTTTATTCTCCAGATGGAGGGAATGCCTCCTAATCTTTTTGAGTGGGTTTTTTCCTGGAACAGGTTATCACCATATTTTTTGTATGGGCCATTAATGTATTTCTACAAGTTACCGTATCTTTCAGATTATAGAATGCGTTTTAGTATAAGAAGCACCCCAGATTAAGACAGCGGAAAAAAGGAAAAACATGTTTCTTACTAATTCAAACTTCCCTAGCGGTGTAAAGAAGTGTATGTGAGAGTGGGGTTTGAGGGGGGAGCAATACCGCTATATTTTATGCACTAAGGTAGAATAGGGAGGTTATAGAGTTGTTGCTAGTGTTTCATTGCAGTATGTATATTTCACACATACAATGCCTTGAAAAAATATTCATACTCCATGACTTTTCCTACATTTGTTTATGTTACACCCACAGATTTAAATGTATTTTTATTGGGATTGTATGTGATATACAGTACCAACTCTAAGTAGCAACTATTTGTGAAGTATAAAGAAAATGATACATCGTTTTCTAAATATTTTAAAAATATTTTAAAAATATAAATCTGAAAATTGAGATGGGCATTTGTATTCAGCCTCCCTGAGTCAATATTCTGTAGTAACACTTTTCACTACAATTACTGCTGAAAGCCTTTTTGGGCTATGTCTCTACCCGCTTTACACATCTAAAAGCTGACATTTTTGCCCATTCTTTTTTATTCTACAAAATAGCTCTGACTATAGCAGTGAGATTGGATGGAGGTGTCTGTGAACAGCAATTTTCAAGTCTTGTCACAGATTCTCAATGGGGTTTAGGTCTGGAAATGGAGTGGGCCTATCACACACACGGATATGGTTTGATACAAACTATTGAATTGTAGCACTGTCAGGATGTTTAGGATCGTTATCCTGCTGGAAGGTGAACCTATACCAAGTCTTTTGCAACCTCTAACAGGTTTTCCTCCAGGATTGCTCTGTCTTTATCTCCATTCATCTTTCGATGAACTCTGACCAGCTTTCCTGTCCCTGCCGAAGAAAGCCGTCCAACAGCATGATGCTGCCACCACGGTGGGAATAGTGTTTTCAGGGTGAACTGGGAGGGGTTTGGGTGAGACAGGACAAGGACCACTGATTGACAGCTTTCTGTGCATACTATTCATACGGTAGGTAGAAAGCTGGGAGTGGTGGCATACCAAGCTCATGAATATGGAGGACTACATGGCAGCATGTTTACTAGTGTGATGCCCTGGACTAGTCAGGTCGTCCCAGGTAGTCACACACAACACCACACCCCCTCCCAATTAGGTGACATCAGTCAAACTAAAAACCTTGTCACCACCCTCCAGGTTTGATGTCCACACCAGGAGGGCGGAGCCAGGTGGTTGGCTCCGCCCACCAAGGAGTTCACAGGCCTGAAGGCGGGAAAACACACACAACAGTTCAAGTTCTAGTAGAGAGTAGTCTAGAGGAGGTGGAGAGCAGTCAAGTTCATGGGCAGTCCTGTGTCCAGGCCTGCCAAGAGACTACCAGGTGGCTGGGTCGGAGCCCAGTCACCATTGGAAAGGAGGCAGGCGGTGGTGGCCACCTGCAGGAGCTGGGATTACAGCCGGTGGAACCGTAGGGACCGGGGTCAGGCGGTGGCCCGCCGGTACCGAACGCGGGAACCGATTGGAAACCGGAGCACCAGGAGGGGTACTCAGACCCAGTACAAAGCCCTGAACTGACAGGGTCGAGTCAAATCAACTGATTGCGGACTGGACTTTAGGACTGATCCCACACAAGTCCCGTTAGAAGACAACAGCCCAACCATACAGGGTAATGCCACCGCCAAGGCATAGAGACCCAAAGGGCCAGCATCTGTGGGCAAACGGGCTCCTACGGCATATACAAGTCGGGGAGTGGGCTACCGGTGTCTAGGCATAGGAGTCAAACATTTACACAGAGAGGTGCAGGAGAAAGGCGGAAACCACCAACCTATTCAGGGAGAAGCTGCAGCCGGCTGCGGGCCCCGTTCATCACTCCGTTTGGTTTACCAGAGACTCCAGTGTGTTGTGTCAGAGTGAGTACACCAGTGCCATCAGACACCGCACCGCAACACTTCATCCCCTACCCACAGAGTGGTCAACACCTAGCTGCGCCATTACACCGCTCCCGGGAGCCCCCATACCTTCACCGCAGCGGTGGTGTCTACAATCACCACAACCCGTAGGTGGCGTCACGAACTTACAATCCAAACCAAACCACCATGGCCCCGGCTGTGGAACTCCTTACCCAATTCCCCGCGTGTAGCGCCGACTCTCTTGCAGAGCGTCGTGACCCCAGGGTCCATGAGAGGCTCGAGCCACCACCCGCAGTACGAGCACGGATTCGAGCGGCTCGGTGGTCGCAGCTGAGCCCGCGGGGTGGTATACTAGCCCTGTAGCGATAATCTCTAGCTGATAAAACTGTGGTTTTATCAAAACTAGAACAAGAAGCTCAATAGGTTTATGAAACAGACACCATGTACCAAATGTCCCTGTGGCTGCATTTTTGAAGGTGGTTCTTTGAACGATGGTCCATTGTAGATTGTGTTTATCTAACATATTTATTAAGCCAATTCCATCTGTCTTTCAGAACTCATCCCAATGATTAAAAAGCCTCCTCCTTTGTGCCGCCCTTTGATATCTCCTGACCATGCACCTATGGAGTGCATTGTGCTCATGAAACAGTGCTGGAATGAAGTGCCGGACAGACGTCCTTCTTTTGATGAAATATTTGATCAAGTGAGCAGTCTGTTTCTTAATAAATATTCCTACAGGTGATTTATACTCAACATCTTGAATCACTTGCAACATATGTATAATTTGCAAGATCATCAAAAAGTATTTTTGCTTTGTGTGATCATGTTAAACCTTTAAATAAAATTTTCACGATGAACTGGACACACAATGTAATAGTGATTGCACAAGGGAATAACTATTATTTTATTTTTATTGTGTATCTCTGTAATGGAGATATTAGCAATGAAAGTATTTGGCACCTAATGAGTTAACTTTTTAAGTCCAAGTGGGTGTTATCAGACAGTTTTCACTGGGGGCATGTATTTCCTCACTAATCATAAACTGGCAGCAACACTTAAAGGGAACCAATCACCAGGATTTTCGTATATAACTTAAAGCCAGTGCTGTACTGGCACTATCAGGCTATGTGCGCACGTAGCGTTCTGCCCTGCAGAAATTTCTGCAGCAATTTGAACAGCACACGTGCTCTTCAAATCGCTGCAGAAAGAGTCCGTAATGAAAAAAAAAAAAAGCCGATTCCATGCGCTCTGAGTGCAGCCCCTCCCATAGACAGAGCGTAGGATGCATGCAGAGCGCAGGAAAGAAGTGACATGTCACTTCTTAGAACGCGTGCTTCGGGCAGCAGCCGAAGCGCTGCGCTCTAAGATGCCACGTGCGCACGTCTCCTGCATAATCTTCATAGATTATGCTGGGGACACAGGACGCATGCAGTTACGCTGCTGTGCAGATCGCAGAGTAACTGCATGCAAATACGCAACGTGCGCACATAGCCTCAGGATGATTGTATACATACCTGTAGTGGTCAGCTCGGATGTTTAGGTTTTGAAATCTAAAAAAGTAAACTTTATAAAATCAGCTGCTTGTTGGGTGACAGTTGCACTGGAGCAGATAATATATTCATAGTGAACCCCTCCCCCTGTTAGAATTAGCATAAGTGTTATACAGATGACTCACTGTCTTGCAGGACCTATGTGAGGTTATATCCATGTGACCTGGTATCCAGCTTTAGTGGCTGAGGCCCCACCCCTTCTGGTCACATGGGTATGGCCTCACACAGGTCCTTCCACAGACAAAGTCAATCATTTGAATTAGCATAAGCATTATACAAACAGGGGTTGGGGATAACTATGAATATATTATCTGCTCCAGTGCAGCTGTCACTTAACAAGCCGCTCATTTTATAAAGTTTACTTTTTTAGATTTCAAAACCTAAACATCTGAGCTGACCACTAATGGTATGTAGAGAATCAGCCTGATAGTGCCAGTATAGCACTGGCCTTAAGGCCACGTCACACTAAGCAACATCGCTAGCAACATCGCTGCTGAGGCACAACTTGCTAGCGATGTTGCTGTGTGTGACATCCAGTAACAACCTGGCCCCTGCTGTGACGTCGCTGGTTGTTGCTGAATGTCCTGGACCATTTTTTAGTTGTTGCTGTCCTGCTGTGAAGCACAGATCGCTGTGTGTGACAGCGAGACAGCAACAACTAATGTGCAGTGAGCAGGAGCCGGCTTCTGCGGACGCTGGTAACCACGGTAAACATCGGGTAACCAAGAAGCCCTTTCCTTGGTTACCCGATATTTACCTTCGTTACCAGCGTCCGCTGCTCTCACGCTGTCAGTGCCGTCTCCCTGCTCTCTGCACACGTAGCTGGAGTACACATTGGGTAATTAACCCGATGTGTACTGTGGCTAGGAGTGCAGGGAACAGGGAGCCAGCACTGGCAGCGTGAGAGCGGCGGACGCTGGTAACGAAGGTAAATATCGGGTAACCAAGGAAAGGGCTTCTTGGTTACCCGATGTTTACCGTGGTTACCAGCGTTCGCAGAAGCCGGCTCCCTACTGCCTGCACACGTAGCAGAGTACACATCGGGTAATTAACCCGATGTGTACTGTAGCTAGGTGTGCAGGGAGCCAGCGCTAAGCGGTGTGCTCTGGTAACCAAGGTAAATATTGGGTTGGTTACCCGATATTTACCTTAGTTACCAAGCACAGCATGCTTCCACGTGTCGCTGCTGGCTGGAGGCTGGTCACTGGTTGCTGGTGAGATCTGCCTGTGTGACAGCTCACTAGCAACCCATGTAGCGACGCTCCAGCGATCCCTGCCAGGTCAGGTTGCTGGTGGGATCGCTAGAGCGTCGCTTAGTGTGACGGTACCTTTAGGCTATATAGAAAAATCCTGGAGATTGGTTCCCTTTAAGGGAAATAAAAATACACCACAACCACAGCTTAGAGCAGGTTTCTTAGTGTATGAGATGTATGACAGACAGCCCTGATCTCCTGGTCTTACCTCCTGCATGATTATAAATCACAGATGACTAACATCTTTCAAATGAGGACACTGTCAGGGGAGAGGCAACACAGCAGACTTTAGCTGAGTCACATTACAGACTCCTCCATCAGCTTTCCTCACCTCCTATCACTTCCAGCTTTGTTGTACTTCCCCTCCACCTACACTGTCTGTTCAGTGATGGAAGCTGAAAGTGTCAGTATCACACATGTCTGTTTCTCTCAACTTGTACTGGCTCTCCAGTGATATCAGTGCAGGGAAGGTGTCATTACATCTCACAGAAGTAGTCCAGAACAGATAGGTTATTCCTGTGTGAGACGTAATAACAGCATACGATCATAACCGCCCCCATCGTATGTGCGGCACGTTCAATTTGTTGAATGTGCTGCACAAACGATTAACCCCCGTCCACATGTACTTACCCGTCCATACGACCTCGATGTGGGCGGCGAACGTCCACTTCCTGGAGTGGGAGGGATGTTCGGCGTCACATCGATGGCACACGGCAGCCGGCCAATCGAAGCGGAGGGGCGGAGATGAGCGGGACGTAAACATCCCGCCCACCTCCTTCCTTCCGCATTGCCGGCCAAGAGCCGCAGGACGCAGGTAAGATATGTTCATAGTTCCCGGGGTATCACACACTGCGATGTGTGCTACCCCGTGTACGATGAACAACCTGTCGTTCAATTTATGAGAAATGAACGACGTGCGTGCGATGAACGGTTTACCGTTCAATCGCGATCGCATGTAGCTGTTACACACTAAAATGTAACTTACGATGCCGGATGTGCGTCACTTATGACGTGACCCCGCCGACACATCATAAGATATATTATAGTGTGTAAAGCGGCCTTTACGTGAGAGTGAGTACAAGTACAAGTACAAGTACAACAGACATAAGTGGGATACTGACACACTCAAGAATCAAGAGATCTGAGAGAAGGGTTTGTAATATGACTCAGCTAAACTCAGCAGCACTGCCCCTCCCCCATTGACTCATGCAGGAGGTTAAACCAGGAGATCAGAGCTGTGTACTTACATCTCACACACTGAGAAACCGGCTCTAAGCAATTCTGGGTGTGTGTTCTCCTTTACTTTGAGTATGGCTGCCTGCTTATGATTGGTCAGCATCATGCAGATGAAGTATACAAGCTCAGTGAAAACTATCTGATAACACTGATGTGCACTTAGTGAACTCATCAGTGCCAGATTTGATTGCTAATATCTTTGGAACAGAGTAGTGACGAAAGTAAAAAAACAAATAAACTTTTTTTTCTGCTCTGCAGCCACTATCACATCCTGTGCTGCGTTTAACATGAGGAATTTTAGAAAGATTCTCTTTCGTAACTAATTGTAAAATATAAAACATTGACTTGAACAGATCAAATCTCCGCACCAGGGCAATTGGGAAGAGACGGGTAAAGTTTTGGGATTGTTACATCTAATGGATGCGACAATCCTGGGCGGCTGCAGGCTGCTATTTTTAGACTGAAGGGACCCAATAAGCATGGGCCTCCCCAGCCTGAGAATACCATCTCCCAGCTGTTGACTTTATCATGGCTGGGTATCAATATTGAGGAAGACCGCATGCCGTTTTTTAAGATTATTTATTTAAATAATTTAAACAAAAAAAAAGCCACATTCGGTTCCTCTTATTTTCGTACACAGCCAAGCGCATGGCTGGGGGCTGCAGCTTGTAGCCGTATGATTTATCTGTGCTGGGTATCATAAAACGGGTGGGGGGGGGACCCTACGACAATTTTTTCATTTATTTTTACATCAATCTACAGTGACCTGCAGATAGTGCCTGTGATTGCAAGCAGTACAACACTCTGTCACACAGGTTGGGGGTGCTGTCTGACTGCAACCAATCACAGAAACTAGCACTGCCGGTCTGTGGGGAAAGCAGTGAATATGTATGAGGCTAATGAACAGCCCCTGAAGTAGAGGGAAGCAGTTACAACCACGCTGGAGTCTCAGTAAGTATAGCGCGCTTGCTCTAATCCCCCTATCCCTTCTGCCACCATTTTTAAGCCCTGGATTCTGGTCCCCATAGACTTATATGGGGACTGGTGTTCAGTCAGATGTCATGGATCAATAGCGGGTCGGAACTTTTCTTTTTAAAAATCCGTTTAGACCCGCTGCTCCCAGATATCTACGCGTTCGCCCATCACTAGGAATAACCCTTTAACCATCTAGAGCCTCTACTATATTAATGTAATTGATGGTGAAGGTGTTCTCTTCACATAACTGAAAGGCACAGATGTGACTAAAGCCCCTTCACACGCAGCGACGTATCTAACGGTATATCGCCAGGGTCACGGATTCCGTGACGCACATCCGGCATCGTTAGTGACGTCGTTGCGTGTGACACCAACGAATGGCTGTTAATGATCAAAAATGCTCACCTTCTCGTTGATTGTTGACACGTCGTTCATTTTCATAAAATCGTTGATTGTTGAGGACGCAGGTTGTTCGTCGTTCCCGAGGCAGCACACATTGCTATGTGTGACACCTCGGGAACGACCACCTGCAGCTTACCTGCGGCTGCCGGCAATGCGGAAGGAAGTAGGTGGGCGGGATGTTACGGCCGCTCATCTCCGCCCCTCCGCTTCTATTGGGCGGCCGCTTAGTGACGCCGCTGTGACACCGCAGGAACCGCTCCCTTAGAAAGGAGGCGGTTCGCCGGCAAAAGCGACATCGCTAAGCAGGTAAGTACGGGTGACGGCTCCTAACGATTTTGTACACCACGGGCAGTGATTTGCCCGTGACACACAAATGACGGGGGCGGGTATGCTCGCTAGCGATTACGTTATCGATATCGCTGTGTGTGACGGGGCCTTTAGGCTATGTTCAGACAAAAGTTGTTTTCATGGTTTTCCAGTTTTTTGGATACAAATGGAAAAATGGTAGTCTAAATTTAGCATAAAGCAATTGTACATTTGGACCTCACCAAACCGTTCCCAGCTTCCACATTGCTTATAAAATTAGATTACAGGTCTAAAGGGTGCTTTACACGCTGCGATATCGCTAACGATATATTGATGGGGTCACGGTGTTTGTGACGCACATCCGGCTCCGTTAGCGACATCGCAGCGTGTGACAGCTAGGAGCGACAATCAACGATCGCAAAAACGACTAAAAGCGTTAATCATTGACACGTCGCTCCAAATCATAATATCGTTGGTGTTTCATTCCGCAGGTTGTTCGTCGTTCCTGTGGCACCACACATCGCTGTGTGTGACACCGCAGGAACGACGAACATCATCATACCTGCGTCTATCGGAAAGGCGGAAGGAAGGAGGTGGGCGGCATGTTCCGGAAGCTCATCTCCTCCCCTCCTCTTCTATTGGGCATTGGGCGGCCGCTTAGTGACGCCGCTGTGACGCCGAACGCACCTCCCCCTTGAAGGAAGGATTGTTCGGCAGCAACAGCGACGTCGCTGAACAGGTATGTGCATGTGACACTGCCGTAGAGATATTGTTCGCTATGGCAGCGATTACCACATGTCGCACGAACGACGGGGACGGGTATTATCGCTCGCGACATCGCTGGCAATCGCTAGCGATGTCGCAGCGTGTAAAGCACCCTTTAGAGAAATCCAGGGTTTGAGCTCATTCTCTATAAAGCCTATCCACTTGACATTATATTATATGTAATAGATAAAAAAATTGTAAATACATTCTTCCTTCCGTTAAAACATATCAGAATAGAACAGGGGCACAAGTAAGGGTTACATTCCTATTGCTAATTAATGGGATTCTGATAATGTGAACAAATCAGATGGTGAACTGTAAACTTGTTATTTTTATCTCTTTAATGTCTAGTTTAAAAATATCAATAAAGGGAAGAAAACAAACATCATTGATTCCATGTTGCGCATGTTGGAACAATACTCCAGCAACCTTGAGGACTTAATACGTGAAAGGACAGAGGAACTAGAGATAGAAAAACAGAAAACAGAAAAGCTCTTAACACAAATGTTACCTCCGTAAGTATTTATACAAGGTTTATCACTATGCAGACTTTCTGAATGGCTTTAGCACATGAAAGCTAATGTATATATGTAGGAAAGTGACATTAACTATAAATACCATATTTTATTATTCCATTTTTTTTCTGTGGGTTGTGTGCTAAGATGACTATTGGTGCTTGCTTCACTTGTGCAGATGAATCCACAGCATTCGCTGTGATTTTGCAAAACCTCTAGCAAAAATAATGTTCTGGTAACAAAATGTTTCCCAAAACTTTCCTCATGTCTTGAGGATTTTATTATTTCTTAATAAAAAAAAACCTGAAACAAAACAATCAGCAATGGGCATGATGAGAATATTATTGGAGGACACGAACATCAGAGCTCAGGGATGCTATAGAAAAAATTGCTGTTTTTGGATAAAACATAATCCACAATGCGATAAGTTTTGATTCTGGCATACCCAATGAAGCTAGAATAGAAACAGGTGTCATTGTGGATTATGTTATATCCAAATGAAGAAATTTCTTTATATAGTTCACCTGAGTTCTGATTGTGGAGTCCTCTGCATGATAATTTTCCCTCAATACCCATTGCAGATTTTGGTGGGCTTTCCTTATTGAACCAAGATCGAATCTATTAGTATGATGTTCTACTCAAAGTACGTTATCAGGTGAGAGGACACTCATGCAGTTTCATTGATTATTTTTCGTACAAACAAGTACGGTGGACAAGACAGTACATATGCCCTTGGCAAATTGGAAGTTTTTTTTCCACTGGTCCAATCTACAAACCCAGAAATCTATGGGGTCGGGTCTTAGTATATCTGCTGGAGAAGGGGCCCAGCCTATGTACAACTGGACCTGACTGTTCGGATGGTGTATCACTGTAGCCGGGTACCAGCCGATGCGCACACTGTTGAAGTGTCTTCCATCTAAACCAGATATGATGACCCTGTTGCATGTCACACACCGGTTATGATGCTGGATGTTGTCTTTCGTGTGCACTGCCATGAGAGAGGCCAGCTCGTGCACTCCATCAAATTAAAAGTTATTTGTGGAGTGTCTTTACCAGAAATGACATTAGATACCTTATCCAGTTTGCACAGAGTCAGTACATAGGATATAATGATTACAGAAATAGGTTGTGGTCATACCTAGCAACAATAATCATCAATCTTGGGGAAAGTCGTGAATGATACAGCTGTGACTTATTAACCCTAACTGTCAAAAAACTACTCAGTATTTTCCGCCTTTTCTGTCTTGCACATCTCCATGAGGAGGTGTAATTTCATGTGCTAATGAGCTGACAAGTGCATTCTCCCCTGATGAAACAATGTTTGAGGAAATGTGTTGACACCATTAGGGATAGTTCATAGACACTCAGAACGGAAGGACAGTGTCAAAAATGTCTTTGGTGACCCCAGGTAAGCCTGTACACACCCTAACACCTGGAGGAACCCTTAATGGTAGGGAGGGCCAAGCCTCCAACCTAGGCCCTATCTCCTATCCTTGTTCCTGATGTTATGAACCCCCATCCACAACCCACCACCTGGGGGAATGGGCAAGAACAGAAGGCTACACCACACCAACAAAAATATACAACAGGTTACCCCTGTTGTTTATACCCCACAACAAAAACTCATACACATGGCAACCACACACAAAGGAGCCTCTAAAAGTGCACGAGGGGAAACAACATAAAAAGGGGGAATAAACAATCTACTGGGTAACCAAACATAAACAGACACACCTAAAGATGCTGCAGCAAAAAAAAACAATGCTGCAGCCAAAGCACTACTGAGAGACAGAAACAACAGCTCCTTCCACCTCCTGGCCAACCTTCCAAATGATAGAAAAATAACTGGCACCCTCTGGTGGGCATAGAGGGTATTTATATAACCTGGGTGTGGTCCCCACTGGAAACACCTGACCAGGAGTCAGGAGCTGCTGGAATTAACCCTCTCCTCTCCAAAGGAAAAGGAATTAATTTAAACTGCAGAGTCCCACAATACAAAGTGAGACTATAGGGCACTTTATACGCAGCGATGTCACTGCCGATCGCACCTGCCCCCGTCGTTTGTGCGTCACGGGCAAATCGCTGCCCGTGGCACACAATATCGTTAGTCCCCGTCACATGGACTTACCTTACTTACGACGTCGCTGTGGCCGGCGAACCGCCTCCTTTCTAAGGGGGCAGTTTGTGCAGCATCACAGCAACGTGACACGGCAGCCGTCCAATAGAAGCAGAGGGGCGGTCGAAAGAAAGCGACGCCTACCTCATTGCCGGAGGACGCAGGTAAGGTGCTGTTCATCATTCCTGGGGTGTCACACGTAGCGATGTGTGCTGCCTCAGGAACGACGAACAACCTGCATCCAGCACCATCAACGATATTTGGGATTAGAACGACGTGTCAACGATCAACGATAAGGTGAGTATTCTTGATCGTTAGCGGTCGTTCGTACGTTTCACACACAACGACATCGCTAACGAGGCCGGATGTGCATCACGAATTCCATGACTCTAACGACATCTCGTTAGCAATGTCGTTGCGTGTAAAGTGGTCTTAAGACCCAGAACCTGTCACAAAACTCTGCAACAGGGAAATGTTCGTGACAGACAGCTGTGGATTGCCCTTCTTAGAGTGAGAGTCATTTGAGTCCACCAGAGCCAGAAAGAAAAAATAGGGCCTAATTAGGGTTTTCTCCTTGACTGTTGTGGCACTAGAAGCCGTCTGGATGTGGATCCACTTATGATGACTCCATACAGTCCATGAAGATGAGTTAGATTGTTCCGTATTTTATCTCTTAAAGACTTTTTGGAATATATATACTGATTTGAATGTTATGTCATAACTATAGCATTGGTTCTCATTTGGCCACTGTCATTACTGGATATGAATATCTACTCGCGTACTTTGGATTAACTCTTTGGTAGACTGACCATTATCAGCTAGTTCTACCTGGGTTGGGTGGTATATTGTTTTACCTGGATTAGGCGCTATAGTGTTCTACCCGGGTTGGGTGGAATATTGTTCTACCCAGGTTGGGTGGAATATTGTTGTACCCGGATTGGGTAGTATACTGTTCTACCTGGGTTGGGTGGTATATTGTTCTACTCAGGTTGGGTGATATATATTGTTCTACCCGGGTTGGATGGTATATTTTTCTACTCGAGTTGGGTAGTATATTGTTCTACCCGGGTTGGGTGGTATATTGTGTTACCAAAGTTGGGTGTTATATTGTTCTACCGGGGTTGGGTGGTATATAGTTCTACCCGGGTTGAGTGGTATATTGTTCTATCCGGGTTGAGTGGTATATTGTTCTATCCGGGTTGGGTCGTATATTGTTCTATCTGGATTGGGTGGTATATTGTTCTGCCTGGGTTGAGTGGTATGTTGTTCTACCCGGGTTGGGTGGTATATTGTTCTACCCGGGTTGGGTAGTATATTGTTCCACTCGGGTTGGGTGGTATATTGTTTTACCCGGGTTGGGTCCTATATTGTTCCAAGCGGATTGGGTGGTATATTGTTGTGTGTTTACATGATTGGTTCTCTTGACCACTATAGGTGGTCTTTTAAGGTAACATATGACTTTTATTAGTTTATTAAAGGATATGTTTTAACTGTATATACTCATCTATTGCTGTCTACTATTTGCATCAGGTTGGCACAACAGCAGATAAAACTTTTGGAAGATTGCATCATATATACAGTGCTTCTAATACCTTCTTAGGGGCAAATCTTGCTGTCAGTAGATGATGTTCATCATTTTCTTATTATGTTAACAATGTATTATTCATCAGTCTACACATTTTGAAGGTGTTTCTGATATAGTGTAATATCAGATTGAACTTCCATTTTAAATAAAATCATATTGTTTACCTTGTGGAGATTTAATAATTCATGAGTATGTTGTTTTGTAGTTTGTCACATTGTCACAGTTTTTGCACACATTCTATATGATTCTGTGTTTGTGTACTGGTTGTATACTCTAGTATCTCCTTTATTTCCAGATCTGTTGCAGAAGCTCTAAAAATGGGCTGCACAGTCGAGCCAGAAGGGTTTGATGAGGTTACGTTATACTTCAGTGATATAGTGGGTTTTACCACTATATCAGCAATGAGTGAGCCTATTGAGGTGGTCGACCTTCTTAATGACCTCTACACCTTATTTGATGCTGTAATAGGAAATCATGATGTTTATAAGGTAAGGGATAATGAATACTCCTGCTTATTTTTAAACTATTTACAAAAGTAACTTATACCGATACGGTTACAATAACATTCAGTGGTAAGTATAGATCACAGACAAGCAAACTTACTTTATTTCCTGTACTTTGACCACATTAATATTTAGGTTCCCTAAAAAATATTATATAAATGTTGTTTTACCTTAACAGTAATCTATCAGAAGGATCCACCCTCTTAAGTTGTCTGTATGGGCATGTACTGTAGGTCATAAGAAGTGGGATAAATTGTTGCTTATTATCTGCGATCCAACGTCTTCTTCCAGAGAAATCCATGTTTTTCCTTATGTGTAAATAAGCTGTTAATATCTATGGGCTGGAGATCTCCCCGTGAGTCTGCCTTTATAGCTTATTCTAATTGTGAGACATGTAATGACTGACAGTCACACATTACACTGGTAACGCCTCCTTTCAGTTAAAATGCATTTTGGAAACAGACTCTCTAGGAGATCAGTGATCTTAACAGCTCATTTAAGATTAAAATGTGGATTTGACATCGGATCGCAGATATCAAGGTATCATTTACTTCAACTTTCTATGACCTACATGGCCACATAGGCGGCTTAGGAGGGTAGATCATTCTGATATATTCCTTTTAACAGTACCTTAATAAATATGTGGAGAAGTGGCCCATTTCATTTGATCAGCTGACCTAGCATAATATCATAGTTGATGCCATCACATAAATAGCTGTTTACCCACTCCCATCCAGTGGCCATTGACCACCGTTGTGGCCGTTGGACTGGAATGTATGAATCCATTTGCATTAGCTCTAATGCTTATGTGTTTTTTCTACTGAAAATAAAGACTCTCAGTCCCAGGGCCCTGTATGAACATACAGTGCCTACAAGTAGTATTCAACCCCCTGCAGATTTAGCAGGTTTGATAAGATGCAAATAAGTTAGAGCCTGCAAACTTCAAACAAGAGCAGGATTTATTAACAGATGCATAAATCCTACAAACCAACAAGTTATGTTGCTCAGTTAAATTTTAATACATTTTCAACATAAAAGTGTGGGTCAATTATTATTCAACCCCTAGGTTTAATATTTTGTGGAATAACCCTTGTTTGCAATTACAGCTAATAATCGTCTTTTATAAGACCTGATCAGGCCGGTACAGGTCTCTGGGGTTATCTTGGCCCACTCCTCCATGCAGATCTTCTCCAAGTTATCTAGGTTCTTTGGGTGTCTCATGTGGCTTTAATCTTGAGCTCCTTCCACAAGTTTTCAATTGGGTTAAGGTCAGGAGACTGACTAGGCCACTGCAACACCTTGATTTTTTCCCTCTTGAACCAGGCCTTGGTTTTCTTGGCTGTGTGCTTTGGGTCGTTGTCTTGTTGGAAGATGAAATGACGGCCCATCTTAAGATCCTTGATGGAGGAGCGGAGGTTCTTGGCCAAAATCTCCAGGTAGGCCGTGCTATCCATCTTCCCATGGATGCGGACCAGATGGCCAGGCCCCTTGGCTGAGAAACAGCCCCACAGCATGATGCTGCCACCACCATTCTTGACTGTAGGGATGGTATTCTTGGGGTCGTATGCAGTGCCATCCAGTCTCCAAATGTCACGTGTGTGGTTGGCACCAAAGATCTCGATCTTGGTCTCATCAGACCAGAGAACCTTGAACCAGTCTGTCTCAGAGTCCTCCAAGTGATCATGAGCAAACTGTAGACGAGCCTTGACATGACGCTTTTTTAAGTAAAGGTACCTTACGGGCTCGTCTGGAACGGAGACCATTGCGGTGGAGTACGTTACTTATGGTATTGACTGAAACCAATGTCCCCACTGCCATGAGATCTTCCCGGAGCTCCTTCCTTGTTGTCCTTGGGTTAGCCTTGACTCTTCGGACAAGCCTGGCCTCGGCACGGGTGGAGACTTTCAAAGGCTGTCCAGGCCGTGGAAGGCTAACAGTAGTTCCATAAGCCTTCCACTTCCGGATGATGCTCCCAACAGTGGAGACAGGTAGGCCCAACTCCTTGGAAAGGGTTTTGTACCCCTTGCCAGCCTTGTGACCCTCCACGATCTTGTCTCTGATGGCCTTGGAATGCTCCTTTGTCTTTCCCATGTTGACCAAGTATGAGTGCTGTTCACAAGTTTGGGGAGGGTCTTAATTAGTCAGAAAAGGCTGAAAAAAGAGATAATTAATCCAAACATGTGAAGCTCATTGTTCTTTGTGCCTGAAATACTTCTTAATACTTTAGGGGAACCAAACAGAATTCTGGTGGTTTGAGGGGTTGAATAATAAATGACCCTCTGAATAAACTTTTCACAATTTAAAAAAAAAAAAAATAAAAAAAGAAATAACATTCTTTTTTGCTGCAGTGCATTTCCCACTTCCAGGCTGATCTACAGTCCAAATGTCACAATGCCAAGTTAATTCCGAATGTGTAAACCTGCTAAATCTGCAGGGGGTTGAATACTACTTGTAGGCACTGTAGAAGACGAAAACCACTGCCACAATCTAGGACAGTGAAAGCTATAAAAACTTTATTCACCAAACATCTCTAATATTTTTGGAGCATACTTCACAAAGAGCCGCCATCAGGGTTGAAACATTACGAATGTTTGGTGAATAAAGCTTTCATAGCTTTCACTGTCAAGGATGACGTGCTGCAGTATTCTTCTCTTATATCTAAACTATATCAATTCAAAAAAGAGGAAATATCCATACAAAAGAACAATTGCATTTCTTACATTTAACTGATTTATATATTTATTAAAGTGAATCTGTCACCAGGTTTTTGCTCGCTCATCTGAGAGCAGCATGATGTAGAGACAGAGACCCTGATTCCAGCGATGTGTTACTTACTGAGCTGTTTGCTGTCATTTTGATAAAATCAATATATTTTCTGCTGCAGATCTAGCAGTTATACAGGGCTCATGAATATGCTGGACTACCTGGCAGCAGACCAAGTAGTCCTCTAATGATAATCTCCTGCTGATTAATCAGTGATTTTATCAGCCTAGTAAGTGACACATCGCTGGAATCAGGATGTCTTCCCCTACATTATGCTGCTCTCAGATTAGGTGGCAAAAACCTTATGTAACAAACACAAAAACCTTGACTAAACAAAAAAAAAAAACATTTAAAATTGCGCATATTGCACATGAACATGTTTCATTGGCCAAAAATTGACTATGGGATTTATTTTAACACATATGAATGGCATAATAACCAACAGAGACATGTAAGAGTGGAGGATACCTGAGATAAGTATAAATGGACACTATCCCTAAAGTGATGTCAAGTAGTATTCAATGAAGACGAAAGTTGCAGTCCACATATATAGACAATAAATTATCCATTATCAAAAGAATATAGAAAAGAAAATAAGCAATAACTATGTGCATAATCACTCAGATGAATTAGCTCATAAAAAAGCATCATATGGGAAAGAGGACCCCTGGCGTATCACCACAGGAGGAGGCTTCCTCAGGGGTAAGGTTCAGCGGCTAGGGTAGATGGTGGGAAGATATGAACTGAGAGATATCAAGGTGCACATGTACTCGACACAAAGTGATGAAATAACATACCTAGAAAGCGCTATTTAAAAATGGCCACAGTTACTGAGTACGTTGTACCACTCCAAAATGGCCACAATAATCAAGTATATATTGTTCTGTTCCAACATGGCTGCCATTATAAAGTATATGTTACTCCACTCCACTTACTTTTCAGTAAGCTACAATATATAACATCTGTACTGATTCCATGACTAACTTAGTTCTAGTCTTAAGTAAAAAAGATTTATTTCTGTTTTTCTGTTAACAGGTAGAAACTATAGGAGATGCCTACATGGTTGCATCAGGCCTTCCTAAAAGAAATGGGAATAGGCATGCAGCAGAAATTGCTAACATGTCCCTGGATATCCTCAGTTCTGTAGGATCTTTCAAAATGAGGCACATGCCTGATGTCCCTGTCAGGATACGTATAGGCCTGCATTCAGGTAATATTCTCTACACTGATATAGGTCTGTCACCATGGTGACTAATGTAAAGCATATATTATTACTTCTCAAATTCTGATTCTTACGTGACATAATATTTCTTAAGATCAATCATATTTCTTGTAGTTGATACATACTGTATATTTCCCTTTCTTATTGTAAAAAGTACAGTGTACCCTAAAACCAGAAATCACTAGTAAATAACTTGTCCTTGTTCTTAAAGAAATCTTATTAAGCCCTTTCCTAATGATTTTATTCTAGGATGACAAAAAATAATGACAGCATTAAAATTACTAGTGAGGGGTGAGCACTAAAATGCTCAGGTGCTCGGTATTTAAGTCGAGCAATTTCTAATGCTCAAGTGCTCGTCTCGAGTAACAAGCATAATGAAAGTCAATGGGAAACTTGAGCATTACTCTGGCAGGCCCTCCAAGGACGTCTGGGGGTGGACAGGAAAATCACTGAAATGGATGGAAGCAGAGCACAAATGGAATAGGAGCAGCATAAAGAAGGTGCCTGGACGCATCTCTGACTCCCAGGCCTCTGCTGGGTACAATGCTGTAAGAGTATTATTCCACTTTCACTGTCATAAAACATTCCAAACCGAAGATAACGTGGATTTAAAAGGACAAAAATGTTAGGAAACATTCTTTCCTGTATAATGACTTGTACATATATAAGGCAAATTTAACTAGAAAGAAAAAACACCTCCTCCACCCCTTATTATGGTCGCCAAGGGGCGGCGAGCATCCAGGAGCGGACCCACTGGGCCATACACCGGCCTCCCTTGAAGAAGCTAACCAGTAGCGAACCCCTATACAGGGACTGTCTGGCATTGCTTCTGGCCGGCACACTCACATACATCAGATCGCACACACACACACACACAATCACTGAACAGATCGCGCACGCACACACTCACTAGTCACTCACCACATCTGGCGGTACAGAATGCCTCTGACCGCAGGGAAAGATGGGAGGAAGTTATGCATTGCAGGTCCTGTAAGCATTCCATCCGCTACAGCCGCAGGTCCATTCATTCTACCGCACTGCGTCTCAGGATTCTGCCGACCAGAAGAAATCGGTATCGCTGAATGTGGTGAGTGTGTGTGTACGATCTGATGTATGTGGGTGTGTGATCCACTGCAGGGGCTCACGCTCAGCGTCTGGTGAGTGTGATTGCGGGGTGTCCGCTGTGTATAACAAAGTGTCCTGCAGTATCTTTAACTTTTTTATCAGCATGGACACTTCATTATTGAACCGCCACTATTGATTGTTTTCGGGGTAGGGCTTATATTTAATCATTGCTCCGAAAATGCTGAAAATCCCTGCTAGGGCTTATTTTTGGGGGAGGTCTTATTTTTGGAAAAACACGGTATGAATTTTAAGAACATACTCTTTTATTTGTAGTTTGTTGTTTAGCCTGCTTGTTTTTTTCTGCTTTTTGCTAAAATCCAGCATAAAAAGTTAAACATTGTTATTTTGTTTATCCTTTATTACATTTTTTTTGTTATATAATTGTTACATTACCCTAACCCTCACCCAATCCCAGCCCTTACCTTAAAAGTAATGCTAGCTCTAACCCTATCCCTAAGGGAGAAATTATGTGCCCTATTGAATTTGACACCTGGGACGAATGCCTCTGTGGTCTCCCCCATACTACACCTCTGCAATAAAGTGCGGCATGGAGCCCAATATAGAAGACAAAGTGTCTATAGCCTCACAGTACAGTTTCTATGGACCTACTGTAACTCATCTATGGAGATGATGGCAAATGGATATAAGCCAGGACAGAACTTGGCAAAGGAAGACAACTCAAAGCATCATACATCAATATTGTTATACGAAGATAAATGTACAATACAATAAAACTACGTTTTTCTTTCAGAATAGAACTTTTAGTTACAGACAATTTATTAAAGTTATTTATTAAAAATTTTTCTTTTCTTTAATAGGTTCTGTGGTTGCAGGTGTCGTGGGCCTAACAATGCCAAGGTACTGCCTCTTTGGAGACACAGTAAATACTGCCTCCCGCATGGAATCAACAGGGTTACGTGAGTAAAGTAACACTGATCATAAAGAAACATGATTGCTAATAATAAAACCGCCATGTGAAGTTAGCACAAAATCCTCTACATTTGTGTAGCTAATTTGGAGAGACAAAAAGAATGGCTAACTAGATCTCATATGTTGCTATCATACCTCAGTTTCAGGACCTGATCTGGTGACTTATTGCTGCGTGGTCAGTTTCCTTCCCTGCTAAGCCACAGCCTGGTCAGTCTCTGTCCAATTGCTGATGGTTCTCTTAACGTTGCTTTTCTTCCCTTGCTTGGCTGCTAGTCATGTGTTTCTCACTTTCCTTTTTTGTTTCTGTCCTATCACAGCTTGGGTGGGGCTATTTGTACTCACCTTGCACCAGTCTTCTTTGCTGGCTAAATGTCTAGGTGGATTTCAGCTAAGAAGTTCCAGCATTGCAAGTCATTTCCCTGCTAGGCAGAGGCCAGTTGTGTTACTATTCTGTGTTTGCTCATTTACCTTTCCAGCACCTTCCCTTGTCCTCAGGTTACTGGAAGGTTTCTCTTGCTTGTATGAATTATTCTCATTTCCCCCTTTGTGCATGTGCTTTATGTTTCCTCACCTTGGGTCCCTTTCGCCCTCTGCACACTCTCTCTCTCCTGATTAGTTGGGCGTAGCGGTCTCCCCTATGTTTCCTTAGAAGGTACGAGAAACCACTTGATAGTCTTTCAGGTAGCCAGATCTGAGTTGGTGTTTTAATCTGTGCAGCTTGGGATCTTCTATTCTCTATAGGAACCAGTAGTGTCTGGGTGCGGCTGCTGTGTTGTAAACTTTATTTTAAATTAGGTAAATGCATAATAGGTGCATAATATATCTCTTTGCCTTTATGTCGTATCAAGAGATGAATAGGATTACGATCAATTAATGGTTTATACTTGCAGAAAACAGATGTATTTTATATTTATTTTCCTTTTTTCTCTCCAGTTGCTGAATGCTTTTTTTTTTACAGCCTATCGCATCCATGTCAACCAAAGCACTGTCAAAACTCTCAGATCGTTAAATGAGGGCTATATACTGGAATTGAGAGGAAGGACAGAGCTGAAGGTAAGTGGCATGTTTATCTGTATCATACACAATGTTCTCTGTTAGACGTCATAGAAGTTATTTGTTCCAATTACAAGCTAAGGTCAGCTCTAAAGAGATATTTAGGAATTAAGAAGCTGAAATTCTTGACATATCTGTAAAGACTGGACACCCACATCTCTGTGTATTACCTGAACAAACTAAGAATTGTTTTAGGAAAAGTACCCCTGTGTCATTATAATATGTGAGGTCCATGTGATGAACTCTGCAAGTGAATAATTAATCACCCTCTTTGTTTAACCAGCTCTAAATGCTTCAGAAACATTGCTCCATGGTAACATGTTCCAACAGCAAAATTAGGTCACAGTGTCACGCTGTACTATGGGATGTCCTGAAGCAATACAGCGCAAACTCCACTAGAAGGCAGCAGAGTGGTAATAGAGCCAAGTAATCCTGCACTAATAGCAGACCAGGAGTAGTACAGGGAAGTAACCACAAGGTGGCAGTAGAATAACCAGAGAGCCAGGTCTGTAACCAGAGGTCACACAAAGTACAAGGGGGAAAACCAAACTCAGAGTTAGAAGCAAGCCACGGAGTTAGGAGCCAGTCGGTCACGGAAATATCAGAGGAGAGAGACAGAACCAAGTCAGGCATGGAGCGTAAGTCAAGTACGGGGAAGTCAGAATACACAAGGGGATAAGGTAGGAGGGATGGGGCTGAGATCGGGCAAACAGATGCAGATAGGAAGTCAGAGGAATGTGGTAGAACAGATCAGGGAACTCATCAGAGCAAGCTACATACGCTGTAGGCTTAGATTATAACTGGCACTGCACAAGAGTTGCAGTGTAGCACCCAGGGATATGGGGTACTCGGTTCCGGGCGGTGTTTATATTGGGAATGTCACGATGGTGGCCGTTACCCGGTTCCATGCCCTGGGTCCTATTTGTAATGGGGATATTTACAGGGGATTTGTGAATAAGGTTATGCGTGACACCACTTGCGGAGCCGCCGCTGCAGTGTCTCTACTGGGGCTGATGGTATTGTAGCTAGTATGGTAGTCCCTCCGCAAGTAGGGTATTGCCCCAGCGGGTGTATGGTGCGGTGGACGTCGGAAGAAGGAGACCAGACAGGTATTCAGTGCAACTGGTATACTCACTTTTCGGGTGTAAACTTTTGCCCGAGACCGGCTGGTTTAGCCTCCAGGTCCCCTTCATCCCAGTGCCAGTCTGTTTCTCTGGTACCTTCTTCCCCCGCACCTGTCTTTGGTAAGTGGGTCCCCGTGGTATGAAACACTGGGGGTCCTCGGTTTGTGGTTTGTCCACCTCTGTCCGCCTGACGGTAGCGTGAACCCTGTGGGGTTGGAGTCTCTAGTCCTGTCCCTGGCTCTTTCTTTGCTACTAAGTCTTTGGATTGTTTAGGGTCAGCAAGGTCCTTGATGGTCTCCTTTGCTGTGCAGGTGTTAACAGATCGGCTTGAAGCTCTTTCCTGTCCTAGGGTCCTGTACCCCGTCGGTGCGTAGTTCCAGGAGTACTCCACTGTACTCCACCAGCAACCACCTCTCCTGGGTACCAGGGCACTGTCAACCCAAGTCAGGGTCTCACTTCTCTTCCACCTTCACACTTCCACAGTCACTGCAGTTCTGACTACTCTCCGCAGTCTGCCCCTCCCACCTGGTCAACTAGTGGACTGGAGTGGCTCCACCTCTAGGCGGCCATCCATGGTCCCACCCTAGCTAAGTACCATTGTATGGGGAATTGTTGGGGAAAACTGGGATTACCTGGGTTTTTGTTGGTACCGGCACTGGGGTTCTGGGTCCCTAAGGGGGTAGGCCCTGGTGGAGATTCAGAACCTTGTAGCACGCTGAGGTGTTCAGGGGCGCTATATTCCCCCTTGGTTAATTCCAGCACATTCTCGGGCTGCAAGGTAAACTGGTTACGCATTTTTTTCTTTTTTATTTTACAAGTCAGACATTAAACGTAACAGGTCCATCCCACGCAGGGGAGGTTCAGCACTTTAACGTTGCACCCTGGGTATCCTTCCCTGCATCCACCACCAAAAGATCCTGGTCCCAGAAAACTTCTCAGGAGGCAGGTCACCGGTTTCAGTGGTGACCAGGTCTCGGATGCCTCTGCCGCAGACCTTTCCTGCACCCGGCCTCTCCTGGTGGCGGTTCCCACAGCAATGTCCGCTGGATGGGTGTACCCTGGTGGGGCACAACTGGTGCAATTATTTACAATGACACAAGTTTGTGTTGGCTGCTGCCAGTACTGTAGCCTGGGTCCATTTATTTTTATTTCAAAGCGTTTAACTGGTAACTTTTTCAGGAACAGTTCAAACGTTCAAACAACAATAAAACAGGTAGTATATCAGGTTTTCGCTACCAAGGTGCAGGGTAGGGGCTATCAGGTTCACTTTGCCTCCTAGGATCAGAACTCCAAGCACAATGACAACACATCCCGGGAGTCTGTTCCACAACCGGTGATGGAAGCGGTATTACCGGCGATGGTATCGCTTTGGGAAGCCGGGCTGGCTGGTGCTCCACAACCAGATTGGAGATGGGTCCCGGCACCGGGCAGGTCAGTGAAGTTAAGAGAGTCTGCTTTCCTACCTCCCGCTGCTGCTCTGCGTGCACGGCCTGATTCTTGTGGGCCCATACTGCTGCTGTGCCGCCCCCATGCCAGCAGCTGGTCGCCGCTCGGGCCCGGAGCTTCAGGGGTGGTAGCTCGAGAGTCTCCGGACCCGGGGGTCTCGCGGACATGCCGAATAAAATGGGGGAAGTAGATGTACGGGCTAAGCCGTAATAGGTTTGTGACACCACCCACGGTGTGTGGTGAGATAGGACACCACTGCTGCTGTTACAGGGGAGATGTTGTGCAGCAAGTTGTTAACCCCTCCGTAGGCAGGGATGGTAGCCCCGGGACCCAGTGAGTCTGGTGCAGGGAGTGGCGGTCGCAGTGGGATGTTGGTGTACTCACTCTGAAGGAAACACACAAGTCTCTGGTAAACCAAGATGGTGGTGGCCGGTGCCGCGGCTGGTTGTGTTCGGGATCCCCCACCCAGCTGGTGGTCTCTATCCTTTTCCTGCACCTTTTTGTGTTCAATGGACTTCCCCGGTATTAAACTCGGGATTCCTCTCCCGGCTGGATGTGGCCTAAGGAGCCATGCCCGCAGACGCTGGCCCGTGGGATCTGTGGGCCTTGGCGGTGACCTCTTATTCCTATTCGGTGGGCTGTTGTCTTCTATGAGGGACTTTGGGTGGGACAGGACCTCTAGTCCTTGCCTCAATCGGTTAATTAACCAGTTCCAGTAGGTTCTGGTTCCTGGCTTCAGGGTCCGAGTACCCCCCTTTTGTGCACGGTTTCCGGTCGGGTCCCCGGTGTCGGTACCGGCGGGCTACAACCCTGTCCCGGACCACCTCAGTTCTGCTGAGCCGTCTTCCCGTCTCCTGCTGACGAAGACCACCGTCTGCCTCCTAGCCAGTGGCACCAGGGCTCCTACCCTGGTACCTGTCAGTTTGCTTCAGGCCTGACACACAGGTCTGACCTCCACTCTCCACTACTCTGAACTGAACTCAGACTTTCACTGCTAGTTTTCCCGCCCCGGGCTGTCTAGACCCCTGGGTGGGCGTGTTCCAACCGCCTTGTCACGCCCACTGGTGTTTCTGTCTGTCCCTAAGGATGGGGGTGACTAGGGTTTAATGGTTAGCTGTGTGTTTCCTTGTCAGGGAAGGTGTTATGCAGGGGCCTATTTGTGACTACCTTGTTTTGCCAGGGCGTCACACTGCCACCATTCTCTGCACCTCTTCTTTCCAGTCCACAACCTGTTGAAGGGACTGTATGCGCACCCGGATGCAAAACCGGGCTAATTCTCTTTCCAGCCAGGCAGCGATTCCCGGTACAGGACGGCTGGGCTCCCGATCCTCTGAAGCAGCCATCCCATTTTTCCTTAGTGTCCAGAAACTGTATTGCAGAGTTCTGATGTCTCTGCACCAGCGTCTGCTCTCACATCCTGGTCATTCCGCTTTGTGCTCCTCACCACTCTCTGACGGGACTCGAGCATTTCAGGGAACTTCCGGGTCAGGTTACTACCTGCTTCTGCCCGAGCTCACTGGCATTGTGGGCGGGGTTTCTTTTTGCGCCTTTTGGTCTGCTGTGGCGCAATTATTTTTCACAGCAAAATGGCGGCGTTTTTTCAAACAATAAAGTTCAGGCCATATAATACAACGTTTAAGGCACACGTCACCCGGTTTGACCGGGTCCAGTTCAATCCTGTTCGTGACGCCAGGAAAAAGGGTTGTAGCACCCAGGGATATGGGGTACTCGGTTCCAGGCAGTGTCTCTATTGGGAATGTCATGATGGTGTCCGTTACCCGATTCCGTGCCCTGGGCCCTTTTTGTAATGGAGATATTTACAGGGGATTTGTGAATAAGGTTATTCGTGGCGCCACTTGCGGTGTTGCAGCTAAATGTAGGGAGCCGCCGTTGCAGTGTCTCTACTGGGGCCGATGGTATTGCAGATAGTATGGTAGTCCCTCCGCAAGTAGGGTATTGCCCCAGCGGCTGTATGGTGTGGTGAACGTCGGAAGAAGGAGTCCAGACAGGTATTCAGTGCAACTGGTTTACTCACTTTTCGGGTGTTAACTGGTTGCCCGAGACCGGCTGGTTTAGCCTCCATGTCCCCTTCGTCCCAGTGCCAGTCTGGTTCTCTGGTACCTTCTTCCCCTGCACCTGTCTCTGGTAAGTGGGTCCCCGTGGTATGGAACACTGGGGGTCCTCGGTTTGTGGTTTGTCCACCTCTGTCCGCCTGACGGTAGCGTGAACCCTGTGGGGTTGGAGTCTCTAGTCCTGCCCCCGTCTCTCCCTTTGCTACTGAAAGTTGAAAGGACCAATGTACTGCAGGATTTTATTTATTATTATTATTTATTTATAGAGCACCATTGATTCCATGGTGCTGTACATGAGAAATGGGTTACCTACAGAATACATATATAAGTTACAATAGACAGACTAGTACAGAGGGAAGAGGGCCCTGCCCTTCCGGGCTTACATTCTAAGGATTTTGGGGAGGAGACAGTAGGTGGGGTGTAGGTTGGGCGGCAGCTCCGCACGGTGGTGGTGCGGCAGCTCCGCACGGTGGTGGGGCGGCAGCTCCACACGGTGGTGGGGCGGCAGCTCCGCACGGTGGTGGGGAGGCATCTCCGCACGGTGGTGGGGCGGCAGCTCCGCACGGTGGATGGGGCTCTATATAGAGGGGCTGACAGGATAAACTTCAGGATGGGGCTTTATACAGAGCATGACATTAATTGTGCTAGACTTGTTGCCTGCTGCTCAGAGATTAGTTATGTGAAACTGCAAATGCCCTCTATTGATGCATTAATATGATATCTTCTGTCATATGCATCAATAGAGCAGAATTTGCAGTTTCACAAACATATTTTTACCATTTTGAAGCCATTTTGGAGCATTGCTGGAGACTTGAGCTCTGCTATAATTAGAGCTCAGCATTAGAGTGGCTGTCAGTCAGTGCAGAAGTGCGGTTATAGCCGCTCCGATAGCAGCTCATAATACACTGAACGATAACTCAACCTGCGCCAGCACCACCACAATGACTGAAATCTGAACACTGCCTGGAGGAATAAAGTTCTTTTACTTCCGGCAGCGGGGTTCACTGTGCAGGCGCCAGGCAGATTCAGAATGCTAGTAACCTGCAGATTAATTCAATATCTACAGGTTAATGGTATTTTTTTTTATGTGACAGGTTCACTTTATGTTGTAAGTTAACAGATTTATCAAAACTACACTAAGCAGCCCAGTAAGTGAGACATCACTGGAATCTGGGTCTCTGTCTCTACATTATGCTCCTCTCAGATTTGGTGTCAAAAACCTGCTGACAGATTTACTTTAAATATAAAACAGCATATTTACATTTACTAATACTAAAAGTTATGACATTTGAGGAGAAATTAAATTATAAAGTTGCCATTTTTTTACTAAAGGCCTCGTTACACACAATGACATATCTAATGATATGTCGTCGGGGTCACGGATTTCGTGACGCACATCCAGTGTCGTTAGCGACGTCGTTGCGTGTAACAGCTCCGAGCGACCGCTAATGATCAAACATACTCACCTAATCGCTGATCGTTGACACGTCGTTCATTTTCAAAATCTCGTTTGTCGTTGTGGACGCAGGTTGTTCGTCGTTCCTGTGGCAGCACACATCGCTACGTGTGACACCCCGGGAACAACGAACAGCTTACCTGCGTCCTCCGGCAACGAGGTGGGCGTGTCGTTAATGCAGCTGGTCACCGCCCCTCCGCTTCTATTGGTCGGCCGCTGTGTGACGTCGCTGTGATGGCGACCGAACCTCCCCCTTAACGAAGAGGTTGTTCGCCGCCCACAGCAACGTCGCTAGGAAGGTAAGTTCGTGTGACGGGGCCTAGCGATATTGTGTGCCACGGACAGCGATTTGCCCGTGACGCACAAACGACGGGGGCGGGTGCTTTCACGAGCGACATCACTAACGATGTCGCTGCATGTAAAGCCCCCTTTACACAAATCCCACAAAATGTTAAAGATGTTTGTTGTCAGCTATAATTTTTCTATGAAGCTGCTTGTGAACAAATACAACCTATTACCCACAAAAATATTTTCACACTCACGGGATAAGCCCAAGTTTTTGTATTTTTTTTTATGTCACTAAACTCAATCTAAACTCAGTTGGGGGTTTATTTAGCCCATCTTTGGTACACTGCGGGTCCTTCAAAGCCATATGGTAATTATGTCCTTTCTCCTCTTTTTGGATAAGGGTAAAGGTGTTGAAGAGACGTACTGGCTGGTTGGAAAAGAAGGTTTTAGAAAACCATTACCTGTCCCACCAGTGATCAAGTCAGGGTAAGCGGAGACACCATGCGGTCCAGGCGCAGGATACCTTCTTGCTGTCTACCTGACTTCGTTTCCATATTTTTTTCCGTCACTATTTTGATATCGTTCACAGGCAAGTGGGTCATGGTTTTCTGCAGGATGAGATAACCGCTTTCAAAAGAAGAAAAGCAGAAAAGCAACTTGCAAGGAAGAATATCTGAGGTAATGTTATGCATGAAAATGTATAACATTACATGCTATACGTGTCACCACTTCTCTTGCAGTCTAATAGCAACTTCTCTCCTAATGACAAAAGGAGGTTCTCTATGTGCCAACTTTAATGTGCCCGTTCTCTACAGCTGACCATACATTTGCAATTTCATATAGATATTGTCATGAGTCACCTGTGGCTCTGCTCTCTTGCAGAGCCAGTGTGTGTTTTCCTGCTGTCTGTATGTTCCGGGTCTAGGTCCGGTGGAAGGTGCCTATTCAGTGGTGCCTTGTTCCGGGTGATCGCTCTGCCTTATCTTGGAGCCATTTCACCTGGAACGCCGCCAGTGATAGTTCCAGCTTGCTGTGTATGTTTCAGGTTCCTGTGAGTTGCTATTCTAATGTTGTCCTGCTACTTAGTGTCCCATTCCACGTTCCCTCGCTTCCTATGCCTTGTCTTATCTCCCAGTCTCCCTGACTGCTCTGCTCTCTCCTCGGTTCCAGACCTTGGCATGTATTCTGACCATGACTATGCTTCCCTTCTGTATCAGACGCTACTTCCTTTGTGACCCTCGGCTCGCACATGACTCCGGCTTCTCTTTCTCCCCTTGTATTTATGTTACCTCCTGGCTACTGACACATGGCTTAGTGGACTAGAGCCTCACTACACCTAAGTGCTGGTCATTACTCTACAGCACCTGCGACCCCTGGTGGTTAGCATCACAGATATTTTCTGAATGATTTCTTCACAGTTGGTAAATAAAAATGATCAGCTTGTAAAAATAACAAATCACCCATCAATGTCTGAGTTGATCTGAACTCCTGTTTATGAGCTATGGATCTGTCAGTTGGAATGAATGAATTTCTACAACCGAAACATACAATCCAAAATACCAGATCAATCTTTTATCTGAAGTGTATGGCCAGCTTTCACTAGATTTTACAATATAAACTGCATACATTATTAGGCTAGGTTCACATGTCTTGTTGTCATCTGTTATCATGTTGATCCGTTTGCAAAAAAGTTCTGCAAACACAACTTCTTTGTCCGTTGTTAAATAACGGATGTCGGCCAGATCCATTTTTAACATATGGAGTCTATGGACAACGAATCTGTTAACAGATCGCTATTTAGCCATCCTTTGTACTTGCATTTGTAAGGGATCCCTTGTTTTCTTAACCCCTTCAGCCCCAAGCCTATTTTGACCCTAAAGACCAGGCCATTTTTTGCAATTCTGACCAGTGTCACTTTATGAGGTTATAACTCTGGAACGCTTCAGCGGATCCCAGTGATTCTGAGACTGTTTTTTCGTGACATATTGGGCTTCATGTTAGTGGTAAATTTAGGCCGATATTTTTTGCGTTTCTTTGTGAAAAAAACGGAAATTTCGCAAAAATTTTGAAAATTTTGTAATTTTCAAGCTTTGAATTTTTATGCTCTAAAACCAACGAGACATATGACACAAAATAATTAATAAATAACATTTCCCACATGTCTACTTTACATCAGAACAATTTTGGGAAAAAAAAAAAAATTTAAGGAAGTTATAGGGGTTCAAAGTTTATGAGCAATTTCTCATTTTTACAACAAAATTTACAAAGCCACTTTTTTTAGGGACCACATCACATTTGAAGCGATTTTGAAAGGTCTACATGACACAAAACACCCAAAAGTGACACCATTCCAAAAACGGCACCCCTCAGGCTACTCAAAACCACATTCAAGAAGGTTATTAACCCTTCAGGTGCTTCACAGTAACTAAAGCAATGTGGAAGGAAAAAATGAACATTTTACTTTTTGCAACAAAAATGTTAATTTAGCCTCAAATATTGCATATTCACAAGGGTAGCAGGATCAAATGAACCCCCAAAATTTGTTGGGCAATTTCTACTGAGCACGCAGATACCTCATATGTGGCGAAAAAACACTGTTTGGGCACACGGCAGGACTCGGAGCGCCATTTGACTTTTTTGAACAGAAAATTAGCTGGAATCGTTAGCCGCACCATGTTGCTTTGGAGAGCCCCTGAGGTGCCGAAACAGTGGAGCTCCCCCACATGTGACCCCATTTTGGAAACTAGACCCCTCATGGAATTTATCTAGAGTTTATTGAGCACTTTGAGCCTCTGGGGGCTTCACAAAAGTTAATAGAGTTGAGCCGTGAAAATAAAAAAAATTTTTTTTACCACAAAATTGTTACTTCAACCAGGTAGCTTTTTTTTTCACAAGTGTATCAGGAAAAATTGCACCATAAAATGTATTGTGCAATTTCTCCTGAGTACACAGACACCTCATATGTGGTGGAAATAAAATGTTTGGGCGCACAGCAGGGCTCGGAAGGCAAGGAGCGTCATTTGACGTTTCAAACGCAAAATTGTCTGGGATATTTAGCGTATTCCATGTTGCGTTTGGAGACCCCCTGAGGTGCTGAAACAGTGGAGCTCCCCCACATGTGACCCCATTTTGGAAACTAGACCCCCATGGCATAGAAAAAAAAAACAGCGGCAGATGGGGGGGGGGCGGCAGATGGGGCGGCGGCAGATGGGGGGGCAGCGGCATATAAAGGGAGCATCTGTGATTGTGAGACGGCGGCTGGGATAGGGGTGGGGGCGGATGGGAGAGGGCGCAGTGGATGCAGCAGCGGCAGAGGATGGGGGGAGAGGGGATGGGTGGGATGGGTGGGAAGGGGAGTGGGAGGTGAGATTGGGGATAGTTACCCTACAGGATGGATCTAGGCAGCTGGATCACAGGAGATGAAGGAGGCAGCAGATCGGGGAGGGTGAGAGGTGGGGGAGGGAGCGCAGCGCAGATCACGGAGGAGACAGGTGAGCAGAGCACAGATCACGGGGGTGAGAGGTGAGGGAGAGCGGACAGCAGATCACGGGGGTGACAGGGGAGGGAGCACAGATCACGGGGGTGACAGGGGAGGGAGCGCACATCACGGTGGTGACAGGTGAGGGAGCGCACATCACGGGGGTGACAGGCGAGGGAGCGCACATCACGGGGGTGACAGGGGAGGGAGCGCACATCACGGGGGTGACAGGGGAGAGAGCGCACATCACGGGGGTGACAGGGGAGGGGGTGAGAGGTGGGGGGAGCGGGCAGCACATAACGGAGGAGAGGGGGCGGGGCCGGGCTTAACGGAGAGGGGGCGGGGCCGGACAGCACATAACGGAGAGGGGGCGGGGCCGGGCAGCACATAACGGAGGAGGAAGCGGGCAGCTGATCTCGAGTGGAGGGGGCTGGCAGCACATCACGGAGGTGAGGGGACGAGCAGCCGATCACGAGGGAAAGGGGCCGGGCAGCAGATCGGGGGGGACCGGTGGCACTGTGGCAGATGGAGGGCGGCGGCGGCGGATCGGGAGGTGTGGGGGTGAGGGTTCGGGCAGCAGATTGGGTTGCAGATCGCGGAGGGCAGCGGCGGATCGGGAGGTGTGGGGGTGGGGGTGCGGGCAGCAGATCGGGTGGCAGATCGCGGAGGGCAGCGGCGGATTGGGAGGTGTGGGGGTGAGGGTGCGGGCAGCAGATACGAGAGGTGGGGTGCGGGTGGCAGATCGCGGAGGGCAGCGGCGGCGGCGGATCGGGAGGCCGGTTTCATACAGTGCAATGGCAGCGCGGCAACTTCCGGGTCCCATGCTCCGGTCACATAACAGCATGGGACCGGAGCTTGCCGCCCTGCCATTGCACTGTGTACACTCACTGTGCTGGCGTGCTGCAGGGAACGGGAAGTGAAGCTGATGGGGCGGTCACCGGCAACAGGTCCACTGTGATTGGAGACAGCGGTCACAAGGCCGATCTCTCCAATCAGAGCTACTGGAGCTGGGGGAGGGTGATCCAGTGAGGTCACCCAGCTCCAGCCAATGGCCAGTGCTATAGCTGCACTGGCCAGGGCTGGATTTCAATGTTTCAGTCACTTTAAGTGGCTGGAACATTACAGTGGCTGTGATTGGTTGAGCGGCGTTCGTCAGCCAATCACAGCCTCCGTAGGTCCGGGGAGGAGGCACCACCCCTCCTGAGGTCAGGTACAGGTCCCCTCCTCCCCGAATCTGCAGTTTATGCTAACTTTTCGCAGTCACCGGAGGCTCCGGTGCCGCGATTACGCCATGACGGAAAGATCCGTCCTTGGTCGTTAAGGCCCAGGGCACCATGACGGATCTTTCCGTCCATGGTCGTGAAGGGGTTAATGGACCATAAATAGCAATCCATTAACAAATCCATTGTCCATAGACTCCACATGTTAAAAATGGATCCGGCCGACATCCGTTATTTAACAATGGACAGAAAAGTTGTGTTTGCAGAATTTTTTTGCAAACGTATCTCTAACGGATCAGTGATAATGGATGACTGCAGAACATGTGAGCCCAGCCTAATATTGATTTACAAAGGAAATACACCAGCCTCATCAAATCCAAGAAATCTATTTAACATTGTACTTAGTTTATATTGTGCAATTTGGTCACAGACCCTCTCTTAGGGGTACTTTGCACGTTGCGACATCGCTAGCCGATGATAGCAATGCCGAGTGCGATAGTCCCCGCCCCTGTTACACATGCGATATCTTGTGATAGCTGCCGTAGCGAACATTATCGCTACGGCAGCTTCACACGCACTTACCTGCCCTGCGACGTCGCTCTGGCCGGCGACCCGCCTCCTTCCTAAGGGGGCGGGTTGTGCGGCGTCACAGCGACGTCACACGGCAGGCGTCCAATAGAAGCGGAGGGACGGAGATGAGCGGGACGTAAACATCCCGCCCACCTCCTTCCTTCCGCATAGCCGGTGGAGGCAGGTAAGGAGATGTTCCTCGCTCCTGAAGCTTCACACACAGCGATGTGTGCTGCTGCAGGAACGAGGAACAACATTGTATCTCCTATTGGTGTGACATTATGAAAATGTCCAACACTACACAGATCACCGATTTGCGACGCTTTTGCGATCGTTTATCGGCGCATATAGGCTTTACACGTTGCGACAGGATGTGCGTCACTTTCGATTTGACCCCAATGATATCGCAGTAGTGATGTCGCAACGCGCAAAGTACCCCTTAAGGTTGATTCTCTTCTTGTTGGTCAAAAGACACTAATGCCAACTAGACCAGTATCTACAGGTGGTAAATATAACAATAAAGGAAAACATGGAAAAAAACTTCTCTCTGCTTAAAGCACCAGTCTCTTAAACAAGCATGTATAAAAGGAATGACTACTATTTTATCTGAGAAAGAACAACAAAAAGAAATATAAAGCCTCATGCAAAGGGTTCAAGTCAAGGTAATACATACATTAATACTCATACAGTATGTTTAGCTTTCTTGGATGAATCTACTGGAAATCAGAAGAGAGGAAAAAGCAATGAATGGCATGTTTAATATTTGTATGTTACATGAGGAGCTGGTGCTTTAATCTGATTGTCCACCATGTCTCTTGTTGTTTGCTCAGCTATCGCAGATGCGGCTAGCTGAGAAAAGAACAGAGGAACAGATTCTGAATGCTGGTGTAAAGATAGTGGACGGCCATCAGCAGCATTGAGACTTTTGGCCAAACAAGTTTGTTCCGTCTAATTTCCGTCTTCCGTTTTTCATATAAACCTATTGCTCATGAATACATTTAAAAACCAGTATCAGTGCCTGCTTAATTTACAGTGCTGTCTACATGTTCCATTAATGTGAGGAGTGAATTTAGATTAAAGGGAATCTGTCACCAGGTTTTTGCTCCCCCATCTGAGAGCAGCATAATGTAGGGGCAGAGACCCTGATTCCAGCAATGTGTCACTTACTGAGCTGTTTGCTTTCATTTTAATAAACTCACTGTATTTTCTGATGCAGATCTAGCAGTTATACAGACGTCATGAATATGGTGGACAACCTGGCAGCAGACCAAGTAGTCCTGTAATGATAATCTCCTGCTGATTAAGCAGTGATTTTATCAAAACTACACTAAGCAGCCTAGTAAGTGACACATCACTGGAATCAGGATCTCTGCCCCAATGTTATGCTGAAATCCTGATTAGGTGGCAAAAAACTGGTGACAGATTCCCTTTGAGGGTTTGTACAGTACTTTAATATTGATGGCCTTCTCTTAGGCGGGCTTTGCACACTACGATATCGCAGGTGCGATGTCGGTGGGGTCAAATCGAAAGTGACACACATCCGGCGTCGCTGTCGACATCGTAGTGTGTAAAGCCTTTTACATATAATTAATGAGTGCAAAAGCGTCGTTATCGTATGATTGGTGTAGGGTCCGAAATTTTCATAATGCTGCTGCTGCGATGGTATGATGTTGTTCCTTGTTCCAGCAGGCAGCACACATCGCTGTGTGTGAAGCCGCAGGAGCGAGGAACATCTCCTACCTGCATCCACCGGCTATGCGGAAGGACAGAGGTGGGCGGGATGTTTACGTCCCGCTCATCTCCGTCCCTCCACTACTATTGGCCGCCTGCCGTGTGACGTCGCTGTGACGCCGCATGACCCGCCCCCTTAGGAAGGAGGCGGGTTGCAGGCCAGAGTGACGTCGCAGGGCAGGCGAGTGCATGTGAAGCTGCCGTAGCGATAATGTTCGCTACGGCAGCTATCACAAGATATCGCTGCTGCGCCGGGATCGGGGACTATCGCGCTCGACATCGCAGCATGTCGCAGCGTGCAAAGTACCACACAACCCCTTCAATTTTGTCTCTGTAGCAAGATTTCTAATTCATGTGAGCAATAGTTGGTGTATTGTGCAAACAATGAGTTTGTTACCATGTTTATATACTGTACAAAGTGAACTGTATTTACATGTCATTCTTTATCCAGTTATTCTATACAATGAAATGATCCTGATCAAAATTCTGTAGCCAATTAGATGTGTCTTTTTTTCCAAGGATTAAAATGTAAAGATTAGAATTGACTGTTGTCGCGTACTAGGATGTTTGTGTCTCATCCTTAGAATAGGTCATCAATATCAGATTGGAGGGGGTCCAGCACCCTGCACCTCATATTAGGTTATATTATGGAAGCTGACAATATGTGTAGAGGCCATTCATTGCATAGGGGATGAGCCAGGAATGAACATATCATGAGTGCAGCCTGTGCGGTTGCACAGGGGCTCGAGAGGTAAGGGACCCATTTCTACCTCCAGAGCAGATGAAATTGTACATTATGATGAGTTATGGGATTGCAAACGGCCATTATACTGCTCTTATAAAGCGGCCCTTTTCTGTTTGTGTCCGCTAATGGGCTGAGCTGCGCTACAAGAAAATGCTCTTAGTCCCAAACTACCCATTTAACATAGTGTAAAACATTGCAGGTTTGTCCTGTAGCAGGCTAAGGGGTACTTTGCACGTTGCGTCCTCGCTAGCATCAGCTAGCAATGCCGAGCGCGATAGTACCCGCCCCCGTCGCACATGCGATATCTTGTGATAGCTGCCGTAGCGAACATTATCGCTACGGCAGCTTCACACGCACTTAGCTGCCCTGTGACGTCGCTCTGGCCGGCGACCCGCCTCCTTCCTAAGGGGGCGGGTCGTGTGGCGTCACAGCGACGTCACACGGCAGGCGGCCAATAGAAGCGGAGGGGCGGAGATGAGCGGGACGTAAACATTCCGCCCACCTCCTTCCTTCCGCATAGCCGGTGGAGGCAGGTAAGGAGATGTTCCTCGCTCCTGCGGCTTCACACACAGCGATGTGCGCTACCACAGGAAAGAGGAACAACATCGTATCTCCTATTGGTGCGACATTATGAAAATGACCGACACTACACAGATCACCGATTTACAACACTTTTGCGATCGTTTATCTGCGCATTTAGGCTTTACACGTTGCAACGTCATTACCGGCGCCGGATGTGCGTCACTTTCTATTTGACCCCGACGATATCGCAGTAGCAATGTCACAGCGTGCAAAGTACCCCTAACTCTGGGACAGATCCTATAAGCTTTATAGTGTTTGCCTGGACAATCCATGATTACAGAAAGCAGCCAAAAGCCATACCAAAGTGTACAGAATCTGCCTCTATATTTCGCATATGATTGGGAAAACGTCCCGTTTAATTCCTGTAAGAATAAAAGTCATCCATTTAGAACAAATTTGCAATTTAGACAAAAATTGTAATAAAAATTGAATGAATATTCATGATTTCTCTGAGTGCACTCCTAGAAGATGGAATAAATTGTTATATCCTTTGTGCTTTCTACGGAGAGATTTACATTTTGACATTTCTATCTTTAGTTTTCTGAAAATATTGTCACATAGAATCATTATTTTGGAATATAAAGTATTTATTATAGATCAGATACAATCTGTTTCAGCTCACTATTCCTATAATATTCATAAACACTAACATCTGTACAATGGCAGCAGCAGAATAAGCTCATCAGTAGATGGACAGCACTGTCGGAAAATCTCTGTGTTTGTGGATGCAGTGGAGGCCTCAACATCAACCTGTGGGAGTGGGAACAATCTCCTTCTGGCCAGAATGTATTTCATTTGGCTGTCAAAGAATTTTGCAACAATCGGTGGAGTCCTTTACCATTGTCAAGTACAAAGTCAGATAATACATGGGAAGTCTGTGTCATACAAAATGAGAAAAACAAAAATTATATATATACTTATTTTTTTATCTGGTATTTTAAATTTTGAGCATATAATGGCCTGCCTATGTATAAAAAAATACTGCCCACATTTTGACCCTAAAAAAATACTAATGCCCCCTGTGCACCTTTGACTGTTATAATACTCTGAGTGCCCCTATAAAATTAATCCCAATTAACATTTAATAAAGTCCACTGAGCCCCCCAATGTACACTTCCCCTATACACAGTATGATGGGCTCATAGCTACCCTATACACAGTATGGTGGACCCACAGCTCCCTTATACAAAGTATGGTGAACACAAATCTCCCCTATACACAGTATAATGTGACCACAGCTACCCTATATACAGTATGGTGGGCCCACAGTACCGCTATGCACAATATGATGGGCCCAAAGCTCCCCTATACACAGTATGGTAGGCCCACAGTTCCCCCATGCACAGTATGATGAGTTCACAGCTCCCATATACACAATATGGTACACCCTCAGCTCCCCTATACACAGTATGGTTGGTCCACAGCTCCCTTATACACAGTATGTCACCTCAGCTCCCCTATGCACAGTATGGTGGGCCCACAGTTTACCTATACACAGTATGATGGGCCCAAAGCACCCATATACACATTATGGTGCACTCTCAGCTCCCCTATAAACAGTATACACAGTATGGTGGACCCTCAGCTCCCCTATACACAGTATGGTTGGTCCACAGCTCCCTTATATACAGTATGTGACCTCAGCTCCCCTATACACAGTATGGTGGGCCCACAGTTTACCTATACACAGTATGATGGGCCCACAGCACCCATATACCCATTATGGTGCACCCTTGACTTCCATATACACAGTATGGTGGACCACAGCTCCACTATACACTGTATAATGGGCCCAGAGCTCACCAAAAACAAAGCATAATGGCCTTCACACTATATAATAGCCCCCACAGGAACAAACACATTGTTTAATGGTCCTCACAGTAGCCCTCACACTATATATTGGCCCTCACATTAGCTCCCATACTGTATAATGGCCCCCAAAGTAGTCCCCAAAGTTTGTGACGGACCCTCACAATAATCCCACACTGTACAATGACCCTCAAAGTTTATGACAGCCCCCACAGTAGCTCCCACACTGTATAATGGCTCCAACAGTAGCCCTCAAACTGTATAATGCCCCCCACATTGTATAATGGACCCCAAGGTAGGCCCCAAACTATATAATGGCCCCCACATAAGCTCCCACGCTGTATAATGTCCCCCACATTAGGTCCGGTGTTGTATAATAACCCTCACATTAGCTCCCACACTGTATAATGTCTTCCACATAAGCTCCCATGCTGTATAATGTCCCCCACATTAGTTCCCACACTGTATAATGTCACTCACATTAGCTGCCATGCTGTATAATGAACCCTACATTAGCCCTCACGCTGTCTAATGACCCCCACATTAGCTCCCACTCTGTATAATGTCTTCAACATTAATGTTGAGAAACATATCTCAAATACCTTGTCTTGCCAATAATGCCTGTGAGCGGCACTATTGCGGTCCACTCATCCCCATTGCATGTGTGAAGCCCCACAAGTGCAGTGTCGGTGCATTACCTTCAGGGACTCCACTCAGCTGGATCTGGTCACAGGTAGGAGATCTTCTTCTTGTCGTGACGCCACTCTCAGTATTGCGGTCAGTGGGGACCGCCACTGCAGGTTGAGGGACGCCTGGGGCTGATGGTGAGTGCAGTTAGTTGGAATAGCCTCCTGAGAGTGAGGCAAGCCCCAGGGCCCTGTGTAGGTGCGTAGAACCACAAGGCGCAGAATAACTCCACACAGGCAGAATGTCTTTCAGGGTTTTTACTCACTTCAGGTGGCAGGGTGAGTAACCCGGGCGTAGCTGGGATGAACCAGGCGGGAACCAGGTATCCTTCAGGCTGACTTCTGGTGGTGACTACCAACTCGCCTTCCTTAGCCCTTGGTGGTTTGGGGTGACCCCGACTTTTAGTCCCTATGGGGGTCACCCAGGGAAGTTGCTGAAGCCTCACTCCCCTTCGTTTGCCGTTTGCTTGTGGCCTGGACCAGCTCACTCCAGCTGCTTGCCTCCTGTGAGCTATGGGCCCTAACTGTGGCTACGTGGCTGCGGCTTTTGTGGTGTTGTGGTGTGGGCTTTGAGGGCCCCACACCGGCAGGTTTAGCAAAAGAAAGCTGGATCTATCTCCGCTTCGGGATCTGCCGCCCGTTTGGGCCTGGTTCTCCCTAGCAGTCTCCTTACTTCCCACTCTGTGCTCTCTCTCCAGCTGGAGCTGGGTTTCGGGTAGCCCTCCTAGGTGACCGTTCTCCCCCGTCGGTAGCCACTGCGCGGACGCTGTCAGACTACAGCAGCCCAGGGGAAGGGGTCAGCTCTCCTCGGAGCTCCCTGGACTCTGCTCTGAACCGGCTCACATCTGGGACCTTCACTGCTGCTCCTGTCAGAGCTTCACTTTCCTGCTCCTCACTCCTCCACACTCTGCTTCAGACTCTAGACTGTTTTCTCCTCCTTCTCTTTTCCCTTTTGTGCCTGCCTACGCCACCTAGCAACCAGATTCTCTTACCACACCCCTTGAGAGGAGATGGAGGCTTTTGGCCCCCTCCACTATTCCAGTGGAGGTGAAGGCTTTTCCCCCTCCTGGGTTCCCCAGGGGTCCTCTCATAGGTACATGTGTGAGACCTGATCACTATGCGCCTGTGTAGTCACACCTCGGTCAGCCTTCTGGATTACCTGTATTGTACTGTCCCCAGCATGGGTGCAGTACTCAGTGGTGCCTGACCAGGTCAGGGGCGCCACACATGACCCCCGGGGCTACGTGACCTCTGATGTTTGGTGATGTCACGTTAACTTCCAGTTGACCGGACCCAACCGAGGCTGGCCCAAGTCTTCTTGAGTGACTGGGCTGTGGGCGACTTTTCACTGCTAGTCACAGCACAGCATCTCGTGTGCTCTCTCCTTCACTACAGAGCGCCGCAAGCAGAAGCGATATTGGGCTGTGACGAGCAGTAAAACTCCGCCCACGGCCAGTCACTCAAGAAGACTGAGGCCGGCCACGGTGATGTCAGGTCAACTGGAAGGAGGCCTTCTGGTCACATGGGTATGACATCAGCACAAGTCCTTTTAGTCACAAAGTAAAACAATTGTATAAGGGGAGGGGATAACTATGATTACCCACCCCAGCTATCAGCTGCTGCAGCTGCTGTCAATTAACAAGCTGTACATTTTACAAACTTTACTTGCTTGTGTTTCAAAACCTATACATCTGACAGGGTCGTATTTACCACTAGGCACCCGTGGTCCGGTGCCTGGGGCGGCAGGTTGCGGGGTGCGGCACATTCTGGCTGCAAAAAAAAACAACTTTTTTTTTTACATCCTCCCCCCCCTCCGTTAGACAATATTAAATCCGCTGTGTTTTCGGAGTGGGAGGGATGAGAGGCGCACCTCCATCTATCTGTATCTGTGTCTTTAAGACGCGCATACAAATAAACTACAGGCGCCGTGCACAGTGAGCTGATTGACCCGATGGATGGATGACGGACACCAGAGGAGGAGCTGCAGCTCCAGCAAGAGGAGGAGGAGGGCGGCAGCGGCACAGGAGCAGGTAACCGCTGGCAGAGTTCCTAATGCTGTGAAGTGAAGGAGGGGAAAGGCAGACAGAAGCTATAAAGTTAGGATTGTGGGGGAGGGGCAGGCAGAAGCTATAAAGTTACGATTGTGCGGGAGAGGCAGGCAGAGGCTATAAAGTTAGGATTGTGGGGGAGGGTCAGGCAGAGCCTATAGTGTGGGGATTGCGGGGGAGGGGTAGGCAGAGGCTATAGACTGGGGATTAGGAGGCCTATTATTGTAGTCTGGAGATTAGGGGGCCTATGACTCTACAGTGGTTAGGGGGGCTGGGGCTAAAAGTATAGTCTTAGAGTTAGGGGGCCTATTAAAGAAGATGGTGGTCAAGGGGGCTTATTGCTGTAGAGGGGAATTTTTAGGGGGCCTGTTGCTATAGGAGGGTGGTTAATTGAGCCTATTGCTGTAGAGGTGGAGGTTTAGGGAGACTGTGCTGTTGGGGGGTTAATGGAGCCTGTTGCTGTTGGAGGGGGGTTAATGGAGCCTGTTGCTGTAGGAGGGGGGATTTAGGGGGCCTTTTGCTGTAGGAGGGGGTTTAGGGGGCCTTTTGCTGTAGGAGGGGGGTTTAGGGGACCTTTTGCTGTGGGAGGGGGTTTAGGGGGCCTATTGCTGTAGGAGGGGGAGTTTAGGGGGCCTATTGCTTTAGGGGGCCTAATGCTGTAGATGGGGGGGTTTAGGGGGGCTTACAGAGTGAGGGATAGTGCAAGGGATACAATAGATGGGGAAAAGTGTAAGGACTGTATGTTTGGGGTCTCAGTATGGAGAAGGGTAGAGAACCTTGGCACCCAAGATCAATGTGAACAGTGGTTTTTATTGTGGTTTTTATTGTAGGACCAGCACAAGCCCAGATGTTTCGGTGAAAAGACCTTCGTCAGTGCATGCAGAGGGTCCTCAGTAAGTATAGTAGTGTGGTGAACGGCGTAGCTGGCTATGACATGGTGTCCACCGCTGTCTATGTGGCAATGATATGCTTGTGCTGCTCCTATAAGTTCTTCACAATAAAACCCACTATTCACATTGATCTTGAGCGACAAGTTTCTACATCTACTTGAGGCAGTTTTGGACCCTACTTGTGCCCCCCCAGAAGTGCCGTGTATCAACTCACTAAGTATGGAGAGGGGGGAGCATTCGGAGCTCATTATGGAAAAGGGGTAGCATGGGGGTTCAATATGGACAAGGGCAGTATGAGGGCTCAGTATAGAAAGGGGGCAGCATGGGTGGGCTCAGTATGGAGTGGAGCAATGTAGGGGACTCAGTATGAAATGTGAGGTAGTGTGGGAGGGGGCTCAGCATTAGATGTGAGGTAGCGCGGGGGTCTCTGTATCATGAGTAAGGTAGCATGGTGGTCTCTGTATGATGAGTGGTGCAGCATGGTGGTCTCTGTATGATGAGTGGGGCAGCATGGTGGTCTCTGTATGATGAGTGGGGCAGCATGGTGGTCTCTGTATGATGAGTGGGGCAGCATGGTGGTCTCTGTATGATGAGTGGGGCAGCATAGTGGTCTCTGTATGATGAGTAGGGCAGCATGGTGGTCTCTGTATGATGAGTGGGGCAGCATGGTGGTCTCTGTATGATGAGTGGGGCAGACAGCATTTGGAGTACATTGAGAACGGGCAGCATGGGAGGCTCAGTATGGAGAGGGGCAGCATGCATGGGACATTGTGAGGAGGGGGCAGCATGATGTGAGGACAATGTGCAGATCATATTTCATAATTGAGGAAGGTGTGGTAGGTATAGTTTATAAGGGAGGACAGTGTGGCGTTTTATTAGGGGACAGTGTTGTGAATGTCAGTTATACTTTTGCTGCTGTGAGGCTCCCTCTTGTGGCCAGGAATGGTTTGGACAGAGACCAGGTGTGTTGAGCAATAGGCATTTCCATTGCTAACGCTCTTCCTATTTAAACCCTGGTCTGCTAGCAGGCTATGCCGGATGTCAGTTGTTCTTTGTACACCAGCCTGCTTCATCCTGCTCCAGACCACATCTACCCCAGATAAGTGCTTGGATCTTTATTTGTTGTTTGGTTCTTTTTATCTTTTCTGAGTTTGTCATTTGCTGTGGTTATTGTCAGTTTATTTGCATGCAGGGATCTTCCCTCTCAGTTGCTTAGCTGGGAAACTCCCTGCAGCTATGTTTGGAGTATTGCTCCTATTCGTCCACGTGTTTGTTGTTTCTTGAATTTTTAATGGTTCCTGCTTTCTGTTCATTGGTATGACAAGAGCGCCTGGTATAGGACGGAGTTCAGATCTAGCGATCTGAGGGCTTTTTGTACTATCAGATTTTTGGATTTTTGCAGGGTTTTTCTCTGGCCACCATCAGTCCCTTTCCTATCCTGTCGTATTTAGTCAGTAGGGCCTCACCTTTTGCTAATCCTATCATCTATCTGTGTATTGTGTTTTCCTATATCACCGCAGTCTTTGAATGTGGAGGGCTTGCTATTCTTTATCTATTTTCTGAGGCAGAGAGTTATTCATCTTTCCTTCCTTTAGGATAGCTAGTTCTCCGGCTGGGTTTGCGGTGTACAGGATGTTAGTTCACCCCTCGGCTACTTCTAGTGTTGATGGTTAGTAAGGGGATGGCGGACAGATTAGTTGCCAATGTTCTTGTCACCTTTTACCAATGATTTATGGTGGTCTTCCATGGTTCCGGATCATAACAGGACAGTGTGGCGGTCATAGTATATAAGTGGGGACGGTGTGGTGGGAATATGTTATAGGAGAGGATAGTGTTGAGGATGTACGTTAAAAGGGATTGTGTGGAGTAATATTCTTTTGTGGGGAGCACAGTAAGGAGCAGTTATTTTTTTTCACAGCATAGGGCTTATTTATGGCACAGCATTTGTGCTTATTGTTATTCGGGAACATTATAATGACATTGTTATTTTTCAGGGCACCATGGTGAGATGTGCTGCAGACGACCAGAGAAGAGGGATGTCTGCAGAGACGAGCTGTGGATGTGAAGTCAGTATGGAGTTGGGTACATGAGAAAACAGCGATTAGTGAGTGAATTATCACAGACCTTACACTGCACTAACATTTACACAGATTTAGGGTTAAAAATGACCGGAGTGCTTCTTTAAAGAGATCCTGTCACCAGATTTGGTGACTATAAGCTGCGGCCATCACCAGTGGGCTCTTAAATACAGTATTCTAATATGCTGTATATAAGAGCCCAGGCCGCTGTGTAGAACATAAAAATCACTTTATACTCACCTAAAGGGCGGTGCGGTGCAGACTAGTCGAATGGGTGTCTCTGTTCTCCGATACCGGCGCCTCCTCTTTCGGCCATCTTTGTCCTCCTTTTTCTGAAGTGTGGGTGCATGACGTGTCCTACGTCATCCACACTAGCCGACATTGAGGTCCTGCACAGGTGCACCACAATGCACTCAAGGCAGATCAAAGTGCGACTGCGCAGCACCACAATGGCAGCGAGTGTGTATGACGTAGGACGCGTCTTGCACCCAGACTTCAGAAGAAGGAGGACAAAGATGGCCAAAGGAGGAGGCGCCGGTACCGGAGAACGGAGACACCCATTCGACCAGTCTGCACCGCGCCACCCCCTAGGTGAGTATTATAAAGGGATTTTTATGTTCTACACAGCGGTCTGAGCTTTTATCTACAGCATGTTAGAATGCCATGTATAAGAGCCTACTGGTGGTGGCCGCAGCTTATACGCCGAAAAACTGGTGACAGGTTCCTTTTAATATTTGCAGAAAAATCTACTTTTATTTATTATGCAAAGAGGGCGTTTTGGTGCACCATTGGTGTGGTCTTTGTGTCGGTGCACCGTTGGTGTGGTCTTTGTGTCGGTGCACCATTGGTGTGGTCTTTGCTTTGGTGCATCATAGATGTGGTCTTTGCTTTGGTGCACCGTTGGGGTGGTCTTTGCTTTGGTGCACCATTAGTGTGGTCTTTGCTTCGGTGCACGGTTACGCTCTCATATTTGTATTTTAAAGTCTCTTGTTTTTATTGACAGGAAAAGTCAGTGCTGTCTAATATCAGCTTGTATGTCTGATTTTACCGCTCTTACTAAGTGAGCATTGTCAATCAACACAAGGAACTGGCTTTCATATACAAATATAAGAGTGCACCAAATCATAGGTCATGCCAAGGGTGCACCAAAGTCCCCTCATTTGCATTTTAAAAAATAGAATTTGAAGCAAATATTAAAGGGGTTGTCCAGTCTAGAATGACAAGTCTGAAGTCACTGTGTGTCACTCTGTGTAAGTGCAGCTTTATGAATCCCCCCAGTGCACTCACTGTGCGCTACGAGGATTCTCCGGTGTCTGCGCTGGGAACGGCGGTCAAGTATGCGAAATGCAGACTACCAGCTAGAACCCGTCTAGGAGGCGCCACCTCGCTCAATACAAGTGCTTTAAGCGAGGCCATACCCACTAGATGAGTTCTGACCGGGAGTCTGCATATCACATACTTGACCATCGTGAGTGCGCGGAAGGATTCACAGGTCTGCAGTCATAGAGTCACACATAGTGACTGCAATAGTATAATATATCCCAAGCACTCAAATAGGACACAAAGAGTGAATGCAAATGTGTCATTTATTAGACTATTTGCAAAAAGAAAACCACTACCATAATAGAGCATGTTAGGCCTTTGTCAAGGTCTTGCGTATGTTAGAATGGTGGATGGGACGAATTAGACGTCAGAGGACTGTACTATACGGCGTTTAACTTTTCAAAAGGTACGTTGTAGAGGCCAGGGAGGCCCAGAAGATAGGTGGAGGGAGAAAGAGGATGCCTGGATAGCACGAGGAACAGGGACAGGGTCCCAGAGGTCTGTAATGGTGGCCTCCTTCACCCGACAAACAAAATTTTTGCTTGTGTGCCGGGTGATCTGACAGCCGGTTTAGATAGATCAATCGGTTTCTGATTATTAGCAGTGTTGTAAATGCACCTCAAAGAGTAACTAAACTTTTTGTTTTTTATGTTTTATACCCAATAATTCTGAGCAGATTGGTGGGAAATCTAGTCCGTAGACCCCCAACCACAGCGGAAAAGCTCTTTTAGAAGAGTGCACACAGCACAGAGCGGATGCTGTAGAAAGTCATTGTCTTGTCTCCTGAGCTGTGCACTTCTAAGGGGTCTTTCGAACAATTTACGGGGGTCTCCGGACTCAGACCCAAACAAATGTGCTCAGAATTAATGGACCTAAAACATAGAAGGTATCTCCCAAAAAATAAGGTATTTTTTAAATGTTTAATAGTACCATTGCCTGCACCATCTGTACTGTGGTTCCTGTATGGTCCGCAGTCTGATGATGGCTGCTAACAACTCCTGTATCTCCTTACCATTGTTACAGACATACTAGGAGCTGCAGTTTCATGACAGACAATTATATGTTAGTCTGGCTTTAGTTCTGGTGATGCAGTAGTGATTTGAGCTTGGTTCTGGTGATGCAGTCATGTACCAATGGTGGTTCTGGTGATGTAGTAGTGATTTGAGCTTGGTTCTGGGGATGCAGTCATGCACCAGTGGTGGTTCTGGTAATGTAGCATTTTGCAGATGGTGGTTCTGACTCCCCCATACACTATAGACAGTTGTCCCATCATTCGGCTGGCAGCTATCTCCCTGATTCTCCCATACACAGGAGCACTCACTTTGTTGAGTGGTAGTGTTCTCTATGAGACAGACGCTACTACAAATCTCTGGCAGTGGCTCACCTCCTGGGTCCTCACTCCTCTGACAATAAGACTATCGGCCGAGTCTGTCTATCTCCGGGCTGTGCCAACTGTAGTCTGTGTACAAGCACTGGGCATGTGAATGGTTAGGGTGTGTGCACACCACGGCTTTTACACATCTGTGAATCTATTGAGTGTTTCAGGCAGTGGAAACACTGGCATCTTATTTAGATGGAAATTGTATTAAGTGCTAGTCACAAACTTCTTGGTGGCAGCAGCATGAAAAATGGTTGTTACCTGTTTTAACCACTTAGTGTCTTTGAAAATCTGAATCTTCACTGACGTGTAAAACACGCACATGTCCCTCCGTGTTCCATGATTCACGGCACACGTGGGTTGTCCATGTGCAATCCGTGATCAGTGATCCCGTGATTGCATATGGACATTACTCACCTGCCTTCATTGCTGCTGTCCATGGTGCTGAAGTCTCTGGCTCTTCAGTGTCCGCCCACTGCTCTCAGCACCTACTTCCTGGTCGGGTTTTCCTTCTCTCATGAATATTCATGAGCCAGGCAGGAACTGCCGAAAGCAGAGGCTCCAGAGCGAATCGCAGGCAAGGTAAGTTGAAAAATTTTAATATTTAATATGTCCGTGATTTTCTTGTATATGTTTCATTGATCACACACGGATCACACCATAGTGTGGTCCGTGGGTCATCAGTGATGCCAGACAAAAACTGACATGTCTCCATGCAGAATCACGGCCAAGGGTGCACGCTGCACGGAGACACGTTCAGTGAAAAATCACTGATGTGTAAGCAGACCCATTGCTTATAATGGGTCTGCGTATGTCAGTGATTCTGGTACGTATAAAAAAAAGCACAAACGTACCAGAATCACTGACGTGTGAAAGGGGCCTTACAATAAGTAAATAAAACTGAAGATATGCACAGCGTTTAGGACTTTTTCAAGTGTGTTACAGAGTAGATCCACCTTAAATAGATGTTGTGTGCCTAAAATCATAGTTTTATGTTGTCAGTAAGGTGCGCAACCACTTAAAGTGCCTAGGGCAGCACGAAGGCCAAATACAGTCCTGACATCCGAGCTGACAACTAAAGGTATGTATAGACTCAGCCTGATAGTGCCAGTATAGCACTGGCTTTAGGTTATATAGGAAAATCCTGCTGATTGGTGCCCTTTAAGGTATAATTTCCAGAATGTATCTAGAAGAGGTTGTATACTATATGTACGTTTTGTGAAAGACCGATTTCATCTACATCCATTGCAAAAATGAAGCTATATTAGGTCCTGATGAAACGTGTTCAAATTGGGCAATACATTTAGTGATAGATAGGTAAAGGAGGGCAGTGGTTGGATAAAGAAGTGGTCTTCCATCCATGTCAGCTGACAATGTTATGGTTGTTTCATGGAGACCTTAACAAATTAGTCTTTGTGTCCTAGGACATTATAGGTTGGCTTTGGTGCAAATTAATGCTTGTAGCAAAGTTTTAATGTTCCATTTCTCCTTGTGGTATATTTGTAGGGATGAGGCAGCCTTCCGAGATCTAAAGCGACTCCTGAAGACAGCTGTGAGAAAAATATCGCAGGTCCGGCACATTACATCTCTTATGACACCTGAAACAGAAAGTGGATAAATGAAGCTGCAGATGGTGACCTTAATCTTATGGATTAAATCAAGTCTGAATCAGTTAAGAAGGACACCTTTCCGGAGGTCACACTTAACAGGATTTACATATTACACCAGATAAACCACCTACAGATGGATCATTGCTATGCAAAAGGCAAAATCTCTGAATTTCCCCAATTATCAGTCTCTGATCTATGCAAAGTTTTCATACCACGGGGATCTGCCTGGAACAGGGCTCAATGTGTAAAGGAGAGCTCTATGTCATATACATGGTTTTCATATTTAATGTGAATATTTTTATGTATATTTATGTTTGTCTTTGTTACATCCTAGCATCAATGCAAATAAAGAGAAAGTATCATTTCTAGGCAATAAAAGATAGCATGCTATGATTTTTTTTGTGATTCATGTTACTATGCTGGTTATATAGCCAAGAATATCAATATTATATATTTGGTAGTTTGAGATGGTCTTAAAAAATTCTATAACCTTGCAGTTAAAGCAAACCTGTCACTTCAGAAAATGTTATTTACCTGCAGATATAGAGTTAATCTGTAGGTAAATAATGTTAAAATGCTGTTTGACCTTCCACTAATGGGAGAAAATGTACTTACTCTGTGTACATCCCTATGACTAAAAGCCGACAGCTAGTGGGAGGAAATAAATTAATCTTCTCCCAGTAGCCGCACTTTCTGCAAGGCAGCATTTTAATGCTATTTACCTGCAAATTAACTATATTTCTGCAGTTAAATAGCATTTTCCGAGGCAGCAGGTTTATTTTAAGTGGTTTATTCTTCACCCCAGTCCTAACTAAGGGTTACTTCTCACATAGCGAGATCGCTGCTGAGTCACGGTTTTTGTGACGCACCAGTGACCTCATTAGCGATCTCGCTGTGTGTGACACTGAGCAGCGATCTGGCCCCTGCTGTGAAATCGCTGATCGTTACACACAGTGCTGGTTCAATTTTTGCTCGTTGCTCTCCCGCTGTGAAGCACACATCTCTGTGTTTGACAGCGAGAGATCAACGATCTGAATGTGCAGGGAGCAGGGAGCCGGCATCTGGAAGCTGCGGACGCTGGTAACCAGGTACACATCGGGTAACCAAGCAAAGCGCTTTGCTTGGTTACCCGATATTTACCTTTGTTACTAGCGTACACCGCTCTCAGGCTGCCAATGCTGGCTCCCTGCACACGTAGCCAGAGTTCACATAGGGTAACTATGCTTTGCTTAGTAACCCGATGTGTACCCTGGCTACGAGTGCAGGGAGCCAGCGCTAAGCGGTGTGCGCTGGTAACCAGGGTAAATATCGGATAACCAAGCAAGGCATTTTGCTTAGTTACCCGATATTTACCTTGGTTACCAAGAGCAGCATCGTTTCCACGAGTCGCTGCGGGCTGGTGGCTGGTCACTGGTCGCTGGTGAGATCTGCCTGATTGACAGCTCACCAGCGACCATGTATCGACGCACCAGCGATCCTGACCAGGTCATATCGTGGTAGGAATTGCTGGTACGTCGTTTTGTGAGACGTTACCCTTAACCTACCCAATAAGGTCATTGGCATTGTTAAAAACGTTTAACATAATTTCAGATCATTTCACACTTCAGTTGTGATGACAAAGGGCTGTAGAGATTATATCACAATACCCTACATTGTCCTAGAAAACCAAGTCATTAGGAGATAGCAGATAATAAAATTCACATACAGATATTATATATATATATATGTGTGTTTCGCCCCTGAGGCTCCAGTCGCCGCAGAGTTAAGGTGTGATATTATTTAAGGTGTGATATTCACCTCGGGTAAGGAGGGGGTTTATCACCGGTGTTCCACATTCACAATTTACATACAGCTTAGGAGCCTTCTCACAGGGGAGGATGGCTCAGGGTAGACAGGGGGGTTGCTATCACGAGGCATGGGACTTCACTGGTTACTGAAGGCAGCCACCTGGGTGGCGGGTTCCACTTGGGGTAGAAGTAGGAGCAAACTCACACAATCTTCAGTCAGTCTACCCGGGACACCAGTTCTGGGACACGACACCATCACCTCTTTCTTCTCTTCTCTTCACGGGGCCTGGGGCTTGGAGCGGAGCGCTCTGCCCAGGTTCCTCACGGCTGAAAGGGCAACTCTGACAAAGGACTTTCTTCTTTCAAACACCGGTGACTACTTCTAACTTATCCGAGGTCGGTGGGGCACATCACAACAAGTGAGTGGTAATATCTGGGCGAGCAGCACAAAGAGTGAGTAAAGACACCTGGAACCGCAGCAGCCAACTCGGACTCTTATTACCAGCGCTGCCGCCCTGTTCCTCGGCGCCAGAGGTCATCACCATCACTACTTCCCTCATCATCCTCCTCGGGGCCCCCTCCACCTGTGGGGAGCCGACACCATCTCTGCTGCTACTACCATCCACCCCGGAGGACAGCGACAGCAGCGGCGGATAATCTCTGGCCGCGTACCACAGGTGGCATCACGACAATCTTCATACTACAATCCCCAATCCTCCCTCCTTATTGGTGTACACCTCAGGGCACAAAGTCGGGCAGGCCACTGCGACATCCCAGATCACCACATCGGCCCGGTGACGAGTAACTCAGGTACGAGACTCTATGCCTGAATTCCCCCAGCACCCGGGTGCTACATATAAATATATATATATATATATATATACAGGGCCGTATTTATCATTAGGCACCCGTGGTCCCGTGCCTGGGGCGGCAGGATGCGGGGGGGCGGCACCTTCTAGCAGTAAAAAAATTTAAAAAAAAATTATTTTTTTTTGCATATCCATTAAATCCGCTGTATTTTCAGAGGGGGGAGGGGGGAGAGGCGCACCTCCATTTATTTGTATCCGCATCAATTAAGACGTGAATGCAGACAAACTGCGGCGGCCGGGCACAGAGAGCTGATTGACCCCGGAACTGCCGGCGCCTGCACTTCCGGGGTCGCAGGCGCGCCAATCAGCTCCTTCCTCTGTGCTGCGTCCAATGTTGTGTGGATTTCACATGCAGAGCTCAAAGCAGGACGCCGTGATGGAAGCCGGTGTCAGAAGAGGATACTCACGTGAGCCAGGAAGATGACAGCGGGCCCTGGAGCAGAGAGCCTGATTCTGGGGGAGGCTGATGCTGGGGGAGGCTAGGAGGGGGGGAGGCTGATGCTGGGGGAGGCTGATGCTGGGGGAGGCTGATGCTGGGGGAGGCTGGGAGGAGGGAGGCTGATGCTGGGGGAGGATGGGAGGGGGAGGCTGATGCTGGGGGAGGCTGGGAGCTGGGAGGCTGATGCTGGGGGAGGCTGGGAGGAGGGAGGCTGATGCTGGGAAAGGCTGATGCTGGGGGAGGCTGGGAGGGGGAGGCTGATGCTGGGGGAGGCTGGGAGGAGGGAGGCTGATGCTGAGGGAGGCTGATGCTGGGGGAGGCTGGGAGGAGGGAGGCTGATGCTAAGGGAGGCTGATGCTGGGGGAGGCTGGGAGGAGAGAGGCTGATGCTGGGAGAGGCTGATGCTGGGAGAGGCTGGGAGGAGAGAGGCTGATACTGGGGGAGGCTGGGAGGAGAGAGGCTGATGCTGGGGGAGGCTGGGAGGGGGGAGGCTGATGCTGGGGGAGGCTGGGAGGAGGGAGGCTGATGCTGAGGGAGGCTGATGCTGGGGTAGGCTGGGAGGAAAGAGGCTGATGCTGGGGGAGGCTGATGCTGGGGGAGGCTGGGAGGAGGGAGGCTGATGCTGGGGGAGGCTGGGAGGAGGGAGGCTGATGCTGAGGGAGGCTGATGCTGGGGGAGGCTGATGCTTGTGGAGGCTGGGAGGAGGGAGGCTGATGCTGTGGGAGACTGGGAGGAGGGAGGCTAATGTTGGGGGAGGCTGGGAGGAGGGAGGCTGATGCTGGGGGAGGCTGGGAGGGGGGAGGCTGATGCTGGGAGGAGGGAGGCTGATGCTGAGGGAAGCTGATGCTGGGGGAGGCTAGGAGGAGGGAGGCTGATGCTAAGGGAGGCTGATGCTGGGGGAGGCTGGGAGGAGAGAGGCTGATGCTGGGGGAGGCTGATGCTGGGAGAGGCTGGGAGGAGAGAGGCTGATACTGGGGGAGGCTGGGAGGAGAGAGGCTGATGCTGGGGGAGTCTGGGAGAAGAGAGGCTGATGCTGGGGGAGGCTGATGCTGGGGGAGGCGGGGAGGAAAGAGGCTGATGCTGGGGGAGGCTGGGAGGAGGGAGACTGATGCTGGGGGAGGCTGGGAGGGGGGGGGCTGATGCTGGGGGAGGCTGGGAGGAGGGAGGCTGATGCTGGGGGAGGCTGATGCTGGGGGAGGCTGGGAGGGGGGAGGCTGATGCTGGGAGGAGAGAGGCTGATGCTGAGGGAGGCTGATGCTGGGGGAGGCTGGAAGGAGGGAGGCTGATGCTAAGGGAAGTTGATGCTGGGGGAGGCTGGGAGGAGAGAGGCTGATGCTGGGGGAGGCTGATGCTGGGAGAGGCTGGGAGGAGAGAGGCTGATACTGGGGGAGGCTAGGAGGAGAGAGGCTGATGCTGGGGGAGTCTGGGAGGAGAGAGGCTGATGCTGGGGGAGGCTGATGCTGGGGGAGGCTGGGAGGAAAGAGGCTGATGCTGGGGGAGGCTGATGCTGGGGGAGGCTGGGAGGAGGGAGGCTTATGCTGGGGGAGGCTGGGAGGAGGGAGGCTGATGCTGAGGGAGGCTGATGCTGGGGGAGGCTGATGCTGGGGGAGGCTGGGAGGAAAGAGGCTGATGCTGGGGGAGGCTGGGAGGAGGGAGACTGATGCTGGGGGAGGCTGATGCTGGGGGAGGCTGGGAGGAGGGAGGCTGATGCTGGGGGAGGCTGGGAGAGGGGAGGCTGATGCTGGGGGAGGCTGGGAGGGGGGAGGCTGATGCTGGGAGGAGGGAGGCTGATGCTGAGGGAGGCTGATGCTGGGGGAGGCTGGAAGGAGGGAGGCTGATGCTAAGGGAAGTTGATGCTGGGGGAGGCTGAGAGGAGAGAGGCTGATGCTGAAGGAGGCTGATGCTGGGAGAGGCTGGGAGGAGAGAGGCTGATACTGGGGGAGGCTGGGAGGAGAGAGGCTGATGCTGGGGGAGTCTGGGCGGAGAGAGGCTGATGCTGGGGGAGGCTGATGCTGGGGGAGGCTGGGAAGAAAGAGGCTGATGCTGGGGGAGGCTGATGCTGGGGGAGGCTGGGAGGAGGGAGGCTGATGCTGGGGGAGGCTGGGAGGAGGGAGGCTGATGCTGAGGGAGGCTGATGCTGGGGGAGGCTGATGCTTGTGGAGGCTGGGAGGAGAGTGGCTGATGCTGGGGGAGGCTGGGAGGGGGAGGCTGATGCTGTGGGAGACTGGGAGGAGGGAGGCTGATGTTGGGGGAGGCTGGGAGGAGGGAGGCTGATGCTGGGGGAGGCTGGGAGGAGGGAGGCTGATGCTGAGGGAGGCTGATGCTGGGGGAGGCTAGGAGGAGGGAGGCTGATGCTAAGGGAGGCTGATGCTGGGGGAGGCTGGGAGGAGAGAGGCTGATGCTGGGGGAGGCTGGGAGGAGAGAGGCTGATGCTGGGGGAGTCTGGGAGAAGAGAGGCTGATGCTGGGGGAGGCTGATGCTGGGGGAGGCTGGGAGGAAAGAGGCTGATGCTGGGGGAGGCTGGGAGGAGGCAGACTGATGCTGGGGGAGGCTGGGAGGGGGGAGGCTGATGCTGGGGGAGGCTGGGAGGAGGGAGGCTGATGCTGGGGGAGGCTGGGAGGGGGGAGGCTGATGCTGGGGGAGGCTGGAAGGGGGGAGGCTGATGCTGGGAGGAGGGAGGCTGATGCTGAGGGAGGCTGATGCTGGGGGAGGCTGGAAGGAGGGAGGCTGATGCTAAGGGAAGTTGATGCTGGGGGAGGCTGGGAGGAGAGAGGCTGATGCTGGGGGAGGCTGATGCTGGGAGAGGCTTGGAGGAGAGAGGCTGATACTTGGGGAGGCTGGGAGGAGAGAGGCTGATGCTGGGGGAGGCTAGGAGGAGAGAGGCTGATGCTGGAGGAGCCTGGGAGGAGAGAGGCTGATGCTGGGGGAGGCTGAAAGCAGGGAGGCTGATGCTGAGGGAGGCTGGGAGGAGAGAGGCTGATGCTGGGAGAGGCTGATGCTGGGGGAGGCTGGGAGGAGAGAGGCTGATGCTGGGGGAGGCTGGGAGGAGAGCGGCTAATGCTGGGGGAGGCTGGGAGGAGGGAGGCTGATGCTGAGGGAGGCTGATGCTGGGGGAGGCTGGGAGGAGAGAGGCTGATGCTGGGAGAGGCTGGGAGGAGAGAGGCTGATGGTGGGGGAGGCTGGGATGAAAGTGGCTGATGCTGAGGGAGGCTGATGCTGGGAGAGGCTGATGCTGCGGGAGGCTCGGAGGAGAAAGGCTGATGCTGAGGGAGGCTGATGCTGGGGGAGGCTGGGAGGAGAGAGGCTGATGCTAGGGGAGGCTAGGAGGGGGGAGGCTGATGCTGGGGGAGGCTGGGAGGGGGGAGGCTGATGCTGGGGGAGGCTGGGAGGAGGGAGGCTGATGCTGAGTGAGGCTGATGCTGGGGGAGGTTAGGAGGGGGGAGGCTGATGCTGGGGGAGGCTGGGAGGGAGGAGGCTGATGCTGGGGGAGGCTGGGAGGAGGGAGGCTGATGCTGAGGGAGGCTGATGCTGGGGGAGGCTGGGAGGAGAGAGGCTGATGCTGGGGGACGCTGATGCTGGGGGAGGCTGGGAGGGGGAAGCTGATGCTGAGGGAGGCTGTGAGGAGAGAGGCTGATGCTGGGGGAGGCTGGGAGAAGAGAGGCTGATGCTGGGGGAGGCTGATGCTGGGGGAGGCTGGGAGGAGAGAGGCTGATGCTGGGGGAGGCTGATGCTGGGAGAGGCTGGGAGGGGGGAGGCTGATGCTGGGGGAGGCTGGGAGGAGAAAGGCTGATGCTGGGGGAGGCTGGGAGAAGAGAGGCTGATGCTGGGGTCAGAGAGGCTGATGCTGGGGGCAGAGGGGCTGATGCTGGGGGAAGCTGGGGGAGAGAGGCTGATGCTGGGGGAAGCTGGGGGAGAGAGGCTGATGCTGGGGAAAGCTGGGGAGAGAGGCTGAAACTGGGGGAGGCTGGGGGGAGAGAGGCTGGTGCTGGGGGAGGCTGATGCTTGGGGAGGCTGGGAGGAAAGAGGCTGATGCTGGGGGAGGCTGATGCTGGGGGAGGCTGGGAGGAGGGAGGCTGATGCTGGGGGAGGCTGGGAGGAGGGAGGCTGATGCTGAGGGAGGCTGATGCTGGGGGAGGCTGATGCTTGTGGAGGCTGGGAGGAGGGTGGCTGATGCTGGGGGAGGCTGGGAGGGGGAGGCTGATGCTGTGGGAGACTGGGAGGAGGGAGGCTGATGTTGGGGGAGGCTGGGAGGAGGGAGGCTGATGCTGGGGGAGGCTGGGAGGGGGGAGGCTGATGCTGGGAGGAGGGAGGCTGATGCTGAGGGAGGCTGATGCTGGGGGAGGCTGGGAGGAGAGAGGCTGATGCTGGGGGAGTCTGGGAGAAGAGAGGCTGATGCTGGGGGAGGCTGATGCTGGGGGAGGCTGGGAGGAAAGAGTCTGATGCTGGGGGAGGCTGGGAGGAGAGAGGCTGATGCTGGGGGAGGCTGGGAGGAGAGAGGCTGATGCTGGGGGAGTCTGGGAGAAGAGAGGCTGATGCTGGGGGAGGCTGATGCTGGGGGAGGCTGGGAGGAAAGAGTCTGATGCTGGGGGAGGCTGGGAGGAGGGAGACTGATGCTGGGGGAGGCTGGGAGGGGGGAGGCTGATGCTGGGGGAGGCTGGGAGGAGGGAGGCTGATGCTGGGGGAGGCTGGGAGGGGGGAGGCTGATGCTGGGGGAGGCTGGAAGGGGGGAGGCTGATGCTGGGAGGAGGGAGGCTGGTGCTGAGGGAGGCTGATGCTGGGGGAGGCTGGAAGGAGGGAGGCTGATGCTAAGGGAAGTTGATGCTGGGGGAGGCTGGGAGGAGAGAGGCTGATGCTGGGGGAGGCTGATGCTGGGAGAGGCTTGGAGGAGAGAGGCTGATACTTGGGGAGGCTGGGAGGAGAGAGGCTGATGCTGGGGGAGGCTAGGAGGAGAGAGGCTGATGCTGGGGGAGCCTGGGAGGAGAGAGGCTGATGCTGGGGGAGGCTGGGAGGAGGGAGGCTGATGCTGAGGGAGGCTGGGAGGAGAGAGGCTGATGCTGGGAGAGGCTGATGCTGGGGGAGGCTGGGAGGAGAGAGGCTGATGCTGGGGGAGGCTGGGAGGAGAGCGGCTAATGCTGGGGGAGGCTGGGAGGAGGGAGGCTGATGCTGAGGGAGGCTGATGCTGGGGGAGGCTGGGAGGAGAGAGGCTGATGCTGGGAGAGGCTGGGAGGAGAGAGGCTGATGGTGGGGGAGGCTGGGATGAAAGTGGCTGATGCTGAGGGAGGCTGATGCTGGGAGAGGCTGATGCTGCGGGAGGCTCGGAGGAGAAAGGCTGATGCTGAGGGAGGCTGATGCTGGGGGAGGCTGGGAGGAGAGAGGCTGATGCTAGGGGAGGCTAGGAGGGGGGAGGCTGATGCTGGGGGAGGCTGGGAGGGGGGAGGCTGATGCTGGGGGAGGCTGGGAGGAGGGAGGCTGATGCTGAGTGAGGCTGATGCTGGGGGAGGTTAGGAGGGGGGGAGGCTGATGCTGGGGGAGGCTGGGAGGGAGGAGGCTGATGCTGGGGGAGGCTGGGAGGAGGGAGGCTGATGCTGAGGGAGGCTGATGCTGGGGGAGGCTGGGAGGAGAGAGGCTGATGCTGGGGGAGGCTGATGCTGGGGGAGGCTGGGAGGGGGAAGCTGATGCTGAGGGAGGCTGTGAGGAGAGAGGCTGATGCTGGGGGAGGCTGGGAGAAGAGAGGCTGATGCTGGGGGAGGCTGATGCTGGGGGAGGCTGGGAGGAGAGAGGCTGATGCTGGGGGAGGCTGATGCTGGGAGAGGCTGGGAGGGGGGAGGCTGATGCTGGGGGAGGCTGGGAGGAGAGAGGCTGATGCTGGGGGAGGCTGGGAGAAGAGAGGCTGATGCTGGGGGCAGAGAGACTGATGCTGGGGGCAGAGAGGCTGATGCTGGGGGAAGCTGGGGGAGAGAGGCTGATGCTGGGGGAAGCTGGGGGAGAGAGGCTGAGGCTGGGGAAAGCTGGGGAGAGAGGCTGAAACTGGGGGAGGCTGGGGGGGGAGAGGCTGATGCTGGGGGACGCTGGGGGGAGAGAGGTTGTGTGACGGGGTGTACAGCAGAGCAAGGAGAGACAACAGGCCGAGGAACGATCCAACAGGTTTATTCACAAGAACACTGGAACAGCACACGATAAGTCCACGGAAAACAGATTCGGGGGCCCTTCCCGACAATCCTCGGACCGGATTACAAAGCAATCGTCCTTACAGTAGTCCAAAGAGTTCCACACAATCCCACGGGCCGCCACACAGGCCTAGCTCCGTCCGTGTCCACAGCCACACAGGCTGGAGCTCCTGCTCCCTTCAAGTTTCAGCTCACTCTGCCTGAATCTCCCAGGTAAGCAGAGTTTACACTAGTTGGACTCTAGGCCCACCTCCCCCTACTCCCAGGGATGGAAGTGCCTCAAGAGGATATAACCTTGCATTTTAGGGGGTGATTACCTACAACAATAGAAATGTACACAGAAGTAGTTCAAATAAGACAATGAACCCAGCTTGAAATAGGAATCTGTACAGCATATACAGTGAGAGGGTAAATTACATCTTCACAATCCCTCCCCCTCCCAACTTGTGTACGTACTAGGGACCTCTACAGGTCACTGGTTAAGTACACACAGGCAGAGCGTTACTTACATGTGGCTTCATGCAGCCACGAATTGGCATCGTAGCTCTCCCACATCATTGCCCAGGAGAACAGCTGCAGGCAGACCACCCATCACCCCAACCACACATCGCCGGACCCCAAAACCAAAGCTCAGATCCACAGTGGCTGTGGGAATAGTCCTCCATTGTCCACCAGCCAGTTCAATGACAATCCCAGGTCCTCTATGGATTGCCTCAGGCCGAACCACTCGGGGATCAGCCAGTGTGAGGAAAGCACCCGAGTCACAAAATCCAACAAGTCTCTGTCCATCCAGCACAACCTCCTGCAAGTGCTTACCTCGATGAGCAGAAGTCGTCATAACTGCAGGTCGCACCCCGTAAACTCCTGGTGGTGCAACATGGGGGGCTGAGTCACTAGGCCAGTCCTCACATAGCGGTGCCACATCTTCCTCCATGGCGCTGGGCTGTAAATAATTAACAATCCGATTGGGCGCAGGATCAGTTCACATTTGAACAGCTGGGCAGGAGACTTGCCGATGCCCTGGCTGTCCACATTGATAGCATCTGAGCTGGGTCTCCCTCCATCCAAGGCGTCCTCTTGGGTAAGGGGTAGGGGAACTTGGAGGCCGGCTCCCACCTGAAGGTGCTGTAGGGGTTTGAGGATGATTCCTCCATGGCCTGGCTGGGCATGAGGCCTGCAAATGCCCGGGATGCCTACAAACATAACACCTGCGCTCTGTTACTTCCTCTCCCCGGCGTATTCCAGAAAGTGCAGTAGAAGCAACTGGAGGCACATTAACACGGGTATCAACATGTGGTGGCTTAGAGGAACGGGGAACAATGGGGACAGAATAACTGGGGGCATCCGGTGTTGTGGAGCTGTTAGGCGTCTCTCCATCCTCCAACAGAACCCTCCACTGAGGCTTGATGGTGAGAGCCTCATCAGCGAGAGCAGCAGCTTCCTCCACTGTCGCTGGTTTTCTCTCACGCACCCATTCCCGGATCTCAGCGGGGCACTGGGCAAAGAATTGTTCTTTTAGGATGACCTGCAGGAAGGTCTCCCAAGATAAGGCCTCCTCTGCCTCCAGCCAGCGATTACATATTTGTTTGAGTCTATGAGCATATATCTTAAAAGACACTTCCCCATCACAGGCTAAAGCACGGAACTGAGTCCTGTAAGTGTCTGGGGTCACAGCATAATGTTCTAGAATAGTCTGTTTAATATCCGCATACTCACAGTTCCACCGAGGGTCCATAGCTCTATAGGCTTCAGCAGCTCCCCCCTCTAGGAGCCCAACCAGATGCCGGACACGCTCCCTGTCCGGGACTTCCATTAATCGACACTGATGCTCAAAGTCCTGGAAGAAGCCCTCAATGTCGCCTGCAGCCTCATTAAATGGCTTAAAGTCTTTGCGGGACACCCTGGGAAGTTCCCTCATGATGGGTGCTGGGGTTACAGTCTGTCTGGAACCTCTCGCGGCTTCCACAGCGAGCTGCTTATCCAGCAATGCCATCTCCTCCATCCTGCGCTCCTTCTCTTCAGCTCCACGCATGGCCTCCCTCTTATCTTCTATGGTGGCCTCATCTCCAAGCAGTGCCATCTTTTCCTTGTACCACACAACCCATTGACTTTTTTGGGTATTCACCTCCAGCTCCCGTCTTTCCTCCCTTTGCTGTGAGGATCCTTCCTCCACGTCATTTTGCGAGCAGACTCCTTCTAGCGCCTCAATCAGCTGCTCCTTGGAGAGTCCTTTGAAACGAACTCCTACTTCACGGGCCTTTGATTGCAGGCTCCCCAAAGTCCAGGTCTTGTACTCTGCAGTGCTGGTTCCTGATGTTGAGCCATTGTCCTCCATTCCTTCTGCTCTGATCCCAGCGCTGCCAACCAGTTTGTGACGGGGTGTACAGCAGAGCAAGGAGAGACAACAGGCCGAGGAACGATCCAACAGGTTTATTCACAAGAACACTGGAACAGCACACGATAAGTCCACGGAAAACAGATTCGGGGGCCCTTCCCGACAATCCTCGGACCGGATTACAAAGCAATCGTCCTTACAGTAGTCCAAAGAGTTCCACACAATCCCACGGGCCGCCACACAGGCCTAGCTCCGTCCGTGTCCACAGCCACACAGGCTGGAGCTCCTGCTCCCTTCAAGTTTCAGCTCACTCTGCCTGAATCTCCCAGGTAAGCAGAGTTTACACTAGTTGGACTCTAAGCCCACCTCCCCCTACTCCCAGGGATGGAAGTGCCTCAAGAGGATATAACCTTGCATTTTAGGGGGTGATTACCTACAACAATAGAAATGTACACAGAAGTAGTTCAAATAAGACAATGAACCCAGCTTGAAATAGGAATCTGTACAGCATATACAGTGAGAGGGTAAATTACATCTTCACAGGTTGATGCTGGGGGGGCTGGGGAAGAGAGGCTGATGCTGGGGGAGAGGCTGCTGCTGAAGCCAGGGGAGAGAGGCTGGTGCTGGAGGAATGGGAGAGAGGGGCCAATGCTAGAGACAGAGGACAAGGGTTGAGGGATAGTGCAATGACAAAATCGATGGGGGGATTGTAAGGACTCAGAATGAGAGGGGGGCAGCATTGGGAGCTTATTAGGGAGAACCAGCAGCATGTGTGGGCTCAGTATGGAGTGGAGCAATGTAGGGGAGTCAATATCAAGAGTGGGGTAGTGTGTGTGTGTGGGGGGGTGTCTCAGCATAAGCGTTAGTGTGGTGGTCTTAGTATGATGAATGGGGCAGCATGGAGGTGTCATTATGGAAAAGAGGAAGGCAGCATTAAGAGCTCATGGAGGGGAGCAGCATGCATGGGACATTGTGAGGAGGGGGCAGTATGCATGGGACATTGTGAGGAGGGGGCAGCATGCATGGGACATTGTGAGGAGGGGGCAGCATGCATGGGACATTGTGAGGAGGGGGCAGCATGCATGGGACACTGTGAGGAGGGGGCAGCATGCATGGGACATTGTGAGGAGGGGGCAGTATGCATGGGACATTGTGAGGAGGGGGCAGTATGCATGGGACATTGTGAGGAGGGGGCAGCATGCATGGGACATTGTGAGGAGGGGGCAGCATGCATGGGACATTGTGAGGAGGGGGCAGCATGCATGGGACATTGTGAGGAGGGGGCAACATGATGTGAGGTCAATGTACAGATCATATTTCATAATTGAGGACTGTGTGGTGGGTATAATTTATAAGGGAGGGCAGTGTGTAGTATATTAGGGGTAGTGTGACAGTCAAAGTATATAAGTGGGGACGGTGTGGTGGGAATATTTTATACTCATGCTATGTTTTGATGTGCCTGTGGTGATCCCCATTGGGGGGGGGGGTTAGTGCCCTTCGTTTCTCATTGATACTTTTTCAAGTGTTTTACAGAGTAGATCTGCCTTAAACAGATGTCGTGTGCGAAAACTCAGTTTTACGTTGTCACTAAGGGGCGCGACCACTTAAAGTGCCTAGGGCAGCATGAAGGCAAAATACAGCCCTGTGTATATATATATATACTAGAAGGTGGCCCGATTCTACGCATCGGGTATTCTAGAATTTACGTATTGTGTAGTTCATGTATGATTTTTGTTATATATATATATATATATATAGATGTTGTTGTGTGTAGTTACCAAGTGTTTGTGTAGGGCGCTGTACATGTTCTGGGTGTTGTCTGGGTGTGACGGGGGGTGAGAGCGGTGTTGTATGTGTGTTGCGTGTGTTGCGTTGTTTGTGGAGCGCTGTGTGTCTGTAGCGTTGTGTGTGTGTTGCGCGGTTTGTGTGTGTGTGGTGTGTTTTGGGGGGAGGTATGTTTTGTGCAATGTGTGTGTTGTGCGGTATGTGCGTATATTTGTGTGTGCCGCGGTGTTTGTGTGTTGGGTGTTGTGTGTGTGCAGCGTTGTCTGTGTGTGTGGGTGTCTGTGTAGGGCAGTTGTTTGTGGTTCCCAGTGTGTGTGTGTGTGTGTGTGGTGTGTTGTGCAGTGCGCGCGTGTGTGTGTGTGTGTGTGTGTGTGTGTGTGCATCAGCCTCTCTTCTCTCAGCCTACCTCTCCCAGCCTCCCTCCTCCCAGCCTCCCTCAGCATCAGCTTCCCTCTCCCAGCCTCCCTAAGCATCAGCCTCCACCAGCATCAGCCTCTCTCCTTCCAGCCTCCCCCAGCATCAGCCTCTCTCCTTCTAGCCTCCTCCAGCATCAGCCTCCCTCTCCCAGCCTTCCCCAGGATCAGCGTCTCTCCTCCCAGCCTCCATCCTCCCAGCCTTCCCCAGCATCAGCTTTCCCCTCCCAGCCTCCCTCAGCATCTGCCTTCCCCAGCATCAGCCTCTCTCCTCCCAGCCTCAGCCTCTCTCCTTCCAGCCTCTCCCAGCATCAGCCTCTCTCCTTCCAGCCTCCCTCAGCATCAGCCTCCTCTTCCCAGCCTTCCTCAGGATCAGCCTCTCTCCTCCCAGCCTCCTTCTTCCCAGCCTCATCCTCCCAGCCTCCCTCAGCATCAGCCTTCCGCTCCCAGTCTCCCCCAGCATCAGCCTCCCCAAGCATCAGCCTCCACCAGCATCAGCCTCTCTCCTTCCAGCCTCCCCCAGCATCAGCCTCTCTCCTTCCAGCCTCCCTCAGCATCAGCCTCCCGTTCCCAGCCTTCCCCAGGATCAGCCTCTCTCCTCCCAGCCTCCTTCCTCCCAGCCTCCCTCAGCATCAGCCTTCCCCTCCCAGTCTCCCCCAGCATCAGCCTCCCCAAGCATCAGCCTCCACCAGCATTAGCCTCTCTCCTTCCAGCCTCCTTCTTCCCAGCCTCATCCTCCCAGCCTCCCTCAGCATCAGCCTTCCGCTCCCAGTCTCCCCCAGCATCAGCCTCCCCAAGCATCAGCCTCCACCAGCATCAGCCTCTCTCCTTCCAGCCTCCCCCAGCATCAGCCTCTCTCCTTCCAGCCTCCCTCAGCATCAGCCTCCCGTTCCCAGCCTTCCCCAGGATCAGCCTCTCTCCTCCCAGCCTCCTTCCTCCCAGCCTCCCTCAGCATCAGCCTTCCCCTCCCAGTCTCCCCCAGCATCAGCCTCCCCAAGCATCAGCCTCCACCAGCATTAGCCTCTCTCCTTCCAGCCTCCCCCAGCATCAGCCTTCCCAAGCATCAGCCTCCACCAGCATCAGCCTCCCTCATCCCAGCCTCCCCCTCCCCCTCCCAGCCTCCCCCAGCATCAGCCTCTCTCCTCCCAGCCTTCCCCATGATCAGCCTCTCTGCTCCCAGCCTCCTCCAGCACGCCGTGCTCCTCTGCCGACACTCACACACCCGATCGCATCCACTCACACACACCCGATCGCATCCACTCACACACACCCGATCGCATCTACTCACACACACCCGATCGCATACACTCACACACACCCGATCGCATACACTCACACACAAAGACACACACACTAACGATATTGCACATACGCGCTGATACTCACAACATCCGGGGATATCACATGCTTCTGGCCATGTGATCCCCCGGCAGGTCCTGGAAGCTCACAACAGCACAGTATCGAGGCCGAGAAGCAAGCGATATCCCAGGATGCTGTGAGTATGTGGATGCGATGTGATGTGTGAGGTGTGTGTGAGTGTGATCTGATTTGTGTGTGTGTATGTGTGTGTGTGTGCTGTTATGTGTGTGTATGTTCCGCAGCTGCAGGACCTTGATGTGTGGATGCGATGTGATGTGTGTGTGAGGTGTGTATGAGAGTGAGTGTGAGCCGGTGTACACTGGTAACTATGATACACATCGGGTAACTAAGGGACCTTAGTTACCCGATGTGTATAATGGTTACCAGCGTTCACGGCCTCCGTCAAGATCCCAGCATCGCAAGGTTATGTCTGGCGCTGCCGGGATCCTGACGGAGCCGGTGTAGAAGCAAGCGATATCCCAGCATGTTGTGATGTGTGAGGTGTGTGTGAGAGTGAGTGTGAGAGTGAGTGTGATCTGATGTGTGTGTGTACTCACCTGGGAATCGGAGCTCCGTGTCAGTTGGGCCAGAGCGAGCGTGCATTGCGTGAGGGGGGCGGGGCCTGCAGAGAGCCGGGGCGAGCGGCCAATCCGTGTGGGGGGGCGGGGCCATGGCGAGCCCAGCGGCCAATCAGCTTTGTGTCACCGTAAGGACATGTCACGGTGACACAATTTTGGAGCATGACAGACAGACAGACAGAATAAGGCAATTATATATATAGACTAGAAGGTGGCCCGATTCTACGTATCGGGTATTCTAGAATTTACGTATTGTGTAGTTCATGTATGATTTTTGTTATATATATATATATATATATATATAGAGAGAGAGAGATGTTGTTGTCTGTAGTTACCAAGTGTTTGTGTAGGGCGCTGTACATGTTCTGGGTGTTGTCTGGGTGTGACGGGGGGTGAGAGCGGTGTTGTATGTGTGTTGCGTGTGTTGCGTTGTTTGTGGAGCGCTGTGTGTCTGTAGCGTTGTGTGTGTGTTGCGCGGTTTGTGTGTGTGTGGTGTGTTTTGGGGGAGGTATGTTTTGTGCAATGTGTGTGTTGTGCGGTATGTGCGTATATTTGTGTGTGCCGCGGTGTTTGTGTGTTGGGTGTTGTGTGTGTGCAGCGTTGTCTGTGTGTGTGGGTGTCTGTGTAGGGCAGTTGTTTGTGGTTCCTAGTGTGTGTGTGTGTGTGTGTGTGTGTGGTGTATTGTGCAGTGCGCGCGCGCGCGTGTGTGTGTGTGTGTGTGTGTGTGTGTGTGTGTGCATCAGCCTCTCTTCTCTCAGCCTACCTCTCCCAGCCTCCCTCCTCCCAGCCTCCCTCAGCATCAGCCTCCCTCTCCCAGCCTCCCCAGCATCAGCCTCCGCCAGCATCAGCCTCTCTCCTTCCAGCCTCCTCCAGCATCAGCCTCCCTCTCCCAGCCTTCCCCAGGATCAGCCTCTCTCCTCCCAGCGTCCGTCCTCCCAGTCTTCCCCAGCATCAGCTTTCCCCTCCCAGCCTCCCTCAGCATCAGCCTTCCCCAGCATCAGCCTCCCGTTCCCAGCCTTCCCCAGGATCAGCCTCTCTTCTCCCAGCCTCCTTCCTCCCAGCCTTCCCCAGCATCAGCTTTCCCCTCCCAGCCTCCCTCAGCATCAGCCTCCCTCAGCATCAGCCTCCCGTTCCCAGCCTTCCCCAGGATCAGCCTCTCTCCTCCCAGCCTCCTTCCTCCAGCCTCCCTCAGCATCAGCCTTCCCCTCCCAGTCTCCCCCAGCATCAGCCTCCCCAAGCATCAGCCTCCACCAGCATTAGCCTCTCTCCTTCCAGCCTCCTCCAGCATCAGCCTCCCTCTCCAGCCTTCCCAGGATCAGCCTCTCTCCTCCCAGCCTCCGTCCTCCCAGCCTTCCCCAGCATCAGCTTTCCCCTCCCAGCCTCCCTCAGCATCAGCCTTCCCCAGCATCAGCCTCCCAGTTCCCAGCCTTCCCCAGGATCAGCCTCTCTCCTCCCAGCCTCCGTCCTCCCAGCCTTCCCCAGCATCAGCTTTCCCCTCCCAGCCTCCCTCAGCATCAGCCTCCCTCAGCATCAGCCTCCCGTTCCCAGCCTTCCCCAGGATCAGCCTCTCTCCTCCCAGCCTCCTTCCTCCCAGCCTCCCTCAGCATCAGCCTTCCCCTCCCAGTCTCCCCCAGGCATCAGCCTCCCCAAGCATCAGCCTCCACCAGCATTAGCCTCTCTCCTTCCAGCCTCCTCCAGCATCAGCCTCCCTCTCCCAGCCTTCCCCAGGATCAGCCTCTCTCCTCCCAGCCTCCGTCCTCCCAGCCTTCCCCAGCATCAGCTTTCCCCTCCCAGCCTCCCTCAGCATCAGCCTTCCCCAGCATCAGCCTCCGTTCCCAGCCTTCCCCAGGATCAGCCTCTCTCCTCCCAGCATCCGTCCTCCCAGCCTTCCCCAGCATCAGCTTTCCCCTCCCAGCCTCCCTCAGCATCAGCCTCCCTCAGCATCAGCCTCCCGTTCCCAGCCTTCCCCAGGATCAGCCTCTCTCCTCCAGCCTCCTTCCTCCCAGCCTCCCTCAGCATCAGCCTTCCCCTCCCAGTCTCCCCCAGCATCAGCCTCCCCAAGCATCAGCCTCCACCAGCATTAGCCTCTCTCCTTCCAGCCTCCCCCAGCATCAGCCTCCCAAGCATCAGCCTCCACCAGCATCAGCCTCCCTCGTCCCAGCCTCCCCCTCCCAGCCTCCCCCAGCATCAGCCTCTCTCCTCCCAGCCTTCCCCATGATCAGCCTCTCTGCTCCCAGCCTCCTCCAGCACGCCGTGCTCCTCTGCCGACACTCACACACCCGATCGCATCCACTCACACACACCCGATCGCATCCACTCACACACACCCGATCGCATCCACTCACACACACCCGATCGCATCCACTCACACACACCCGATCGCATCCACTCACACACACCCGATCGCATCCACTCACACACACCCGATCGCATACACTCACACACACCCGATCGCATCCACTCACACACACCCGATCGCATCCACTCACACACACCCGATCGCATACACTCACACACACAGACACTGATGATATCGCACATACGCGCTTATACTCACAACATCCGGGGATATCACATGCTTCTGGCCATGTGATCCTCCGGCAGGTCCTGGAAGATCACAACAGCACAGTATCGAGGCCGAGAAGCAAGCGATATCCCAGGATGTTGTGAGTATGTGGATGCGATGTGATGTGTGAGGTGTGTGTGAGTGTGATCTGATTTGTGTGTATGTGTGTGCTGTTATGTGTGTGTGCTGTTATGTGTCTGTATTTTCCGCAGCTGCAGGACCTTAATGTGTGGATGCGATGTGATGTGTGTGTTAGGTGTGTATGAGAGTGAGTGTGAGCCGGTGTACACTGGTAACTATGATACACATCGGGTAACTAAGGGACCTTAGTTACCCGATGTGTATAATGGTTACCAGCTTTCACGGCCTCCGTGAAGATCCCAGCATCGCAAGGTTATGTGTTGCGCTGCCGGGATCCTGACGGAGCCGGTGTAGAAGCAAGCGATATCCCAGCATGTTGTGATGTGTGAGGTGTGTGTGGATGTGATGTGTGAGGTGTGTGTGAGAGTGAGAGTGAGTGTGATCTGATGTGTGTGTGTACTCACCTGGGAATCGGAGCTCCGTGTCAGTTGGGCCAGAGCGAGCGTGCATTGCGTGAGGGGGGCGGGGCCTGCAGAGAGCCGGGGCGAGCGGCCAATCCGTGTGGGGGGGCGGGGCCATGGTGAGCCCAGCGGCCAATCAGCTTTGTGTCACCGTAAGGACACAATTTCGGAGCATGACAGACAGACAGACAGACAGACAGACAGAATAAGGCAATTATATATATAGATAGTGAGCAGACTGTAATCAATCCCTGGGACTTTGATTGGCAGCCTGCTATCCAGTGCTCACTATGTAATGAGTGGTGACTGTAACTGCTCCCTGTCTGGAAGTGAGTGGCTGCAGGGTGGCCATCATGCTATAAATTGATAGGGCTAAATAATACAGGAGATGGGCGAGCACTAAAATGCTCGGTCCTCAAGTTGAGCAGGTCAGACGCTCTGAATGTGTTCAACTCGAGCAACGAGTATAATGGAAGTCAAAGATTGGGTAGTTCTTTTATCCGTTCACATATAGACAGCCTAAGGCTACATGCGCACGCTGCATTTTTTGCTGCGTTTTTTGCTGCGTTTTTTGCTGTGTTTTTGGTGCAGTTTTGTTGTCAGAACCTTCTGACATTTGACGTCCCAGCAAAGTCTATGAGAAGTCAGATTTGCTGTGCACACATTGCAGTTTGTCAGCGTTTAATTATTTTTCAAAAGTTTGTGACAAAAAAAATGCAGCATGTTCATTCTTCCTGCGTTTTTGTCAACATTTGTCACAAAAACGCATGTTGTGAAAAACACACCAAAAACACACCGGAAATGCAGCAAAAGCGGACCTACAATTACAAGCATTTTGTGTGACATTTCCAGGCTCTCTGACAAGGTGCAGTTTTGGCTGCAGTTTGTGAACACAAAAGATGCAGGGTGCGCATGTAGCCATAAAGAGAGCATTTCCATGGGGAGGGCGGGGTCTTTTTCATTTGACACACTACATCAAAAAACGTTGATTTAATGAGAGCCATTCAGAAACTGCAGGCAGCTCTCCCTGGGTCGCCTGTACATACATACAGTAAAGCGAGTCTGTGCATTGTGGTCATTATTTCACAAACTAAACATCAAAGCACCCGTGATATTCGGCCGAACATTTCGAATAACCGATCACCCCAATGTTCAGTCGAGTAATGAGCATTGTGGAGCATGCTCGTTAATCACTAATGTTGACACATCCTAGATTAAGCATTTCAGGCGAAACTCGAGTTGGGCAAATGTGCAATACACACTCTGTTTGGATTAAATGCTGGACACTGCTCTTTACTATCTTTTCTCATTGAAATTTCATGAGCATAATAAAAGCTTTGGGGCGCTGTGCCTCATTACCAGCGGTCTTTCACTATTAGGCTGTGTGCACACTTTGCGTCGAGGTAGTTTCAGTTCTAAACGCATCCTCTGGCAGAAATGGTTTTTGACAAAGTTGGTTTTGACCACAAAAACGCGATAAATACGCGTGCGTATTTACTGCGTTTTTGCCGCATTTTTAGCGCGATTTACATGCTTTTCCATTGCTTAAAGTCAGATGTGTTTTGAATACAAAGACACTACTAAAGTTTAAACATTCAAACACTATGAAAAAAACGGATAAAAATGATAACAAATATAAAAATTAATCAAAAATTGTTTTTTTTTATTAAAATGATAAGTTTATGATAATGATTATGCATAAAATTACATTTATTTATGGATTTTCTTAAAAATAATTGTCGGACTGTTTGTGTGTAAGGGACATTTCATGCCATTAAAAACGCATGCAATTAATTGGTCCTAAACGCATGTTTTCAGCTTCAAAAATAAGCATGTAAAACGCTGGAATTTTGATGTTGCTTGCGTTTTGCAACTTCTCATTGACTCTAATGTTAGCAAAACGCAGCCCAAATGGCAAAAACATTTGACATGTTACTTCTTTAAACGCTGTTTTTGCCCAAAAATCTGCAAATTAAACGCTGCGTTTTTTTTTAAACTCGTTTTATTGAAGGTTAAGTAAGACATTACATTATAGGATGAGTCAGCAATTTGTACTGTAAAAAAATACACGTATACTGTTTGATAAGCAGGGTAATAAAGCAGTAACAATTAAATCAACATCTATTACTTCCAATCTGGCCTTAGCACAGTAATCATTGCAGAGGTGTCAGTACTAGAGATGAGCGAACCGGTCCCGGTTCGGCTCGAGGTCGGTTCGCCGAACGGAGGTCCCGTTCGAGTTCGGCTCGTCGAACGTTCGACGAACCGAACTCGAACTGCATAGGAAACAATGGCAGGCAATCACAAACACAGAAAAACACCTAGAAAACACCCTCAAAGGTGTCCAAAAGGTGACAAACAACTCACAGCACATGGGAAAGTGACAAGGACATATACTCATGCGAAAACAAAAGAGCTGGACAAGGAAAAAGAGGAGGACACACAGATATATGAGTATATGCAAGGAAACATCGATTCCATTATTGTGCAACTTGAGCCCTGCTCATTTTAGGCTTCCAATCTGGATAAATTGCCTGAGCTCGCCACGTACGCCTTGGGGATCTTGTCGTGTCCTGCAGCCAGCGTTCTCTCGGAACCTGTCTTCAGTGCTGCTGGGGGTCTGCTGGCAGATAAGCACACGTGTCTGTCCACTGACAATGTGGACATGGCTCTCAGAGGACTTTTCTTCCCCTGGGTCAGCCAGGGGAGGCGAAAGGCACGCGTATTTTTGAGAGTGCTTCATGCAAAGCATCTTTTTCATTTTGAAAAGGGGCATCAACTGATGTCAGTCAAGAGGGGTGTGTGTGGCCCAATTAGTGGCAACGAGGGAGACTGTGGTTGGAGTCCCCTCGCTGTGTTTCTAAAAGAACCAAGATGAACAAGTCATGGCTCTCAGAGGACTTTTCTTCCCCTGGGTCAGCCAGGGGACGGGAAAGGCACGCGTATTTTTGAGAGTGCTTCATGCAAAGCATCTTTTTCTTTTTCAAAAGGGGGCTCAACCGATGCCAGTCAAGTGGGGTGTGTGTGGCCCAGTTAGTGGCAATGAGGGAGACTGTGGTTGGAGTCCCCTCGCTGTGTTTCTAAAAGAACCAAGATGAACAAGTCATGGCTCTCAGAGGACTTTTCTTCCCCTGGGTCAGCCAGGGGACGGGAAAGGCACGCGTATTTTTGAGAGTGCTTCATGCAAAGCATCTTTTTCATTTTGAAAAGGAGCATCAACTGATGTCAGTCAAGTGGGGTGTGTGTGGCCCAGTTAGTGGAAACGAGGGAGACTGTGGTTGGAGTCCCCTCGCTGTGTTTTACATGCTTTTAGAAGGGCATGACATGGCTTGGAGGTTGACTTTCAGCATCTGCAAACTGTTGGCTACCAAAATGCTGCCTTTCCAACACCTGTGGTTATAGACAATGAGGAACATACTGATGAAGATGAGACGCAGATACCCGATTGGGATGACAACTTAAATATTCGGTCAGGGCAAGAAGAGGCTCGGTCTGAGGGGGAGGGGAGTGCAAACACAACAATTGATGATGAAGTTCTAGATCCCACCTACTGTCAACCCACAGTCAGACACTCGAGGAGGTCAACAGAGGCGGTGGAGGAGGATGCAACCGACGACGAAGTTACCTTGCGCCTTCCTGGACACAGTCGGAGCACTGGTAGCACGTCTACAACTGCATCCTCAGCCACCACTCTGCCTCTGAGCATTATTCGGGGTGGATCAACAGGTCGCATGGCCTCTAAGCCTTGCCTAGCCTGGTCCTTTTTTGACATAGAAAAAGATCGCCCAAATTATGTGATCTGTAAAATTTGTCATGGTTCTCTTAGTAGAGGTCAAAACCTCAGCAGTTTGACAACTTCTTCCATGAATCGTCACATGAATAAATATCATATGGCCTGGTGGGAAGCTCATTGTGCTGCAATGCGGCCTAGCGGAGCGAACCATCCACCGCCTGCCCCTTCCAGTGCATCCGCGCGCTCGTCATCTTCTAGGACTGTGGGGACAGCTGTCACACCTGTTTTTCCACCCACAACTTCCACCACTGTAACCGCAACAGGCAGTTTGCTTGGTAGGTCGTCAGTTGGTTTGGAAGGGGAAACAAGTGAGTGTGTACAGCTCTCTCAAACATCGATAGCACCAACGTTGGATGAAGGCAACATCATGTCTCCGCCTGCACTTTCCTCACAAACCTGCATTTTTCCAGGGACACCCTACTCAACACCGTCTACACACAGCAGCCAGATCTCTGTCCCTCAGATGTGGTCAAATAAAAGGCCACTTCCTGCGACCCATGACAAAGCTAAGAGGTTGACTCTATCCCTCTGTAAGCTGTTGGCTACCGAAATGCTGCCTTTCCGCCTAGTGGACACACAGGATTTTAGAGACCTTATGTCTGTCGCTGTGCCCCAGTACCAGATGCCCAGTCACCACTGCTTCTCCAAGAAAAGCATGCCCGCGCTACACCAGCATGTCGCACACAACATCACCACTTCCTTGAGAAACTCTGTGTGCGACAGGGTGCATTTCAACACAGATACTTGGACCAGTAAGCATAGACAGGGTCATTACATGTCACTGACTGGGCACTGGCAAACTATGGTGAGAGATGGAGAAGGGTCTGCTGTACAAGTCTTGCCGTCCCCATGAGTTGTTTCAATCCTTCTTCTGTATGTAGAAGTTAATACACTGCTTCTGCCTCTTCAACCTCGTGTGGGTCCTCCACCTTGGCGCAAACCCTGTGTGGTCAGGCCACCCTTCCTTGTAACTGCGCACAAGGACTACCACACACCTCCTTACTATGCTGGCAGCAGAGCTCAATGCCATCAGGCGGTCAAAGTTTTACTTTGAAATGTATGGGAAATGTGAGTCACACCGCTGAGAAGTTGTGGACGGTTAGCTCTGGATACCGAGTTTCATCAATGGTTGTCTTCACTCAACCAGCAGCCAGGGAAGGCCGGGTGCGACAATGATGCAAACATGGGTGCGGCCCTTCGCTGTGACAATGTGACACACATGCCTTGTGTGGTTCACGTGTTGAACCTGGTTGTCCAGCAATTTTTAAAGCACTATCCTGGCCCACATGGCCTTCTGCAGAGAGCACGGTGTAACGCCTTCCTTGATCCACACACTCAGATGGGCTGTTAATGATAGGCTAGAGGGAAGCCACTCACCAAGCAGGACCCCTAGAACCCTGAAACCCTTTAACCCCTATACAGGGATTAGGAATTACACAGGGCCCAAGGTGATCAATTCCTGTGGAAGGCTGCAGTTCCAGAGAATAGTAGTCAGGCAGGGTCAAAACATTAATTGAGGAACAGGAACAGAATGGGATGGCCAGGACTTAATCAGAAAACAAGCAGAGGTGAAATGCGGATCGGCCAACGAGGTACATAAACAGCAAGCAGGAAAAGTAGTCAGGTAACAAGCACACAAAATCATAAAACTGAACTGGGGGTAAAAGTAACCAGAGGTCATAGCTATGTCTGGCAGTGGTCTGCAGACAGGATGGGCATAAAAAAGGGTGTGGTGTCTTCCCATTGGTTGTAGCTGAATGATGGTATTTCATCTGTGAGATACCCACCAGCTACATTCAGCCAGAGATTCTGCATCTGTCAAGGTAATGCAGCCCAGTGGGTGAGCATAACCTGCGTCCACCTGCGCCGTTGGCATCGACTCCTCTCCCATCATCAGCACTCTTCATGAAAGGAACACGTTGTCACCTGGCGACCGGAGTACAAATTGACGGAGCGGACTCCGTTGGTGACTTAATAGTAGTGATGAGCGAGTACTAAAAAGCTCGGGTGCTCGAAGCTCGGGCCGAGCCTCCCAAGATACTCGTGTACTCGGCCCGAGCAACGAGCCCAATGTTATCCTATGGGAGACCCGAGTATTTTTGTGAAATGACCCCCCGGCAGCATGGAGAAACCCTAAAAATGTCACAAAAGTCTCAGAAGAGTGCTCAAATGACATGGCAACAGCATGGGGAAGACCCCTTGAAGCATTTATCACTGAAAAGTCACAGCTGTGAACAATTTTGTCCGCGTTTTACGCCATTTTTACGGACTCACCAGAAAACCTTCCAAAATGACCCCAAAATGATTTTTCATGGCGGAAATGTTAAGGGCACATACCCAATAGTGAGATAGAGCTGGTGTATGTTACTTTTTGAGATTAATACATGAAAGATTTTACGTGAAAACATTGTGTGGCACTCCGATGTCCCTGAGAAGAGACGTACATGAAGGCCTCTTGAGTCTAATGTGCCCATTTTGAGGAAGTGAGTCTTTGTAGTATTTTCCTTTGCCAGGGCAGTCCAAAATTGTGAGGTTCACCAATGCCCCTGCATACAGACGTGCATGAGGGCCTGTAAACCTGAAGTGCCCATTGTAAGGAATTGGGTCTATTGTAGTATAGCCCTTAGGCAGGGCAGCCAAAAATTGGGAGGCTCCACATTGTCCCTGGATAGAGACGTGCATGATGGCCTGTAAACCTGAAGTGCCCATTGTAAGGAAGTGGGTCTATTGTAGTATAGCCCTTAGGCAGGGCAGCCAAAAATTGGGAGGCTCCACGTTGTCCCTGGATAGAGACGTGCATGAGGGCCTGTAAACCTGAAGTGCCCATTGTAAGGAAGTGGGTCTATTGTAGTATAGCCATTAGGCAGGGCAGCCAAAAATTGGGAGGCTCCACATTGTCCCTGGATAGAGACGTGCATGATGGCCTGTAAACCTGAAGTGTCCATTGTCAGGAAGTGGGTGTATTATAGTATAGCCCTTAGGCAGGGCAGCCAAAAATTGGGAGGCTCCACATTGTCCCTGGATAGAGACGTGCATGATGGCCTGTAAACCTGAAGTGCCCATTGTAAGGAAGTGGGTCTATTGTAGTATAGCCCTTAGGCAGGGCAGCCAAAAATTGGGAGGCTCCACGTTGTCCCTGGATAGAGACCTGTTAGGTTCTTAGTGCCTCCGTGCTTGCATTTAAAAACCGCACGTGTGTGCCTGTTGGTGGCAGCTTTCCGCTGCATTTGTGTGATTTTTGCAAAAACTTGGATATAACGCACAAGTCTAGTGAATACACATCAGCACAGCATTGCAAAATGCGCAAGGGCATTGTCAACGAACAAGGAAGTGGACGTGATGGTGGTGCAGGCAGAGACCGAGGTTGTGTGCAAGCTCTAATTTCGCCACAACAAAGGGCCACATCTAGTCGCTCGCATGTCCTGTCCCAAATTCTTGGGGACCGCTGCAGTACACCGCTCTTGAACCAAGACCAGTGTCAACAGGTTGTTAGTTGGATAGCGGATAATGCTTCCAGTCAGATTGGCACCACCACAAACACTCTGTCTTCCACACGGTCAAGTGTCAGTAGCCGTGATACTGCACCGCACATTTCAGAACCTGATCCTCCTTCCTACCACCAGGCCGAGTACACGTCCACGGACATTACTGATCCCACACTTGGACACTCGGAAGAGCTGTTCGTTCACGTTTCCATTCACAAATTCTGGCCTCTCGCCAGCTCCTGTTGAAGTGGGCCATGACGAGATTGTATGTACAGATGCCCAAATATTTGAGCAGCCACGTTCTCACGAAGTTGGCAACGTGTCTCAACAAGGGGTGGACGATGATGAGACACAATTGTCAGGAAGTCAGGAGGAGGAGCAGGGTGCGGAAGAGGAAGACGACGTGGTGGATGATCCAGTAACTGACCCAACCTGGCAGGAGGATATGCAGAGCGAGGACAGCAGTGCACAGGGGGAGGGAGGCGTAGCATCCCAACAGGCAGTAAGAAGCAGAGTGGTGGCCCCAGGCAGACGTCAGGCAACTGTTCCCCGGAACAACACGACACAAGGTGCCTGTACAAATGTTAGGTCTTCCCGAGTCTGGCTGTAATACTATTGTATGTATTGAGGATTTCGATTGCGTTAGGGCTATGACAACCAGAGACGAGTTCTTGGTGCAATACGTTTATAATATGCAACCAGCAAATATGTACATAAACGGAACAAAAACACAGTAGAACATAAATACAGGAAATACCTTCCAGGGACGGAGCGAAAGGGAATTCCCGGGACCGCGCACCGGACTCCCCCAGGGAGACCACCAAGAGCGAACCCCTATACAGGGACTGTCTGGCAATCACCCCAGAAGCCCTAAATGCGCAGCAGCCGGGACACAAAAGGGCAATAGGTAAGTCCAAAAATGTCCGTACGTGATGTGAGTCCAGAGTGGTATTAAACGGAAGGAACCGGGCAGAAGTGCCGACCAAAGACGGCAAACGGAGTCCGGGCACAGCTAGATGATACCAGATGAAGTCCAGTGTCGGTGTCGGTTGTTTTCCAAGAGGATCCGAATAACAATCAGGAACCAAAAGCTGCAGGGCAGGAGCACACAGGAAGCAGTATACTCAGGCACTGGACTAAGCTTTAGGGGCGGCTTTTAAACAGATGGACAGGAAGTAGGGCAACAGAACAGAAAACTCCATGTTAACAAAGGGCAAGCTCTTTCAAAAGAAAACTGGAAAACCCGGAACTCTGACACTGGCAGTTTTTTAAGTTGGCTCCAGATGATTCTAAAAAGGCCATTTGCAACACCTGCCATGCCAGCATCAGCAGGGGTACCAAAACTAGCAGCCTGACCACCACCAGCATGATCAGGCACATGTCAGCCAAGCACCCGACTTTGTGGGAAGTACAACAGAGTCCAGGAGCAGTGCTTGCTGATGTCACTGCTACGTCTTTGCTGGTTGTGCATGCGAGCCAATCCCCTGTCCATGCTGCCTGCGAACAAGCCTCCTCCACTCCTGCACCTGCAGTTGCCTACGCAGAAAGAACACCATCATCAAGCACGTCCTTGTCCCAGCGCAGCGTTCAGTTATCCATTCAGCAAACCTTTGAACGCAGGCGCAAATACACTGCCAACACCCCACATGCCACAGTTCTAAATGCTAACATTTCGCGACTGCTTGCGCTGGAAATGTTGCCTTTTAGGCTGGTTGAGACAGAAGCATTCCGCGACCTGATGGTGGCAGCTGTCCCACGTTACTCGGTCCACAGCCGCCACTATTTCTCCCGGTGTGCCGTCCCCGCATTGCATAACCACGTGTCACAAAACATCACACGTGCCCTGAACAACGCTGTTTCAGCCAAAGTCCACCTAACCACAGACACGTGGACAAGTGCATGTGGGCAAGGCCGCTACATCTCGTTGACGTCACACTGGGTTAATATTGTGCAAGCTGGGACCCAGTCTGAGCGAGGGACGGAACACGTCCTTCACACACCAAGTTTTGCAGGCCCTACCTCAGTCAGGGTTTCACACACACTCTACAGCTCCGGAATGTCATGCTCCTCAGCCTCCTCCTCCTCCTGCGCATCCTGATCCACTTTACCCTCCACACCAGTCCCAAGCTGGAAGTGTCGCGGGCGGAGGAGGGGACGGTGCGCTCTCCCACTGCTCGGGTCCGGCTGACGCAGCTCTACGGCTGCTGCTGCTCGTTGGCTCGAGCGATGGCCGGATCCCGGGGACTCGAGCGGCGCTACTCGCCCGTGAGTGAAAAGGGGTGGTTTGGGTTTTGGGGATATTGTCCGTGACGCCACCCACGGTTGTGGTGATTGTGTGGACACCACCGCTGCTCTGGACGGGGATCCCGGGAGCCTGTGACAGGGAGCAGCTTTGTTGTTATTTCTCCCCTCCGTGGGTAGGGGGGTTGGTTGTCCCGGGGCCTGGTGATGGGGTAGAGATGGATGACAGGCGGGTTGCGGGGCCTGATGAAGTGCAGGGTCGCAGGGGCAGCGCTGTGCCGCACGGCACGGAGGTACTCACTCAGCCCAATGATGATGACACAGTTCACGGTAAAACAAGTGGCTGGATGGACGGGTCACTCGGACGGCTGCGGTTGTTCCTCCCTGCAGGTTAGTGATGACTGTCTCTCCCTGCACCTAAGTTAAGTGTTGGTAGTGATGGTTTCCCAACGGTAACCCGCTCCCCGACCTGGATATGGGCCGGAGGAGCCCCTTTTGCCCACAGGCGCTGGCCCTGGGAGACGGTTGCCCTTGGCGGTGGCGGTGTCTCCCCTTCAGGGTTGGACGGTTGCCTTCTATCTGGACTTGGCTGTTTGAAAACCCTGAGGTCCCCTTCACTAACGGATTTGGCAAATTCACGGCGACACCAAGCCTTGCCGGGATCCGAAAGTCCTCTGCCAATGGTGCTGGCTTCTCTTTGTATACCGGTCCGGTACGGCCGGGTCACCACCCGTCCACGGTCCTTACGGCAGACTCCAATCGGCCTCCACTGCAGACGGTCACCACATCCTGCCAACCTTGCTGTCCTGTCCGGGCCACACACCCGGACCAACTTCAGGCTCTTTGCTGTCACTTTTCTCCTCTCTACTACTTTCCTCCTTCCACTTCCTTAGCTTAACTCTCACTGCCTGTGTTTTCCCTCCTCCTCGGTGGGTGGAGACCAACCGCCTGGCTCCACACCCTGGTGTGGACAACAGCCCCTGGGGAAGGCAACAAGGATTTTGTGTTTTGACTATGATATGCCTGCAGGGAGTGTGGGGTGTTTAAGTGTTGTGCTCTGTGGCCCCTGGCTTGTCCAGGGCGACACAGAAGCACTGCAGCACTGCCTCGGCGAAGCGGCAACAGGCAGTGCTGAAGCTAATCTGCATAGGTGACAACAAACCCCACAATGCAGAAGAGGTGTGGACAGCTCTGAAACAGAAGGCAGATCACTGGCTCACAACTCTGAACCTAAAGCCAGGAAAGGTCGTGTGTGACAATGGCCGGAACCTGGTGGCGGCTTTGAGGCGAGGCCAGCTGACACATGTTCCATGCGTGGCCCATGTGCTCAACCTCGTGGTTCAGCGGTTTCTAAAGTCATACTCAGAGCTGTCTGATCTGCTGGTAAAAGTTCGCCGCCTGTCTGCACATTTTCGAAAGTCACCTACTGCTTCAGCCGGCCTTGCCGGCTTAAGACGCCGTTTGCATCTTCCGGCACACAGACTGGTGTGTGATGTCCCCACGCGTTGGAATTCAACTCTGCACAAGTTGGTCAGGATATGTGAGCAGAAGAGGGCAGTTGTTGAGTACCTGCATCACCTAAGCCGTCGGGAAATGGGTCAAACTCCACACATAACACCTGAGGAGTGGAGATGGATGTCCGACCTATGCACCATCCGCCAAAACTTTGAGGACTCCACCAAGATGGTGAGCGGCAATGACGACATTATTAGCGTCACCATACCGCTTCTCTGCCTTCTAAAATGGTCTCTGCTCAAAAAACAACCATGATGCATTGCAGGCGGAGCGCGATGAGTTTGAGCAAGAAACAGTAGTGGGTGTGGGTGATAACACACAGCCCAGCCTCGTCTCATCACAACGTGCAGTGGAGGACTATGACGAGGAGGAGGATGAAGACATGGAGCAACTCTCTGGCCAAATTGAGGATATGACATGCAGTCATATCCTCGGTTCAGCGTGGCTGGCCAGAGGACAGGGTAGATGATGAGGAGGAGGAGGAGGAGGACAGCATGTTCAGTCATCGTGTTGGTCAGGATACTGAAGTGATGGCTGTTAAGAGTCTGGCACACATGGCTGACTTTATGGTAAGCTGCCTGTCTCGTGACCCTCGCGTTAAGAACATCTTGGCCGACAATCATTACTGGTTGGTAACACTGTTAGACCCACGCTAAAAGGAGAACTTTATGTCTCTTATTCCCGAGGCGGAGAGGTCAGGCAAAATGCAGCAGTTCCAGAAGGCCATAGTCACGGAAGTAGGCAAAGCATTCCCCTCACAAAACGCTAGCGGCATAGGTCAGGAATCAGTGGACAACCAAGGCGTACAGCCGAGAGGGGCACAAGTCCAATCCGCCAGAGGTAGGGGAACAGTCTTTAAGATGTGGGACAGTTTTCTCAGCCCCTCACATACCACAGCCCCTGAGGTGAGGGGTAGTGCCACAAGAAATCCTAAGTTTGGCCAGATGCTCAAGGAGTACCTTGCAGATCAAACAACTGTACTCCGACATTCCTCTGTGCCTTACAATTAATGTGTATCCAAGCTGGACACGTGGCATGAATTGGCTCTTAGTCTCTATGCCTTGGAAGTCCTGGCCTGCCCTGCCGCTAGCGTTTTGTCAGAGCGTGTTTTTAGTGCCGCAGGTGGAATCATTACAGATAAACGCACCCGCCTGTCAACTGTAAATGCTGACAGGCTGACTCTGATCAAGATGAACAAGGGTTGGATTTGGCCAGACTTCACCACACACCAACAGCAAATGACAGCGGAATTTAAAGTTTGTAACGGGAATTTGCCATGTACCTCCACTCACCCATGGTAACACACTTCTGGACTTTGGCTAATCGCTGGACTGCTCCTCCTTCTCCTCATGCGCCATCATGGTGACCGTTACAATAGTTAAGCCGTTGTTTCAGGTATACCCCCAGTGGTAAATTTTTTCGCCCATTCTTTCTGAATGGGCATTGCAACGACAGGAGACCCGCTCCTTTGCAATGGGAACAATGTTTTGAGGCCCTCATGCACATCTCTATCCAGGGACAATGTGGAGCCTCCAAATTTTTGGCTGCCCTGCCTAAGGGCTATACTACAATAGACCCACTTCCTTACAATGGGCACTTCATGTTTACAGGCCATCATGCACGTCTCTATCCAGGGACAATATGGAGCCTGACGCTGCCACCGACAGACACAAACGTGCTGTTTTTAAATGCAAGCACGGACGCAATAAGAACCTAACTGGTTTTTAGGAGCGACAATTACTGAGAAGTCTGACACTATCAGACACTGCTGACTGACGTGTATTATACACTAGACTTGTGCGTTATATAATAGTTTGTGCAAAACGCGCACCTGTACGCTGCCACCGACAGACACACACGTGCTGTTTTTAAATACAAGCACGGACGCAATAAGAACCTAACTGGTTTTTAGGAGCGACAATTACTGAGAAGTCTGACTCTATCAGACACTGCTGACTGACGTGTATTATACACTAGACTTGTGCGTCATATAATAGTTTGTGCAAAACGCGCACCTGTACGCTGCCACCGACAGACACACACGTGCTGTTTTTAAATGCAAGCACGGACGCAATAAGAACCTAACTGGTTTTTAGGAGCGACAATTACTGAGAAGTCTGACTCTATCAGACACTGCTGACTGACGTGTATTATACACTAGACTTGTGCGTTATATAATAGTTTGTGCAAAACGCGCACCTGTACGCCGCCACCGACAGACACACACGTGCTGTTTTTAAATGCAAGCACGGACGCAATAAGAACCTAACTGGTTTTTAGGAGCGACAATTACTGAGAAGTCTGACACTATCAGACACTGCTGACTGACGTGTATTATACACTAGACTTGTGCGTTATATAATAGTTTGTGCAAAACGCGCACCTGTACGCTGCCACCGACAGACACACACGTGCTGTTTTTAAATGCAAGCACGGACGCAATAAGAACCTAACTGGTTTTTAGGAGCGACAATTACTGAGAAGTCTGACTCTATCAGACACTGCTGACTGACGTGTATTATACACTAGACTTGTGCGTTATATAATAGTTTGTGCAAAACGCGCACCTGTACGCCGCCACCGACAGACACACACGTGCTGTTTTTAAATGCAAGCACGGACGCAATAAGAACCTAACTGGTTTTTAGGAGCGACAATTACTGAGAAGTCTGACTCTATCAGACACTGCTGACTGACGTGTATTATACACTAGACTTGAGCGTTATATAATAGTTTGTGCAAAACGCGCACCTGTACGCTGCCACCGACAGACACACACGTGCTGTTTTTAAATGCAAGCACGGACGCAATAAGAACCTAACTGGTTTTTAGGAGCGACAATTACTGAGAAGTCTGACACTATCAGACACTGCTGACTGACGTGTATTATACACTAGACTTGTGCGTTATATAATAGTTTGTGCAAAACGCGCACCTGTACGCTGCCACCGACAGACACACACGTGCTGTTTTTAAATGCAAGCACGGACGCAATAAGAACCTAACTGGTTTTTAGGAGCGACAATTACTGAGAAGTCTGACACTATCTGGACTGTTTTAGACTGTGTACACCAGCCCCAGATATGATGAAGGCTGGTATACGGTCACGACTAGGAATGGCTATATACCCTGCCTGCCTGCCTGCCTGTATACTGCTACAATAGTCCTGACAAGGACTCTTCTGGTCACTAGCCTGTATTCCGACCTGGCTATACCCTGCCTGTATATAGCAACAATAGTCCTGAGAAGGACTCTGCTACTGTACTCCGACCTGGCTATACCCTGCCTGCCTGTATACAACTAGAATAGTCCTGAGAAGGACTTCTGGTGACACTGTTTTCAGCCCTGCTCCGGAACTAACTATAAAGGGCCGCAAAGCTTTCCCTGAATCAGCGACACTCTCCCTGCACTGACTGTCTGGATAGTTGTGAGCAGAGCACAGCGCGCCGGCCGGTATAAAGGCTCGGTCACGCTGTGCAGGCCGGCCAATCACTGCAATTCCACAACTAACAGGGCTGTGGCATTGCAGTGGTCTGCCAGCCAATCCCTGCATGAGGGCTGGCTCTCAAAAGAGCGCCAACATGCAGAAAGGAAGACCACGAGTACAGCACGAGTATCGTGAGATTACTCGGTCCCCGACGAGCAGCCCGAGTACAGCGATACTCGTGCGAGTACCGAGTAGTTACAAGCATGCTCGCTCATCACTACTTAATAGCCGTGTGCGGCAATGATGCAAACCTGGCTGCGGGCCATCGTCAGGGCAATGTGACACACGTGCCTTGTATGGCTCACGTGTTGAACCTAATTCTCCAGCAATTTTTAGAACACCATCACGGCCTACATGGCCTTGTGCAGCGTGCACGCTCGCTATGTGCTCACTTCCATCGTGCGCACACAGCAGCTCAACAACTTTCGTCGCTACAGAAGTCTTTAGGTCTGGTGGTTAAACGCCTAAAATGCGATGTGCCCACACGCAGGAATTGGAATCTGCACATGTTGCAGCGTTTGTGGCAGCACCGCCGAACCCTGCTGCAATACGTTATGACATATAGCCTGGGATAACTTGATGCAGAGGTGGTGCAGATCACGCTGCTGGAGTGGTGTCAGATCAAGGACCTATGCACCCTGCTACACAGTTTAGAAATGTCGACGAAGATGTTTAGCACTGGCGATGCCATTCTCAGCGTGACAATTCTGGTCATCTACATGATGGAGCACACTGTAATTATTATTCGGAGTCAGGTGTTGGGACAAGAGGAAGGGGAGGAAGTACAGGAGGAGTCATATGCGGAAGAAATAACAAGATCTACGAGGTCCAGATGGTCAGCGGCACCTATGCGGCAGTCATGGTGAGGGAGAGGGATTAACAAGGGCGCATAGTATCAGCAAAAAGTGTTGAGGAAAGTGCAGGAGCCCATGAAGAAATGGAGGACGAACTGGCAATGGGCATGGAAGACTCAGCAGATGAGTGAGAGCTTGCTCACATTTCGGTTGTGCGAGGTTGTGGGGAGAGGGCAGAGGAAGGAGGCACGATTCTCACCTCTCTGCCACCAACACACCAAGGACTTGGTCCTCCTGGATGCACAAGACACATGAGCGGCTTCTTGCTGCACTACCTACAACATGACCCTCGGATTGTACGAATTCAAAGTAATCCAGAATACTGGGTTGCCACACTGTTACATCCCCGGTACAAGACAAAATTTGGCAAAATAATTCCTGCCATAGAAATGGACGCACGTATACAGGAGTATCTGCAGAATGTGGTACGCAATCTTAGATCTACTTTTCCACTAAACACCAGTGCTGCACAGAGTGAATCTCAACGCTTTGTCATGGATAGGAGGAAATGGTCTTTTACTTGTCCACATCTGAGGGACCGAGGGCTGGCTGCTGTGCTGAGATGGCGTTGAGTACGGTGTCCCTGCAGAGTTGCACTTTTGGTCATATACCAAAATGAGTTGAAAAAGGACAGATGCTGGTGGAAAGGGGAACAGGTGTGTTGGAAAGGGGAAAAAAGTTTTGGTCCGTGGATTTGGTGGTTAAGCAACAGTAACATTTGCTGAAGAAACACCATCTGTTACAGTGGGACTGGCAGATTTGGATAAAGTGGTATATACTATGTTACCGCTATATAACGAAAATTAATAAGAAAAGAAAGAGAAAGGTATATATCCCCATCAGCAGTCAGTGTCCACCATGCTCCCAGTTGGAAAAGGAGAGGTTGGCAACTGGAAGGTTTGGTGGAGGATACAGAGCTGTGTGGCTATGAAACTAATAGTAGCCTGAACCGAGTTAGACGCCATTCGGATCTGGAGACTGGGAGCCCTGTTAGCGTCACAGGGTCCACATGCCCACCCAGCCCAGGAACTCCATGTTAACAACACAGGGGCCATTGAGTACGCTGACCGTGTGCGTAGGGGCACACCTGTGGACAGCAGGCGCATCAGCAGCAGCAGGCCTGTTAATGCCACTGGGCTGCACAAGCAGGACTGGTAGGACAGGAGCTGGTCTTAACCGTTCTGCGTTACCAACTGTGGTGGTGGCCTGCATCGACACCCTATCCTTGCCTACCTCTGGCCTAAAGCCGCAATGGGTTCAACACATGGAGGTGTGCTCTTTCGGAGCATAATAGAAGACTGCGCACCTCCTTGTTGGCTCCAGCCCCTTTTATAACCTGGGTCCGCCCCAAACCAGGGTGAACCACAATGCACCTCCTGGAGACAAAAGTAGAGTGACACGTCATGAGTGGCATAACTAGCGTCCTATTTGGAACCGCAACTTCAATGATGACCTCATGGCTGCCATGACCCAAACACCTCACCAGTCATCGTCTGACCATCAATAATGCGGTGACAAGTCATAGGGGTGGCCCTCTGCAAGCCATTTGGGAGGACACCTGATGCCCTGTGGTCTATATGTGCCCCCCCACATCAGGGGCAGGGCCAAAGAGTTCATTACCAGACCTAGTCTCTGATGCAGTAAGTGCCTGAGCATGCTCAGTAGCATGAAATACAGTCTCTGAAAAAAGACTATCAGCTTTAGCATGGTGTCTAGACACAAAACAGGACTTAGACCCGGCACGTAATGCAAGCACCTGTGCAAAGAGGCTTTTCACACTTAGTGTGGGAGCATGCGCTGTATCCCGAAATGAAGACTTAGCGTCAGGAATAGCACAGTCAGGCTGAGCATACTCACTAGGCGAAACACTGTAATTAGGCTGCAGCTGGGGTAAATCGGCACACGCATGCGCACTAGCTGCCTCTCCACACTTAGACGTGGAGGGGAAATTGCTCTTGGAGATGCTGTCTATGAACAGAAGGAAAAGCTAAAGGAAGCCTGACTTTCTATCCCTCCGAATTATCAAATGCAGCAATGAATTCCATGAGTTTGCTATAACATTAGCGTAGCAAAATGTGCATGAGGGTGTCATGTAGAGGTGCTATAAATAGCTTGTCACCAGTGGGGCACTAATGGAATACAACAGCCAGTTCTATGATGCCACTAAATGGCAGTATTTTTTGCTATCATTATAGCGTATTAAAAACAGAGCAGGAGGTTGTCATGCAGAGGTGCTGAACATAGATTTGCACTAGTGTGACTAGACAAAAGTCCAATAGCCACGTTTAGGATGCCACTAGGTACACTGACTGTTTGCTAGTATAATGGCTTAGTTAAAAAGAGTTGGAGTGTGCAATGCAGGCAGACGTGCTGCAAATATCTTTACAATAGTGTGAATAGACAAAAGTACAATAGCCACGTTTAGGATGCCACTAGGTACACTGACTGTTTGCTAGCATAATGGCTTAGTTAAAAAGAGTTGGAGTGTGCAATGCAGGCAGACGTGATGCAAATATCTTTGCAATAGTGTGACTAGACAAAAGTCCAATAGCCACGTTTAGGATGCCACTAGGTACACTGACTGTTTGCTAGTATAATGGCTTAGTTAAAAAGAGTTGGAGTGTGCAATGCAGGCAGACGTGCTGCAAATATCTTTACAATAGTGTGAATACACAAAAGTACAATAGCCACGTTTAGGATGCCACTAGGTACACTGACTGTTTGCTAGTATAATGGCTTAGTTAAAAAGAGTTGGAGTGTGCAATGCAAGCAGACGTGCTGCAAATATCTTTACAATAGTGTGAATAGACAAAAGTACAATAGCCACGTTTAGGATGCCACTAGGTACACTGAGTGTTTGCTAGTATAATGGCTTAGTTAAAAAGAGTTGGAGTGTGCAATGCAGGCAGACGTGATGCAAATATCTTTGCAATAGTGTAACTAGACAAAAGTACAATAGCCACGTTTAGGATGCCACTAGGTACACTGACTGTTTGCTAGTATAATGGCTTAGTTAAAAAGAGTTGGAGTGTGCAATGCAGGCAGACGTGCTGCAAATATCTTTACAATAGTGTGAATAGACAAAAGTACAATAGCCACGTTTAGGATGCCACTAGGTACACTGACTGTTTGCTAGCATAATGGCTTAGTTAAAAAGAGTTGGAGTGTGCAATGCAGGCAGACGTGATGCAAATATCTTTGCAATAGTGTGACTAGACAAAAGTACAATAGCCACGTTTAGGATGCCACTAGGTACACTGACTGTTTGCTAGCATAATGGCTTAGTTAAAAAGAGTTGGAGTGTGCAATGCAGGCAGACGTGATGCAAATATCTTTGCAATAGTGTGACTAGACAAAAGTCCAATAGCCACGTTTAGGATGCCACTAGGTACACTGACTGTTTGCTAGTATAATGGCTTAGTTAAAAAGAGTTGGAGTGTGCAATGCAGGCAGACGTGCTGCAAATATCTTTACAATAGTGTGAATACACAAAAGGACAATAGCCACGTTTAGAATGCCACTAGGTACACTGACTGTTTGCTAGTATAATGGCTTAGTTAAAAAGAGTTGGAGTGTGCAATGCAGGCAGACGTGCTGCAAATATCTTTACAATAGTGTGAATAGACAAAAGTACAATAGCCACGTTTAGGATGCCACTAGGTACACTGACTGTTTGCTAGTATAATGGCTTAGTTAAAAAGAGTTGGAGTGTGCAATGCAGGCAGACGTGATGCAAATATCTTTGCAATAGTGTGACTAGACAAAAGTACAATAGCCACGTTTAGGATGCCACTAGGTACACTGACTGTTTGCTAGTATAATGGCTTAGTTAAAAAGAGTTGGAGTGTGCAATGCAGGCAGACGTGCTGCAAATATCTTTGCAATAGTGTGACTAGACAAAAGTACAATAGCCACGTTTAGGATGCCACTAGGTACACTGAGTGTTTGCTAGCATAATGGCTTAGTTAAAAAGAGTTGGAGTGTGCAGAGGACAGGAGGGTACAGTGCCAGGATTGTGGGGCTCTGGGTAGAGGAATGGAAGCCTGCCTTTCTATTCCCTCCTAATGGGGAAATGCAGCGACGAAATCCCTGACCTTGGCTACACAGACGCTGTCTCTGTTTTCAGGACCTGTCACCTATGGCTCTGACCCTACCGGTTTCAGCCCTTAAAAGGACTGATAGAAAGTGCTATCCCTATGCTGTCTAACGCTGTGTATGGAGCGCATACAGCTGTATCGGCGATAGGACTCAGGAGGACGGAGCTGCGACAGTGATGTCTGACACCAAAGACGCAGAAGAGATAATGGCGTCCTGGAGGAAAATGTCCGGTTTTATAATGCAGGGACATGTGACATGGACATCCTATCACACATGCCGTTGCTTCTCTGGCTAAAAGTCCACTTAGCTGTCTGTGTGTCTGGGATTGGCTGACATGCTGGCCCGCCCCACTACACGCGCGCGCTTAGGGAAGGAAGACAAGGAAAAAAAAAAAAATGGCGATCGCCATTATAGAAACAGCAGTGATCTGAAGGCGCTGTTCACGCACACTATACACTGAAATGTCATAATAGTGTGATTCACAGAGTGACTTACACTATTACAGCGGAAACCAAGCTAGGAATTAGCTGTTTTTTTTAGGCTAGAACCGTTCTCGAACGTTTCTAGAACTATCGAGCTTTTGCAAAAAGCTCGAGTTCTAGTTCGATCTAGAACAGGCCCCAAAATCACTCGAGCCTAGAACTGGAGAACCTCGAACCACGAACCGCGCTCAACTCTAGTCAGTACGCGAAACATATCCATTCTGAGGCAAAAAACCCATACCAATAAGAGAAGTGCAACCCAGATTACAGAGATCTCGTTATCTCCCCAATACAGTATATCATAAATCACATATTTCTCCTTTCCACCCATCGAAGCACCATTACTTACTATCACGCTAGTACCGACTGTAGGCTATCAACTAGGGAGCCGGGTGATCCTCCGGTCAAGGGCGAACCCATCCATCTACCCCATATTTTGTCGAATTTATTTAAAGAACCTCTTATCTTATAAACATAGTGTTCTGACGGAATTATAGCATTTACCAATGCAATCCATGAGGCTCTCGTTGGAGGGTGAGTGCTCATCCAATTTAGTATGATGCCCTTCCGGGCCAAAAATAATACCTTTTTTATTAGCAAATTTTCATTTTGGGACCAGGAGCGTACATCCACCACCCCAAATAGACACAGAATTGGGCACAGAGCGACTCCTTTCTGAAGTATGGCGGACAAAGTCGTTACAACCTCACTCCAATAGGAGAGAATGACCCGGCAATCCCATATCATGTGCCAGAAATCAGCACCGTCTCTCCCGCATCTCGGACAACCCACCCCCACCAAATTATTCGCCTTTTTCATCTTGTTCAGTCTCTGAGGAGTAATATAACTTTGGTGTATTATGTATAACTGAATCAGTCTTTTATTGACTGCAGGGGAGACTAGCGTGTGGGATTCGACAATGTCGTCCCACACTACATCATCAATTTCAGGGATCCTGGCACTCCACCTCTCCCGGACAGAAAGAGGACTGTTCATGGCCTTGGCCCGGATAAGGGAGGAGTACAATTTGGAAATAAGGCCTCCAGGGCCCTGTGATCTGATAATTCCAATGACTGGAAAGGAAGAGAATCTAATCCCACGACCAGAGAACTGAGCCCGAAAGGCGTGCCTAATCTGGAGATACTGAAACCCATGAGATTCCGGCAAATCGAATTCTGCACGCAGTTGTGCAAAGGGGCTGAGTACACCGTCCCGGACCAGTGATCCCAGGGAGACTATTCCTCGATTCCTCCATTCGCCAAACCCCGGCAGTCCACAAAAGTGTGGAAGGTCCAGGTTATCCCATAAGGGTATCTCAGTTGGCATATCATGAAAACCGAAAATGGCTTTAGCCTCTTTCCAGACCCTGGCCCCCAATCTGTGTATTGGAAGGACCCGACCCTCAGGAGCCCTCCTGTGGTCCGTCAACAATGGCCATAGGAGATCCACACCTGTGAACTCTGCCAGGAGACCCTCCGGAGAACCCCTAACCCCAGGAAGTGTCCATTGTCCCAAATATTTCAATTGTCCGGCCAGATAGTATATGTACAGATCAGGAAGGGCCATACCCCCCATGTCCTTGGGTCTCTGCAATTTGGCCCATTGGACCCTTGATCTGGAAGAACCCCAGACAAAGGTGATCATCAAGGATTCCAGGGACCGAAAGAAAGAGCGGGGAATCTGCACGAATACATGTTGGATTATGTAAAGACACTTTGGTTGCACTATCATTTTAAGGAGATTAATCCTTCCCGCCACTGAGAGCGGGAGTTGACTCCATCTATTAAATTTCTCCCCGAGGTATGATAATAAGGGGGCAATATTTCTTGCTATCATCTCCGAAGGGCTTCCCGTCAGTATAATCCCCAGGTATTTAAAATGATCCACCACTGGAACTCTACATATGTGGGTGTTCGTCAATTCCTCCCTGTCCCGAGACAAGAAGAGGAGGTACGATTTTGACCAATTTATTGACAGGCCCGAGAACTCCCCGAATCGGTCGATTAACTCCACGGCTCTAGGAATGGAGGAATCCGGATCAGACGCAAACAATAGCAGGTCGTCTGCATACAGAGACAAACGTTCATCTCCCTTACGATGTCTCACTCCCCGGTAGATTGGGTCCGCCCGGATGCACACTGCCAACGGTTCCATGGCAAGGGCGAACAGGAGAGGGGATAGGGGACATCCCTGTCTGGTTCCCCTCCCCAAAGGGAAGGTTTCCGAAACTCCGCCTCCCACCTGAATATTAGCAGTTGGAGCTTTATATATAATGTCAATCCATCTAATAAAATCGTTGCCGAAACCAAATGCCCGCAGTACCTCCAGCAGGTATGGCCATTCTATAGAGTCAAAGGCTTTGGCCGCATCCAGGGAGACCAGAGCCCAATCCTCCTCTGACTTGGTGCCCATCTGTAGAATCACCTGCACCCTCCTCAAATTAATTATCCGAGGTACTTCTACCCGGAATGAATCCAGACTGATCCTCATGTATTATGGAGGAGATCACTTTATTGAGTCTAGTTGCTAGAATTTTGGTAAGAATTTTGTAATCAGAGTTCAACAGAGAGATCGGTCTGTACGAGCCACAATCCAATGGATCCTTATCTGGTTTCAATAGTAGCACGATGGTTGCCTCATAGAAGGAATCCGGCAACCGTCCCCTGCGGAACGAAGCCTCAGCCGTCTCCAGGAGAGCTGGAGCCAGCTCCCCCCTATATTTGTCAAATATTTCAATCGGAAGTCCGTCTGGGCCAGACGCCTTACCCCTATTGAGGGCTCCCATCGCCTCCACCATCTCTTCCATGCTAATGGGCTCATCCAAGGCCGCTCTCTGGGCCAAAGTCAATCTGGGAAACTCCAGATCCCGCAAGTATTCAGTGATCTCCTCCCTTGACACAGTCAGTCTGGACTCATATAGGTTCCTATAGAAGTCCAGAAACACCTTCAAAATACCAGTGACGGAGGTGATTGTTTCGCCACCGGGGTCTCTGATCTTAAGGACCGCAGGTGATCCAGTGGATTGGCGCACCAGGAACGCTAGTAAACTACTAGATTGGTTCCCTTGCTCAAAATATCTCTGGTTCATGAAGAAGACATGTCTCTTAGCCTTATCTTGCAGATACAATAGATATTTCCTCCCAGCCTGTAGCCACTGAGATCTGTTTTCTTCAGAAGGGTCCGAGGTAAATCTATGTTCAAGCACTCTATTTTGAGTGGCCAATTCCTCCTCCTCTCTGGCCGCCTGTTTCTTGACATAAGAGATAGAGGAGTGACAGCATCCCCTCAGATACGCCTTGAGCGCGTCCCAATAGGCCGAGTGATTCTCTTCCACGGAGTTCGTCTCGGTGTATGCCCTGAGCTGATCATGAATCCTATCATTGGTACCAAAGAGTGACAGCCACCAAGGGTTAATCTTCCGTGACACTTTATGAGATTTACATCCTTCCCATTTAACGCTGACAAATACCGGAGAATGGTCTGATACTGATCTGGGAAAATGACACACCGATTGTATATGGGCACAGACTCTTTCATTTCCACAAATGTAATCAATTCTAGACAATGAGTTTTTCCTTGGGGTATAACATGTATATTCTCTCAGTACTGGGTTAAAAAACCGCCACATGTCGCACCATCCCACCTCCTGGAGGAATGCACTCAGTCTAGTTTGTATCGTAGGGGAGATCGGGACCCGTCGGGTGTTGAATCTATCCAGTCCTGTGTTATTAATCAAATTGAAGTCCCCCATGCAGAGCACCAAGGCTTGTGGGAATTGTGAGGCAAACTTAGCCGCTTCATACAAAATTGAGATTCCCATCGCAGGGGGGATGTATATGGCTAATATCACTATCATGACCCCATCGATGTGGGCCTGGATAAACACATACCTCCCATCATTATCCTTTATAATCTTACCCGGGTCCCACCGCAATGCTTTGTGGACTAGTATCGATACTCCCCTAGAATATGAGGAATGAACAGAGTGAGCTGACCACTGAACCCAAGGCTTCTGAAGCACTCTCGTGGTTTCCAACAATAAATGGGTCTCTTGTAAACATACAATCTGAGCTTTGGATTTTTTGATATGTGCGAATACTGCCGCCCTTTTCCTGGATGTGCCCAGTCCCCTAACATTCCATGTCATCAAGCTTAAAGCCATTGAAATGTATCTCTTACTGAATTAATAGGAAAATGTCAAAAAACTTAACCCACAGTAGAACTTGGGCAAACGTACCCTTAAATACAAACTATCGGTTGCACACACACAGCCGAAAAGAACTGGTCCAGTAGTGTGACCAGGAGAGAGTGTCCCTAGTAACGACCAGGGTGAACCAACGTGGCTAGATGGTGTACTTGGTACGGGGGTGTCCTCAAAACAAGGACTTAAGCTTCTCCTGCAGTCCAACGAATTGAATTGAATTACCCTGAAACATAGCCTATTAATCGTACGTGGGTAAGAGAAGCTAGAGTAAATGGGCATAGAAATAGGGGAGAAAAAAGAAAGGAATAGAGAAAGAGGGGAAGAAAGATAAAAAAAAAAAAAAAAAGGGGGGGGGAGAGGGGAGGATGGAGGGGGGGAGAGGGGGGGATGGAGGGGGGTGGGTGGGGAAGGGGGGAGGAAGGGAGAAAGGGCAAGGGAAGAAGAGCGAGAGAAGAGAAAATAAGATGAGCGGAAGAAGAGAGAGGGTGAGGGGAAGAGAATATAGAAATATAGGATGGAGAAAGGTAACGGAGGGCATACTGGGTGAAATCTGGGGGAGAGAGAGGAAAGTTGAAGAGGGAAGCTGGAGAGAATAGCAAGAGAAGACTTAAGGCCCCGTCACACTAAGCAACATCGCTAGCAACATCGCTGGTAACGAACAACTTTTGTGACGTTGCTAGCGATGTTGCTGTGTGTGACATCCAGCAACAACCTGGCCCCTGCTGTGAGGTCGTTGGTTGTTGCTGAATGTCCTGGGCCATTTTTTAGTTGTTGCTGTCCTGCTGTGAAGCACAGATCGCTGTGTGTGACAGCGAGACAGCAACAACTAATGTGCAGTGAGCAGGGAGCCAGCTTCTGCTGAGGCTGGTAACTAATGTAAACATCGGGTAACCAAGAAGCCCTGTCCTTGGTTACCCGATATTTACCTTTGATACCAGCCTCCGCTCTCACTGCCTGTGCTGCCGGCTCCTGCTCTGTGCACATGTAGCTGCAGCACACATCAGGCAATTAACCTGATGTGTGCTGTAACTAGGAGAGCAAGGAGCCAGCGCTCAGTGTGCGCTGCTCCCTGCTCTGTGCACATTTAGCTGCAGCACACATCAGGCAATTAACCTGATGTGTGCTGTAAGTAGGAGAGCAAGGAGCCAGCGCTAAGCATTGTGCGCTGCTCCCTGCTCTGTGCACATTTAGCTGCAGCACACATCGGGTTAATTAACCTGATGTGTGCTGTAACTAGGAGACTGGGGGCTGGTCACTGGTTGCTGGTGAGCTCACCAGCAACTCGTGTAGCCACGCTCCAGCGATCCCTGCCAGGTCAGGTTGCTGGTGGGATCGCTGGAGCGTGGCAGTGTGACAGCTCACCAGCAACCTCCTAGCAACTTACCAGCGATCCCTATCGTTGTTGGGATCGCTGGTAAGTTGCTTAGTGTGACTGGACCTTTAGAGGTAGATAGGGAATAAGATAGCGAGAAGGGGTAGGGGGATGGGATAAAAGGGCTGAGGGATTAAACAAATAAGTGAGACTAAGAGGGGGGGAGAGGAGATAGAAGTGTAAAGGAAATGGGAGGAAAATTTGCAGGTAACCCCAAATTATAAGTTATTATCATGTATGGCGACCTTAAAAAAATAATATAGTTCTAAAGACAAAATTCAGCATCCTGAACTTAAGTGCGTTGCCAAATACTGCGAACCCGGAGTGGAGTCCCATTCTGAATCGCAAGATGCAGGATAATCCAAGATCGCATGAAGGTGATCATGGTACCGCAACAGCGGTCTGGCACATGTCCCGCCTGAAGTCAGCTCAATCCGGTCCCACCAGCGATGAGAATTCCAGAGCTCAAACTGGGCTTAGTAATGATCGCAGTGAACCCAGGTCCCGTCACACCCAGAGGCGCGACCACCAGCTACCCAGCCTCGAGGGGGGCCAACCTGGAAACCAGCACAATGGAAGGCCAATAAACGCATCCAGTAGCTCACATGCTTCCGGGGGTCGCAAGCGCACCAGCGCATCCTGATAGGATCGTCAACTTCTCAACAAACTGGAACCAAAAGAGCAGGACGCGGGCGCAACTGCGATCCCGAGCACCGCTCCACTCATATGTCAGGAGGGATGAATGAAACAAAAATACTTCGCGCCTTCAATATCAAGGGACGCCGGCTATCTGCATAGGATGATCCTAAAACGATCGCAACCGCGATTTCAGACGCGACATCCCAGGAAGAAGAATCGTATTACCGACCTTACTCCAAAGTAGATGAAATAAGCGAATCAGAACCGCGACGCCATCACAACAGCGATCCTCCCGGCATCGCCCATGGCTGTAACGCATCAGCGCTTCCTCTTCAGCGTGTTGATCCAGTCTTCCGCCTCCGTAGGAGAAGTAAAGATCAAGGATCGCTCTTGATGAACCACTCTGAGACGGGCTGGGAAGATCATGGAGTAAGCAATTTGGTGATCTCTAAGGCGTTTTTTCACCTGAATGAAGGATGCCCTCGTTTTCTGGAGAGACGCAGAGAAGTCAGGGAAGATCAGTATGGGAACATTATTGTGTAGAATCGGGCCTTTGCGTCGCGCCGCACCAAGGATCGCATCTCTATCCCTGCTGCTCAACAGTCGGGCCAGGAGAGGTCTAGGCTGCTCTCCCGGAGGAGGAGGTCTGGCCGGTACCCGGTGGGCTCTTTCTATAGCGAATGCCGCTGACAGCGTCGCCTCAGGGAAAGTTTCAGAGAGCCATGTTTCCATGAACTTACATGGGTCGCTCCCTTCTGCCCTCTCCGGCATCCCCAGAATTCTTAAGTTATTGCGACGCAGGCGGTTTTCCAGATCGTCAGCCCTTTGCGCCCAGTTGTTTGCCGCGCTTTCCAAAGAGGACAATCTGCCCGGCGTCGCTCTTGCGTTGTCTTCCAGCGTGGAGATCCGCTGCTCCGTCTCCTTTACCCGCTCTCTCAGATTTTGCAGGTCCAGCCGGAGGAGACCCACATCGATCTTAACCTCCTTGATTTTGCCCGTCAGCGACACTTTGGAATCCTGGATCGCCGCAAGTAGTTGCGAGGTAACTTGCTGCAAGGTTAGCTCCTGCGATTCCTTGGATCCGGCCTCCATGCTCTCCTCCTCCTCCGCCTCACTGGATTCCCGCTCTGCCTGCTTGCCGGCGCCACCATCTTGCTGGGAGTCCCGGGCAAACTTCTTCAGCTTTTCAGCCGCCGCTGCGCTGCGACCTCTGCTCATGGTACCGATCAGAATGCTCACCGCACCACAGGTAATCCGGAGGTGTATTTAGGCACGAATTTAGGCAGTGTGATAACACGCTCCGGGATCGCCTTTGCTGGGTTCAAAGGGCACGTATTCACCTCAGGCAGACAGCCGAATTCAAGGTGTAACTGACGCTTGGTCAGGTTTATTGCAGTGAAGCATAAACAAAAAGAAAAAAAAACACCAACAAAATAAATCCTTGCCTGTCCGGCACTAACTATACACGGTGTTATCCTAACTACCAACTGGAGGGCTTCTCCCTTCCAGCTAAACCATACAAACATCAGGCACTGCTCCCACTCACAAGTGTCTCCCACACAGACAGGCTTACTGTGTTCCCAGATGGAGACCCTCCCCCAACTTCCCAGATTCCTTTTACCTCCGTCCTTCACCTCCCATTAATCCATTAGTAGCCAGGTGATCCTGACCAGGCTAAGTCACATAGGACCGATACCGGGGTGAGATATACCTGCCCTCATCCACTAATCCCACATGAGTCTCACATATCCCCCCCCTCTGCTCAGACCACTGCAGCTGAGCAACAGCACCCACAAAACAGTGCACACGAGACAGGGCATCAGCATTCCCCATCCGCACCCCCGGGCGGTGCTCCACTGTAAAACGGTAGGCCTGAAGTGCAAGGAACCACCGGGTCACTCGGCCATTCCGTTCCCTATTCAAGTGCATCCACTTGAGAGGGGCATGGTAAGTGATCAGCCGGAACTTCCTACCAATCAAGTAATATTTAAGGGACTCTAGAGCCCACTTAATGGCTAAGCATTCTTTTTCCACTATGGCATAGTTGCGTTCATGCTTATTAAGTTTCCGACTAAGATAAAGGACCGGATGTTCCTCTCCGTCCTTTAGTTGTGACAATACAGCCCCTATACCGGCATCAGAAGCGTCCGTTTGGACCACGAACTCGCTGCGGAAGTCAGGAGTCATTAGCACAGGTTGAGAGCAAAGAGCTAGTTTTAAGTTATGGAAGGCTTCTTCGGCTGCCGTGGTCCATTTGATCATGACAGAGTCTTTCCCTTTGGTAAGGTCCGTCAGGGGAACAGCGGTAGCCGCAAAATTGGGAATGAACCGTCGGTAGTAGCCGGCTATTCCTAAAAACGCTCTCACCTGCTTCTTGTTGACTGGTTGCAGCCATTTCTGAATGGCTTGTATCTTGTCAATCTGGGGTTTAACAATTCCCCTTCCAATTACGTATCCCAAATACCGGGCTTCTTCCAGCCCGATATGACATTTCTTGGGGTTTGCTGTTAGGCCCGCCTCCCGCAGGTCCTCAATCACGGCCTCTAGTTTCTGGAGGTGCGTCTCCCAGTCCAGGCTGTAAATGACTATGTCATCCAAATACGCAGAAGCATACTGCCTATGGGGCCTCAGGACTCGGTCCATCAACCTTTGAAAGGTTGCCGGTGCCCCGTGTAGTCCAAACGGCATATACACATACTGGTATAAACCTTCCGGTGTAGAAAACGCAGTTTTCTCTTTAGCGGCCTCTGTTAGCGGGATCTGCCAATAGCCCTTCGTTAAGTCTAGGGTCGTGATATACCGGGCTTTTCCAAGCCGATCTATTAATTCATCGACCCGTGGCATAGGGTATGCATCAAATTTGGAGACCGCATTTAATCTCCTGAAGTCATTGCAGAATCTAATGGAGCCGTCTGGTTTCGGTATTAACACAATCGGACTCGACCAGGCGCTATGCGATTCCTCGATTACACCTAACTCTAACATGGTCTTCACTTCTCGGGAGACAGCTTCCCGCCGAGCTTCCGGTATTCGGTAGGGCTTTACCTGAACTGTTACCCCAGGCTCTGTTATGATGTCATGTTTAATGAGAGTGGTCTGCCCGGGCTTTTCCGAGAAAAACTCGTGATTGTTGATTACAAACTGCTTGACGTCTGTCTTTTGCCGCTCTGACAGCGTCTCCGCAATCCCGACATCCGGTATGGTCTGCTTGCAGACCGGAAGGGCCAGACCTGCTGACAGAGCTGGACGGTCCTTCCAGGGTTTTATCAGATTCACGTGATAAATCTGTTCAGGCTTCCTTTTACCAGCCTGGTACACTTTGTAGTTTACCTCACCCACCCGTTCCTTAATTTCAAAGGGGCCTTGCCACTTTGCCAGAAATTTGCTTTCTGCCGTGGGGACCAGGATCAACACCCTATCTCCGGGTGCAAAAGTACGGATCTTGGCCCCCCTATCATAAATCCTTTTCTGTGCTCCTTGAGCCTGTATCATATGCTCTTTAACGATGGGCATCACCGCCGCAATACGGTCCTGCATTTGGGTTACATGGTCTATTACGCTTTTGAACGGGGTGACCTGTCCCTCCCAGGTTTCTTTAGCGACATCTAACAGTCCACGGGGACGTCGGGCGTACAGAAGCTCGAAAGGAGAGAACCCGGTGGAAGACTAGGGCACCTCCCGGATGGCAAAAAGCAAATACGGGAGTAAGTAGTCCCAGTTCTTCCCCTCCTTGTCTATCGCCTTACGGAGCATCTGTTTCAAAGTTTTGTTAAACCGTTCGACCAGTCCGTCCGTTTGAGGGTGATACACGGAGGTGCGTAACTGTGCTATTTGTAACAGCCTGCAGAGTTCTTTCATTACTTTAGACATAAAGGGGGTTCCTTGGTCTGTGAGTATTTGTTTTGGGACACCAACCCGACTAAACACATGGACCAGCTCCTTGGCAATGGTCTTGGTGGCCGTGTTACGCAAAGGGATGGCCTCGGGGTAACGAGTGGCATAATCCAAGATGACAAGGATGTGCTGGTGTTCTCGTGCAGACTTGGGGAGGGGTCCAACTAAATCCATCCCAATTCTCTCAAATGGGATCTCGATGATAGGCAGAGGTACTAAGGGGCTACAGAAACGGGGCCTAGGTGCAGACAATTGGCAGTCAGGACAAGACTCACAATAGGTGCGAATATCGTGATGCATGCCGGGCCAAACAAAACAGTGTAATATCCTTTCGGTAGTTTTCTGGACCCCCAGGTGTCCCCCCATCATGTGTCCGTGTGCCAGGTCCAGCACTCTCCGCCTGTAGGCTCTCGGCACAACCAATCGTTGTACTGTGTCATCCCCCTTCTTCTCTATCTGATAGAGAAAGTCATTCTCCAGTGCCATGTAGGGGTAAGACAGCCTAGTACCTGCATCCACCTGCACCCCGTTTATCATTTTAACATTTTTTATAGCCTGAGAAAGGGTAGGATCTCTCATTTGCTCACTTTGGAAGTCATCTTTGTGGACTTCCAAATTCAGCCAAGAGGAAGGGGGACAGCCACCCGTGTCCGCCTCTGCCCCGGGTTCATCGGAATCACCCGCCAGAACTGAAAAGGGGAACTGGGGGTTGTTTTCAGCGGATTCCTCCTCTGAACCCTCTTGTGGGGCATCCTCTAGTGGCTCCGGGCCCACACAAGGTGTGGGAGAAGGATCATCCGTGCGGCTACCCTGGGGTACTAATTGGTTCTCCCACAACTGCCAGAAGTGGGGAAAATCCCTGCCCAAAATGATATCATGCAATAGTGCTGGTACTAGTCCCACCTTATGATGCACAGACCCATAGGGCGTAGTAATGCAGGAGACCATTGTGAGGTACGAGCAGGTGTCTCCATGCACACATGTCACAGAAAATTTATCTGACGGTCCCATCGGGACTGCTACCAGACTGGCCTTTACCAGAGTCACCACACTTCCCGAGTCTAATAGTGCAACAACAGTATTGCCATCAATGGACACTTCACACAGGTGTTTTTTCATATCGCCTTGACATGCAGCAACACACACTACCCGTGCAACCATAGCCCTGCGTTTTTCAAAGTCCGTGACATCGCACTGCATCGGTTCTGCAGTTAATGGACAGTTTGCAGCAATGTGGCCCACCTCCTGGCAGCGGAAACACCTCACGGGCCCCTTGCTAAGACCATAGTTTGGCACCTTAGCCCTCACAGGGCCAGCAGTCCTGTTTTCCTCCTCCACTGCCTTAGGATATTTTCCTCCTCCCCATGACCATGGAACAGTCTTACCAGATCCTCGTCGAGAAGGGGAAGAGTGAGGATGTGTAGCATCGTCCATAAGTCCTTCTGCTAAGGAATAACGCTCCACTAGATCCACTAGCTGATCCGCTGTCGTGGGGTTTCCATGGCTTACCCACCTCTTCAGAGATGGCGGTAGAGCTCTTAGGTATTTATCAAGAACGATTCTTTGTACCATCTCTGGCGCCGTCAAAACCTCGGGCTGTAGCCATTTCTTGGTCAAGTGAATGAGGTCAAACATCTGTGACCGCGGTGGTTTATCGGGCTGATAAGTCCATTGATGAACTCTCTGTGCTCGCACGGCCGTCGTCACTCCCAGCCGGGCAAGGATCTCGGCTTTTAGTTTATCAAAGTCATGCGCTGCTTCAGGCTCAAGATCAAAGTAGGCTTTTTGGGCCTCACCTGCCAGAAACGGTGCAAGCAAGTCGGCCCATCGCTCCTTTGGCCACTTTTCCCGCTCCGCCGTCCGTTCAAACGTGGTCAGGTAAGCTTCCACATCGTCCTCTGTGGTTAGTTTCTGCCAGCACCGACTCACATGAATCACCCTCTGGTCAGCCTCTGCATTACTCTCCGGTACGGTCGCCAGACGCTGCGCCACCTGCTGCAAAAGTTGGCGGTCTTTAACCGTCGATTCCACCAGTTCCTTCAACTGTGCCGACATCAAGCGATTAGCTTCCTGCTGCACAGCTGCGGATTGTACCAGCGCTTTCACCACGTCATCCATTATGATGCGCTGTAACGTGCTGCCCGCGTTCTCCACCACAATGTGATAACACGCTCCGGGATCGCCTTTGCTGGGTTCAAAGGGCACGTATTCACCTCAGGCAGACAGCTGAATTCAAGGTGTAACTGACGCTTGGTCAGGTTTATTGCAGTGAAGCATAAACAAAAAGAAAAAAAAACACCAACAAAACAAATCCTTGCCTGTCCGGCACTAACTATACACGGTGTTATCCTAACTACCAACTGGAGGGCTTCTCCCTTCCAGCTAAACCATACAAACATCAGGCACTGCTCCCACTCACAAGTGTCTCCCACACAGACAGGCTTACTGTGTTCCCAGATGGAGACCCTCCTCCAACTTCCCAGATTCCTTTTACCTCCGTCCTTCACCTCCCATTAATCCATTAGTAGCCAGGTGATCCTGGCCAGGCTAAGTCACATAGGACCGATACCGGGGTGAGATATACCTGCCCTCATCCACTAATCCCACATGAGTCTCACAGCAGGATTAATAATATTTATCAACGTTGGACTGCGGAGCTGCTCTCAGATGCGACCACTCATGCTGCCTGCTGGCCACGCCCCCCAAACGCTGCGTTTTTAACAGAAAAGTGCACACAAGAAATCCCCATTTCCCATAGACTTTGCTTGAAAATCAAAACGCATGCATTTTGGCAATAAAATGCTGCAGTTCAAAACGCTGCGGAAACGCATGAAAAAATGCAAAGTGCGCACATAGCCTTAGAGCTTCCTTTGGCTTTCCCTACACCATTACATCACTGGAAGTACTGTATATAACAAAATATTGCTAAAGATTTGATGCCTCATGTTAACTATTTAAAGCCTGGTGGGACCTGGAATCACCCGTTTTTATATTTTCAGCTAAGTATTTTTCTATGCGTTGTGTATTTATGATTTGATACTTCTATGCTGACTGCAAAATACAAGTTATGATTCTTGGAAGTTGACAATGAAAAAAACAAAGGCAACATAAGAGAAACTGGCCACAAAGGAAGGGATTAATTGAAGGGGTAAGGGGACAAACCTAGCAAACTTTCTTTAGTTTTGCTTGTAGACTGTCCTGTAAATAGTTGATAACTCACCAACTGCAGAAAAATCCTTTTATAGCTGTGCATAGGCTCTTGGGAGGAAAATTCAGAAAAACGTTTGTAGCTGCTTCTGCTGTCACGATTTCTCTGTGCAGAGCATGTTGCAGACTTGAAGATGCTCTGCTGCATTTTTCTGGATTACAGACCTGGCAGTGACATGATTCCTCTGTGCAGAACATCTTGCCTTTGAAGATGTTCTGCTGCACTTTCCTGAGTTACTGAGCTAGCAGTTTGATTGACAGTGCAGGAATCCATGTTGGTGCACTGCTGATTACTCAGGTGTTCCACCTTCCTGGTAGTTGCTCAGGCACCTTTTCTGAGCATGCTCACCCAGAACCTTGCCAGTTGTATTCTTTGGTTCTGCAGTTGTGCTGTTGGCTTGTGTCTCTGCTAGTGTTCTGATCTTTGTTTTCTGACCCCAGACTGTTATTTGACTCCTCTCTGCCGGCTCCCTATTCCTGTCGTGACCTCTTGCTTTTTGACCTCGGACCGTTACCTGACCACATCACTGCTTGCTCCCTGAACTTATTACATGCTCTCCTGGAGTTCGAACCCTCGGATATTGACCTGATTACATGCCTGTTTACTCCTTGTGCTCATACGTGTCCTCCCGTTACCAGAGCTTTCCTGACTACTCCTCCGTCCATACTTCCCGTAAGTAGTGGCTAAGCATCACATCTGCTTTCTAGAGAATACTGTATCCACATTGATAATTGAACACAATCTAGACATAGCAGGTTTGTTGCAGATTTCCAGTGCAAATGCAACATTTAGCTATTTCATAATGATTATTAATAGATACAAATGGAGAATGAATCCTGATTTGTGATCCATTGCAAGTTAAACATTAGAGGCCACAATCCCATAACTCAATCTCTCGTTTACTGATTATTCAGAATGAAAATACTTTTGATCTTATCATCTACCCACTAATATATGCCATAATGCCATAAGCAAAATACCAGCAGCTAAGCCCACACTCGAGATGGTTAAATGTTAGTTCTTGGCACGCGACAATCTTCATGTTTGGCACAAGGTTTTATAAAAGGATACATTACCCAGTTTGTTGAACAATTATGCCACTCATATATTTTGCTTCAAGGATATAGAAATTCCGCTTCCCTGTTGATAGATATGTTTAGTAGTCAATTTTTAGTCCTTGAAGAAATGGTAATGCAGGAATTTCCCTCCCACCCCATTCTGTAAGAAGGAATCTCTCCACAAATATTCTTCATTCATGTCGTGAAGATTATTTTCTCTCCCACCTCATCCTGTGTGAAAGAATGTGTATTATTGCATTCTTGTGGATGAAATGTACAGTGTCTCCATTGTGCCAGACATGGGTTTGATTGCACAGGGGTTTAATACATGATTAAGCAATATATGTCATTTTTGGAGATAGTCTAAAAATGTTTGGTTTTTTTCTCAAATTCGAGATGTCGGTTACAGATTTATGTATCTCAGCACTCCCTATCCAGCTGGTAATTTTACTATAAATAGCTTCTATATTTTTACTTGGCCGGCAATTTATTTTTTATTTATTATGGTATTATCTTTCCTCTTATGATACTAACTTGTCAACCTCAGAGATTTACCTATTTCTTCAATTATTATTTTATGGTAAACATATATTTTTTATATACTATGTATTTTCGTATGATTATGTACCGCCCCCGTGCCAGCAGCTGGGCTGCTCGGATCCAGATCCGTGGTGGCTCGAGGGGTCTCCGGACCCAGGGCTCGTGCGGCCACTCGAATGAAGGTGGAGTATTTACAGGGGGTAGTGTTATATGGAATAGTTTGTGACGCCATCTGTGGTGTGTGGTAAGGTAAAGTACCACCACTGCAGCTGGGAGTACCCGGTGGCGATGGAGTGGGCAGCCATGTGTTTAACCCCTCCACGGGTAGGGGGAATGCCCCGGGACTTGGAGATGGTGACAGGGAGGTGCCGTTGGGGAGGTAAGGGTCACTTGCGTACTCACTCAGTCCAATAACGCTGACACTGACAACTGTAATAAACCAAAGTTCTGGACACCGCTGCTGCTGAGGGGGAGCATGCCTGTGTCCTGTTGCCGTTGGAGTTGCCTGTTGATCTGTGACCTTTCCCTTGGCACTTTGTTTCTCACTGGTTTGTCCCTGTAGCCTGAAACTAGTCGGGTCCCGCTCCCCAGTATGGCTAACTGAGGGAGCTTGGTCTCAGGGTTCACGCTTGGGACTTCTTGGACCGTATTTGTGGAAAGTCCTCTCCCTCTCATAGCACTAGTTCCCCGATTTTGCAGCGGGTGGAGAGCGGATCTTGAAGGCTCCGTTCTCGTCGGGTAAATTGTCAGGTTGTCTGAAGCTACTCCCTGACCTAGGGTCCACGTACCCCGTCGTGCCCTGGCCCCAGCCCGGTGATCGTACAAGGCTGCCGGCTGTCCTCCACGACAATGCTGTGCCCCTTGTCACGATCCCCTGCGACCGGGGGTCCAGCTCCTACCAGGTCCAGACCAACGTCTGCTAAATAGTAACTTCAAGGAGCCCAGCTCCTGACCTCCTCTCACTTTCACCTCCAACTTCAACTGAACTGCTACTAACACTCCTGACCTTCCCTTAACCAACCCCCCAAGTGGGCGACCCTATTGCACTCAGGCCGTCCCCTGGTGTGTCTGGTGGGTGTGGTGCAGAGTGTTCTTAGGACTTCGATTAGCTGGTCTTTGGAAACACCATTTGGTTAGGGACCCGTAACCAAGGAGGAGGTGGATATTGCATAAAAGGGCAGATTGCACAATACCCTGTGACGACCTGATAGGCCAGGGCGTCACAATTACATATGGGACACTTACAATAAAATGTAATATCTATTGTATACATAGATAACACAGATACATATTATTCATTATTCAGTAGGTTATGGTTATGGTTCACCTTCTCCCCTTCGAGCACAATGACCTATACACAGGTCACAAAGTATACCAAAAAAAGTCTCATAGTAATCACTTAATATCTCAATTCTGCTGTTAAACATTTTTCTAAATGATGTTAACCAAAGCTCAGGCTAGATGACTGCAACGTGATCATCTAAAAAAATCAGAACACAAAAGCAGATATAAAAAATATGCTGCAAAATAAAGGTGATACATACAGTATCCTTTAAGCCAGAGAAACACATTATGAATAGCAAATGAGCATCCAGTGATACCTTGCAAACTTGTAGGAATGGGACTTGTCTTGGATACTGGTAATAATACAATCCAAAGCAACTTATTGGGTAAGCAAGGGCTGAAAACATGAGAGCAGGCTCCTTATATGTTGCTATTAAAGGGGTTGTTGCATCCCCCCTTTGTCAGCCCCCAATTGTGCAAGTTCTCCCACTTAAAAATATGAGAGAGGCCTGTAATTGACATCATAGGTGACCACAACTATGAGAGACAAAATGAGAAAACAATTCCAGAAAATCATCTTGTCTGATTTGGCAAGATTTTTTTTGTAAATTATGGTGGCAAATAAGTATTTAGTCACCTAAAAACTTGCAAGATTTCTGGCGCTCACAAACCTCCTCTGTCCTCCACTCATTACCTGTAGTAATGGCACCTGTTTGAACTTGTTATCAGTAAAAAAGACACCTGTCCACAACCTCAAACAGTCACACTCCAAACTCCACTATGGTAAAGACCAAAGAGCTGTCGAAGGACACCAGAAACAAATTGTAGCCCTGCACCAGGCTGGGAAGACTGAATCTGCAATAGGCAAGCAGCTTGGTGTGATGAAATCCACTGTGGGAGCAATAATAAGAAATGAAAGCCATACAAGACCACTGATAATCTTCCTCGATCTGGGGCTCCACACAACATCTCACCTCTTGGGGTCAAAATGATCACAAGAACGGAGAGGAAAAATCCCAGAACCACACGGGGGGACCTAGTGTATGACCTTCATAGAGCTAGGACTATTGTATCAAAGGCTACCATCAGTAACACACTACGCTGCCAGGGACTCAAATCCTGCATTGTCAGACATGTTCCCCTGTTTAAGCCAGTACATGTCCGGGCCCATGTGAAGTTTGCCAGAGAGCATTTGGATTATCCAGAAGAGTATTGGGAGAATGTCATATGGTCTGATGAAACCAAAGTAGAACTGTTTGGTAGAAATACAACTCGTTGTATTTGGAGGAGACAGAATGCTGAGTTGCATCCAAAGAACACCATAACTACTGTGAAGCATGGGGGTGGCAACATCTGCTTTCGGGCTGTTTGTCTGCAAAGGGACCAAGATGACTGATCCGTGTACATGAAAGAATGAATGGGGCCATGTATTATGAGATTTTGAGTGCAAGCCTCCTACCATCAGCAAGGGCATTGAGGATGAAACGTGGCTGGGTCTTTCAGTATGATAATGATCCCAAGCACACCATCAGGGCAATGAAGGAGTGGCTTCATAAGAAGCATATGAAGTTCCTGGAGTGGCCTAGCCAGTCTCCAGATCTCAACCCCATTGAAAACCTTAGGAGGGAGTTGAAAGTCCATGTTGCCCAGCTACTGGCCCAAACCATCACTGCTCTAGAGGAGATCTGCATGGAGGAATGGGCCAACATACCTCCAACAGTGTGTGCCAATCTTATGAAGACTTACAGAAAACAGTTGACCTCTGCCATTGCCAACAAAGGATTTATAACAAAATATTGAGATGAACTTTTGTTGACCAAATACTTATTTTCCACCATAATTTGCAAAACAAATCTTGCCAAATCGGACAGCTGTGGAGCAGCCGGAGTGCACCTGCAGGGAGGAGGAGCAGGCCACTGAGCAATGGGGCCCTCGGCAGTTAGTGAGGCCGGTTGTAGCCGGCGTCGAGGCCATCCGAGTGGGCCTGGCTCCTGAGCAGGAGGCAGAGCACGGGACCCGTGCCCCGTACTGGGAGTGGCGGCAGCAGCAGTGGTAGCGTAACATGGACAGCTACCTGCAAGTTAAAAGTTGACTGTTTTATGGACTGTCACCCCTGTTGAACGTCTTCAAGTTCCCGGAGGAGGCCATCTGCACAGCAGGTGTGGGGGTGGCAGAACAGTTTAAAGTTGAAGTAATGTGCCTCCCGTTAAGGGAAGATTTCTAAATATGCTTGTTTTATCTTTTTGCAGTTTGAAAAATAAAACCGGAGATGGACGGGCAGCCCGCGGACGGTCTGCATTTCACCAAGGGGGAATGTGACGCCCTGGACTAGCCAGGGGTCAAAGGTAACAACACACACACACACACACACACACACACCCAGCAGTTCACAGCAGTCATCCCCAGTGAGACCTGATTTCTTCCCTCGAGTTCAGACAGAACCACCAGGTGGGTGGAGTCAGACAGATGGGCACGCCCACCGAGGAGTCTAGCTGGCCTGAGGCAGAAAACAAGTGCAGACAAGTCCAGGCAGAGGAAGCGAGAGGAGGTGTGCAGACAGGCAGACGCAGACTGGGGCCTAGGTTGGAGCCTAGGGCCCTCGTGTAGCCAGTCAGGCAGACGGTAGTGGCCATCTGCAGGAGCCAGGAAGACAGTCTTGGTGGAACCGTAGGTAGCCGGGACAGGGTGGTGGCCAGTCCGGTATCGAACCAGGGAGCCAGCTGGAAACCGGAGCACAGGAGGAGCGTACAAGAAGGTGCAGGAAAGGACTCACAATACCAACCCGGGGTCAGGGGATAAACACTGCAGCCGGCTGCGGGACCCGTCCATCCAGCCGTTTGGTTTACCAGAGACCCTGTCATTGACTACCTGAGTGAGTACACCAGTGCCATCTGGCACCGCGCCGCGCTGCCCCTGCAACCCTGCACCCCAGCCATCCAGCCTCCCCGTTACACCACCGGGCCCCGGGATCACCAACCCCTACCCACGGAGGGGACAACATCCTAGCTGCTCCTTACCATCGCTCCCGGGATCCCCGTTACCAGCAGCGGTGGTACCCTTTATCCCCACGACCCGTGGGTGGCGTCACGAACTATCTCCCTAAACAAACCACCCCCTTTTCACTCGTGGACGAGGAGCGCTGCTCGAGTCCCCGGGTCTGGCCTACCGCTCGAGCCACCGAGCAGTAGCAGAAGCCCCGGACCCGAGCGTGGCGAGCATGTCCCCTCCGCCCGCGACACTTGCTCCAAGCCATGGGTCTTGTAGTGCTCCCAGAAGTGTGAAGGTAGAGAGAATATGCCTGGACCGAAGTCCCGACTGTGCTCCTCACCTCAAGCTGTGCCCTGGGCTATCTGACTATGTGTGAAGATGCTCCTTTCTTTTCTCCAAGTGGTGCCCGCCCCCTGCTGGTTGTCCCAGTGACCGCGAAAGTCCCATGCCTCGTGATGGCCACCCACCTGTCTACCCCAGGCCAATTCCAGTGGGAAAGCACCTGACTGTGTGTGGTTGGTGAATGTGAGAAACACCAGCAATTAACCTCTTCCTTACCCGGGATGAGTACCGCACCTTAAGTGAGGTGCAGTACCCTGTGGCATCTGAAGCATCATGGGTGCCACAATAGCACATCGGGGGAAGGACGTGTCTAGGGACGTTAAAGAGTGCATTGATCAGCCTCAGGTGAGTGTTAGAATCTGATCCCGCTCCCCTCTCCCTAGCTCCTGGGACTTCAGTTGTTTTGCTTCCTTGGTTTTATCATTTGTGTTGTGTCACTCGCTGGGAGTCCTCTTGCTCTCGGTGTGACATATATCATATCTTTCGTCACGTGACCATATTTTCCTGAGTGCTGTCCATGAAAACGCCTGTAGCACTCAGACCAATGTTATTCAATTGAGCTAGTTAAAAGTGCGTTTTTTTCATGGACTGGTCTACATTGGTGAAGGATGGGGAGTGCCACGTTATGGGGAGCCCACCACCCTAACAATATCAGCCAGCAGCCGCCCGGAATTGCCACATCCATTAGATGCGACAGTCCCGGGGCTCTACCTGGCTCATCCCGAAATGGCCTGGTGCGGTGGCAATCGAGGTAATAAGGTTAGGTTAATCATGACAGGTGTCTCCCCGAGATACCTTTCATGATTAACCTGTAAATAAACACACACAACGAAAAATTCTTTATTTGGAATAAAAGACAACCCCCCCTCTTTTACCACTTTATTAATCCCTAAACAGACATCCAGGTCCGAAGTAATCCACACAACGCTTTCAGCTCTGCTACAAGAAGCTGACAGGGAGCGCCGTAGAACACGACTGCTCTGTGTCAGCTCCACGCAGCAACTGAAGTGAGCCGCGCTGTCACCAGAGACTTCACTCAGGTAGTGCCTGCGTGTCTCTCTCTTTTCTCTCCTCTCCTCTCCTCTTCTCTTCTTTTCTCTTCTCTTCCCTTCTCTTCTCTCTCCTTCCCTTCTCTTCTTTCTCCTTCCCTTCTCTTCTCTCTCCTTCCCTTCTCTTCTCTCTTCTTCCCTTCTCTTCTTTCTCCTTCCCTTCTCTTCTCTCTCCTTCCCTTCTCTTCTCTCTCCTTCCCTTCTCTTCTCTCTCCTTCCCTTCTCTTCTCTCTCCTTCCCTTCTCTTCTCTCTCCTTCCCTTCTCTTCTCTCACCTTCCCTTCTCTTCTCTCACCTTCCCTTCTCTTCTCTCACCTTCCCTTCTCTTCTCTCACCTTCCCTTCTCTTCTCTCATCTGTGTTTTTTTTTTTTTTAATTATTTCATGAAATTCGTGAAATAATTAAAAAAAAAAGGGCTTCCCTATATTTTTGGTTCCCAGCCGGGTACAAATAGGCAGCTGGGGGTTGGGGGCAGCCTGTAGCTGCCTGCTGTACCTGGCTATAGCAAGAAGAGAATAGCACTTCCTATATATGCATCAAGGAGATACTGGGGTGCACTTCAGGTTCCAAAGCCAAACAGTGAGAAGTATACAAGGCACTCCCAAGATGATTTGAAGAAAAATGTATTCATGTGCGTAACAAAAACGTTTTCGGTCCTATGTGGACCTTCCTCAGTAGCACATGTGTGAGGGAACACGCTGTGTGGGCTGTCAGACACGGAATCCACCGCTGTGTGGGGGCTGCCATGGGGGCTGACAGCCCACACAGCGTGTTCCCTCACACATGTGCTACTGAGGAAGGTCCACATAGGACCGAAAACGTTTTTGTTACGCACATGAATAAATTCTTCTTCAAATCATCTTGGGAGTGCCTTGTATACTTCTTGCTGTACCTGGCTAGCATATAAAAATATGGCGAAGCCCACGTAATTTTTTGGGGGGGCAAAAAACTCCTGCATACAGTCATGGATGGAAAGAAGAGGGGAGCCAGCACTGCTCATGAATGGCATGCAACAATGATGGGTTGTCAGTCCTAGTAGCATGGGAGCGGTTCAGATATGTCTCAGGTAAGTGGGGTCTTCATATGGTCCTGCTCATTATATGAGACCTTATGGTACATAATAATTTATAATATAGCGTTAGGGACCCCCCTATAGAGATTTGCCGTGACGGGGCAGGGGGGCTCAAATCATTGATCAATCATTTGCAAAAAATCTCATTGAATTTTTACAGTAGGAACGAATTTGTGAATATTACACTTTTTATTTCTTCATTGTTGCAAGCCATTCACAAGCAGTGCTGGCTCCCCTCCTTTTTAGTCATGGATGGAGTATGCTGAGCCTTATAGTTCTGCAGCTGCTGTCTGTCTGTATGGAGGAGAGCAGACAGCAGCTGCAGAACTACAATGGCCAGCGTCCTCCATCCAGGACTGTATGCTGGATGGAGAGGCAGGGGGAGCATAACTGCAAGGGTCAGCATACTTCACCACTAGTGTATGCAGGAGAGCAGACAGCAGCTGCAGAACTACAAGGCTCAGCATACTCCATACAGGACGGTATGCAGGAGTTTTTGCCCACCAAAAAAATGATGTGGGCTTCACCATATTTTTGTATGCTAGCCAGGTACAGCAGGCAGGTACGGCTGCCCCCAACCCCCAGCTGCCTATTTGTACCTGGGAACTAAAAATATAGGGAAGCCCTTTTTTTAATTATTTCATGAATTTCATAAAATAATTAAAAAAAAAAACAACACATGGGCTTCTCCCCATTTTTGTGTCCAGCCAGGTATAACTAGGCAGCTGGGGATTGGAATTTTCAGCACAGGTTGGCCCGAGCTTTCTGGGCCCCTCTGCTGCGAATTGCAGTCCGAAGCCACCCCAGAAAATGGCACTTTCATAGAAGCGCCATCATCTGGAGCTGTATCCAACTCTTCCAGCAGCCCTGATGCCGGGTGGCTTGCTGGGTAATAAAGGGTTAATACTAGCTTTGTTTTACTAGCTAGTATTAAGCCAGAGATTCTTAATATCAGGCAAGTTTGACCCGGCCATTAAAAATCTCCAATAAAGGGTTAAAAAAAAAGACACCACACAGAGAAAAAATACTCTAATAGAAATAAATACTGTACACAGACACACTTAGAGACTCCATGTTTATTCCTCTCACCCCTCCACGATCCTGGTCTTCTGTCTTCTTTATCCTTCAATCCATGCAGCTCTGCTACATCAGACAGCACTGCATGGGAGGAAGACGCTGCTACTCCCGTGTAGTCTAATCACTCAGTGAGTGAGCAGAGGCTGCGGGTTATAAGTGGTGACGTCACCGCTGCCACCGTTGCAATAGTAATCTGACAGGCGGGTTACTATAGCAACGGTGATCTCCGATCACCTGATTCCTGGTACCGCTATTCACCGGCTGTGGCATCTAGTCCCTGCATGTGGGCTGACTTTGTAAAGAGCGCCGACATGCAGAAATGGGGAGCCCCAGCATGTGCCCAAGCATCTCGCCGGTACACGGAGATGCTCAAACGAGCACCGCGTACCGGAGAGATGCACTGACAGGACCTTGCATGTCATCTAGCCATGTGACCAGTCTGTAGCCAATGAGATAATAGACACGTGACTGGGCAGATGCCATGACTACGTCACGGAAGGTATTATCATTAGTGCTGGTTACCGGGAGGGCGCAGCGATGATCGGAAGGAAAAGCGGCGGGAGACCTGTAAGTATAATGGCAATGTTTATTAACTGTATGTGTACATGTATAATGTGTTTGTATGTGTTTGTGTTTGCCTGCCATTGTTTTCAATGGGGTTCGAAGGTGTTCGTCGAACGTTCGCCGAACACACCCGCCGTTTGACGAACCGAACCGAACTCGAACACTAGGGGGGTGGCTCATCTCTAGTTAACAGTAGTTATTGAAGATTAGCATCCCCTAGGTATGGTGCGGACTCAGCTCCTGAGCCTGCTCCATACATTGCAAGTACCAATTTGTCCAATATCAGTAGTGGGTTAAACATACTGGTGTTTGTGTTTTTGTTTTGTTTTTTTAAAACCATGGCAAAAAAATGTCACAGGCACAATGTGGGAAACCAGTCTTATTGACTGAAACTAATCGGCCACGCACTCCTGTATACGGGGAAGATGGGAGAGATAACTGATAACTGATGAAAATTCCAGCTTCTAAAAATTCCAATTCTTTATTCAAAAATTATTTTAAAAAATTCCATGATATAAAGGGACGGCAACGCATTTCAAACACACAGAAGATTTCCTTGTCTAAGCTTAGAAACCGCACAAACTCCTCATCCTACCTGCTTTCCACAGTGGAACAGTAACTCCAATACTGCAAATATTGTATCATTACTACGATTACCCCTCCACCAATTAATGCTACAGTGTGCCAGATAGACGGAGCCTCTAAAATTATTTGTGTCCCATAAAAAATAGTAAAGCCAGCCCCTACAGTGCTGCTTACCTACCAAGTAATAATGCCCAATATGCTCCATTGATGACCCCTTCAAGAAACAAATACTCTTGAACATCCCCTTTAAGTAACAGCACTGCTCATAGGCTGGAGCCTGGCATCAGCAGCGTTACCAGCTCCAGCACTGATTAGAGCGATCGGATGATGACGCACAACCACACCAATCGGAGTGCAGAGACGCAGTCTGAGCTTACAGTGACCACTCTGCGCCGTCTCATTCCAGCTTGGAGACGTGAGTAGAGTGGTGACTGTGCTGCAAATCTCCTGGGATTTCTGGTGCCACAGACTATTTTAGCCTGTGCCACCACTTCTTGTGCTGTTGTTGACTAAAGAGTTGACTCTTTAGTCTCCCCCTCCCCATTCCCCTAACCACTTCCCCACCCCCCATATGCAGCCGAGCGCTAATCAGTGACACACATCAATGATTGGTGTCTGCGTTTGTGACATGCCCACTCCGGAGCTGTGGGGAACTCGTTACCGGGCCGCGGTTCTGCTCCTGGGATGACACGATGGTGGCAAGGTCCGGTTCCGTGACCCCGGCGGTGTCAGTTAAAGAAGGGAGATAATAGTTTGTGACACCACCTGTGGTATGCAGCAAGATAGGTGCTGCCGCTGCGAGATAGGGCCTCTGGGGCAGATGGTGACGCAGCTTAGTTGGTTTCACTCTCCACAACCAGAGCTGGGCCCCATTGCACATGGGAGTAGTAGTAGGTGATGTCGGGGGTGCAGGGCCAGAGGCGCAAGCGAATAACAGTGACACAAGGTTGCAGTCTTAAGGTTTTTACTCACTGTAGCAGGTTCCAAGGTAACACGACTAATCAGTGACCGCCCTTGGAGTGCTGGGTTCCACTGTGAAGACTGGTCAAGACCGGTGCACCCTTCTAGTGTTCCTTCCCTGGTCGTCTTCCTGTGCTGACTTCTCACCCACCTGTTCCGCGTCTACGCACACAGTGACCTGAGCCGGTGTCCACGGACCCTGTCAGGTGGCTTGAAGTTCAATGCCTTGGCCCTATGTGGTCACCTTCCAGTGGATTCGTGTGCAGAGTTGGCTTTGGTACTAGATGTGTCCTTAGCTTCTGGTTTTACTAGCAAAGCACATTGGTTCTTCTCCTCTAGTCTAGGGACCAGTCCCCGTTCTGCGGCCAAGTCCCTCGACTCCAATATGTTGTATGTGGAACGAGACCACAGGTATATGGCGCACTTTCCCGTGGACTTCAGGACCCTTTCTGTCTTGTCCCTGGGTCGAGCAGCACCAGCTCCAGACCACAGGTCTTCGCTCATCCACTGCTCCTTCTCGACTCTCCTGACACTACAGTCTCCCCTCACAAACTAGACTCCACCCCCAGGCACGTCAGATTAGGGGGAGGGAGATGCCATCACCAGTGGTGGCTATACATAGCATTAATGACACCAAGCCGTAACCCTGACCCGGTGGGGAGCTGCTAATTTAGAGTGTTATGTGTTTTGTATGCATACCGGTGGATGACCTCTTCCTTACCCAGGATGGGGCACCACATCTCTGGCTGAGATGCAGTACCTCTGTTGTGACTGAAGCCTCAGGGGCACCACACTTGCTTTTGGCCAGGGCTTTTTTCTTTTCCTATCCATTTCTCTCTCTGCCCTTTGCACTACATCCGTGCATGCGTCCTGCAGGGGCCGAGCACTGTTCAATGAGGTACACCACTATTTGACATCTGTACTTGCTTTTGTCCAGGACTTTTTTCCTGTTCATTTTTCCCCTCTTTTGCACCAAATCTGCAACCATCACTGATTGTCATCTGGTTATTTTTTTTATTTATTTAACGAGTTAAAAAAGAAAAAAAAACAAAGAAGCAAATTAAAATAATTTAGATTAGTTAATAGGGCTACATTAGGGACAGTAAAAATATGCTGTAGTAATCTACTACAGTAATTTTTACTGACTATAATCAGGATTAGCTTCAGGTAGTTGCGGGCACTCAGTAATTTTTTTTTACTGGTATCCATTTAGTAATAGTAGTTTCAGATTTGTAGTGGAAAAAGCTTGTAGTACTTATACTAGGTTTTTTTCTTCTGCATAGAAGTAACGGAATTTAGATGTCACCCGTTTAGTTCGTTTTTTCTTTATTTAACATTATTTTCATATTCTCTTTTTTATTTATTTTTCAGCTAATTTCTTCTATTCTTTTTTTCTCTTTCTTCTAATCTAATAAATAAAAGTTTACACCAAACACTCACTCTCATAGACACCTGAATAATATTGGGTTATTCTGCACTCACACCACAATAGTGTTCAGTCGAAGAGGCATACGCCTTCCTTGTGTCACATGGAGTGTTATACAAAATGTGCTGACTGTTGCGGCGGCATCAGACGCTGTTTACATTGCAGATTCCGACACTCCGCCTGATGGTTTCTCTGGTATTTCTGATTTACACTGGCAGACTTGGACGTCAATCTGCTGTTTTCTCAGTCATAGGCTAGCAAGAGTTAACCTCTGTTAGCCTGCTTGTTATGCAGGCGTCACACGGTACGATATATCGGGCGATATGTCGGCGGGGTCATGTCGTACGTGACGCACATCCGGCATCGTTTGATATATACGTAGCGTGTGACAGCTACGAGCAATGGTGAGCAAGCAAAAATACTCACCTTATCATTGCTCGTTGACACGTCGCTCGTTTTCAAAAAGTCATTTCTTCTTCTGTGTGCCGGTTGTTCATCGTTCCCGGGGCAGGACACATCGCTCCGTGTGACACCCCGGGAACGATGAACACAGCTTACCTGCGTCCGCCGGCAATGCGGAAGGAAAGAGGTGGGCGGGATGTTTACGTCTCGCTCATCTCCGCCCCTCCACTTCTATTGGGCGGCCGCTGTGTGACGTCGCTGTGACGCCAAACGTCCCTCCTCCTTCAGGAAGAGGATGTTCGCCACCCACAGTGACGTCGCTCAGCAGGTAACTGCGTGTGATGGGGGTTAACGACTTTATGCGACACGGGCAACAAATTGCCCGGGACGCACAAATGACGGGGGCGGGTGCGATCGTTCGTGCAATCGCACGATAGATCGTACCGTGTGATGCCCGCATTAGACTTCTGGGATCACATGCTGAAAGGAAGGCTTTTTTTTTATTTAGTTAGCCATTAAAAGGTATCACCACAAGATTATAATTTTGTTTCTCTCACTGAGAACAATCAATAATTTAGTAAGGAAGGTTATCACATCTGCTCCTCCCATAGTTGGTGTGAGGCAAATCCCGGGATATGAAGATGAATTATGACTTCCAGTCATAATCGCTCATCACTCCCTGGCAGTGCCCCCCTCCCTTCTTGTCCTCAATGTCCAGCATCTGTGAAGGTGTCACATCCCATGGCCATCTCCTATGATATGGAAATTAGGTGATGTGGGAACAATGGACACAGGATGACTCCCTGCCGTGACCCTGTGGTAGGAGCTGCTATCTAATTAGCAAGCTTGGAAGTATCCAGACAGAACGACTCCAGTAAAAAATGGTTCATATCTCGCAAGCCATATTTCCGATAAATATGGCAACCATAAAAATGGTGTCTCCGCATGCGGACGATGCTGGCACACCCTTTTTATGGGAGCGGGAGCTTGGGAAATACCCCAGGCGTGATATCAGCCAATGGGGAACTAGTAGACAAGTCATGAGTCCTCTCATTCTGTAGCTAAATTCATAACTGTCACAATGAGAGCATTGGCGTCCGCCTACGACGCTCCCAGGCCAAGTTATGGCCATATTCCATGTTGTGGATTTTGTCCATAACTCCAGCCAGGGGTGGAGCAGTGCTCCCTCTGAGGTCACTAAGGTAGGAGGGGACCTGGATTTGCCCAGGTTGATAACCCTACTTCGGCCATTTTCCAGGGTTCTTTCGCTGGGGGTCACGTGTAGGAAACATCTGTGGGAGTTCCTGGAAACCTGGTCTACAGCGCCCCCCTGTGGCCAGACGCACAAGGTAACTGATTGAATTGCATACCTGTTTGTAAACCATGCTTTATCTGTAACTGTACTCTGACATATGTATATTCTGTAGATTCCCTATTGTATATATTGTAGTTTCTAGTGTGCTTTAGGCTGATTAAATTATATAATTAATCTTGGGCTGTTCTGTTATCTCGATCTTGAATCCCACGTCTGTGTGTTCGGCTAATAGTTACCGTGAAGCGTTGGTGGCAGCGAGTTTGTGCCAAGGATTATTGTGGGGAGGCCAGTGAGATTCGGGGAGATTTTATATATTCCGCCCGCGGAGGTCGGGGGAATATATACCCTACTCTCACCGGGGACCCTTCAATAATCGGCATAAGTAGTATAGCGGCCTCCTTGCTTATTGTCGGGCAATTCCATAATTGGCCTGACTATAAGAGGGGCGCTAGAGAGCGCATCACGTGCTCTGTCGGTCGGGAGGTATAAAGGAGGGGTGACCCCCACTTGTTACCCCCCGATTGTGACGTACTGGTAGCCAGCGCGGGGGATTTCTGAGTGACCCCCCCGGTGGTTTGTGACATATTGGTGGCATAGCGGTGGGATCGAGATAATAGTGTGTGTGAGTGTGAGACCCATACTCCCAGACACTAAAGACTGCCTGCAGCAGCTGTGGCTGCTGGGGTCTTCAGACTAGCTCAACACTAGAGTGTCAGAGTGCAGATACTGTAAGGTGTGTGGAGGCATCAGGTGTCAGTTCTGTGTCAGTGACCAAAAGTCTGCAAGAATGGCTGATGGCACCAGGAGCAGAGCTATGCAACTGGCCAATGCTAAAGCAGGAGCCGAAGAGAGGGAGGACGGTGCTGTGGACAGTAATGAGGAGGTTGCCCACGAGTCCTCCAGGAGCTCGATGCCAGAAAACAGCTCTGCAGAGGACATTGCACAACCTGGCACTGCTGGACAAGATGAGGAGCAGCTCACCCAAGGGTCCTCAACGAGCCAGATGCCAGCCCTCCGCTCTGCAATGGACAGTGAATCACCAGGCTCCGCAGCGGGCCGCAGATCACCACGTGCCATTCCACCGAGCCTGGGAGGCTCGGATAGCCTTCTTCAAATGGCTATGGCCCTTCTCCAGGCTGGAGACCGGGAGGGCTACAGGGAACTCATGGCAGAGCGCAGGGCAGCGTGTGAGGCTGCGGAGCGGCAGGCAGAGCGGCAGGCAGCGCGTGAAGAGCGCCAGGCAGAGCGTGAGGCTGCGGAGCGACGGCAACAGGCAGACCGGGACCACCAGCTGCAGCTAGCTCAGCTCCGGCCCTCATCAGCCACACGTGACCTTCAAGACACCAAACTTCCAAAGGTCCGTGTTGAGGACTTCCCAGTGCTGGAGAAGGATGGAGACTTGGACTCTTTCTTGACTGCTTTTGAACGGACTTGCTTGCAGCACCATCTGGACAAGGACCAGTGGGCCAAATACCTGACCCCCCGTTTAAGGGGTAAGGCCCTGGAAATCCTTGGGGACTTGCCTGCTGAGGCAGATCAGGGCTACGACACCATCAAGCGGGCCCTGATCCAACAGTACAACCTCACTCCAGAGTCCTACCGCAAGAAGTTCCGGAGCCTACAGAAGGGACCAAAGGACTCCTGGGCTGACCACAGGCGGGCACTTGCCCGAGCTGCCGACCACTGGACCCAAGGCCTGCAGCTTTCCACCGGACCGGAGATCCTGGACTTGTTCATCACGGAGCAACTCTTGTGGAACTGCCCTGAGGATCTCCGCCAGTTCATCCGAGACCAGAAGCCAAAGGGGTCCACGGCTACAGCTGCCCTGGCCGATGACTACACCAACAATCGGGCTCCTGAGGCCAGGAGAGCAGCCACCAGCAGCACCTGGAGAGGGGGTAAGATGAATTCTGCGACTGCCCCACCTGCCCCTAGACTGCAGGGGGTGTCCCCCTCAACTCCCCTCTCCAGGCCCGTGGCAGAGCCAAGACGGTGCCACCAGTGCAACCTACCTGGACACTTCAAGGCCATGTGCCCTCAGCGTCCCAAGGCCCCGGCTCCGTCCCCGTCCCAAGGGCCGCCCAAGGTGTATTGTGTGGGTGGGGGTGGTGGTAGGTCCCTGGACAGCTTCCAACCTGTCACCGTCGGCCGGTCTGTGACCATAGGACTGCGAGACAGCGCCTCGGAGGTGACTCTGGTGCGGCCTGAGATGGTGTCCCCCCAAGACTTGATCCCTGGAAAAACCCTCGCTGTCTCCGGGATTGGAGGCATTGACCCGGCGCTGCCTGTTGCTGACATTTATGTGGACTGGGGCGCAGGGCGAGGGGTGAGGGAGGTGGGGGTAACTGATCGGATCCCTGCAAACGTGCTACTTGGGACAGATTTGGGGCAGATAACCTCCCAGTTTGGGCCCCCCCCAAGGGCTGAACCTTCAGCCCGTACTGACATGACTCCTAACAATGTTAATGTGTTATCTATGAATGATGTAAGGGAGGAGGGAGTGAACTCTGATATTTCTGCTTGCATAGACACCATAGACACACACTCAGCTGCAGCTGTGACAGGGGAGGGGGTCAGAGAAAGGTGTGACAATGCCTCTACAAGTAACCAGCCAGTGAGCTGGGATCTGTTGCCCTCTGCAGGGATAAGCAGAGAGCAGGGTGCTGCAGGGGGAGGACCAGTGTGTGGGGTGGGGGCTACCACAGCAAATGTGGGGTCCCCAGAGATTTCACAGCGGGGTTCTGTTGCTGCAGGAGGGGAACAGGCAGGTGAGATTGGGGCCGGTCCAGGAGCGGAAGTGCTCCCAGGTAAGATCCCGGTGCATGGTTCCCCCACAACCGGGGTGTCAGGAAGCCAGGTAGGTCTGCCTGAACCGGCGACTTGGTCAGGAACGGAGGAGGAGCAGGCACGACCCACGGTCGCAGCGGCTGTGGCCGCTGTCACCCGCAGTGGGAGTGCTGGAAGCCAAGGGGCCTCCCGGAGGTCCGATAGCTCTTCCCCTTCTGACCAAGTGGCCGCCGAGTCAGGCGGAGGCCAGGACACAGGTCCCGGGGTACTGACCGAAGATGTGACAGTCTCGTCGATTCTGGCCACATCTAGTCAGGGGTTTCAGGCAGCGTTAGAAGCTGACGACAGCCTGAAAGCTCTTAAGGAGCAGGCGGCACAGCCTCCCTCGGACTCGGACCCGGAGCGAGTGGTCTGGGACCAAGGACGGCTGTACCGGGTCACGGTCCAGCAGGGTTCACCGGAGGCGTGGCCCAGGGACCGACAGTTGGTGGTACCCTATCCGTTCCGGACGGAGTTGTTGCGGATCGCACATGAGATTCCGATGGCCGGACACCTAGGGATCGCTAAGACCAAGGCCAGGTTAAACCAGCATTTCTACTGGCCAAAAATGGGGGCCGATGTGGCTGCCTACTGCCGTTCGTGTGAAACCTGTCAGAGAGTGGGGAAGGCGGGGCCACGCCCCAAAGCCCCACTGGTATCTCTGCCCATCATCGATGAGCCTTTCAGGAGGGTGGCTGTGGATCTGGTCGGCCCGCTGGCCATCCCCAGCAGCTCCGGGAAACGCTTCATACTGACGGTAGTGGACTATGCCACCCGGTACCCAGAAGCAGTGGCCTTGTCGTCCATTCGGGCTGACAAGGTGGCCACCGCATTGCTGGAGATTTTCTCCCCAGTGGGTTTTCCCCAGGAAATGCTCACTGACCGGGGGACCCAATTCATGTCCCAGCTGATGGAGGCCCTCTGTAAGCAAGTCCAGGTGCGACATCTGGTGGCCAGCCCGTACCATCCACAGACTAATGGCCTGTGCGAGCGGTTTAATGGCACCTTAAAGCAGATGCTTAAGATGTTGGTCGACTCCCATGGGCGTGACTGGGAGCGGTATCTCCCACACCTGTTATTTGCTTACCGGGAGGTTCCACAGGCCTCAACAGGATTCTCACCGTTTGAGCTCCTGTACGGGCGACGTGTGCGGGGCCCCCTGGCTCTGGTGAAAGAGGCTTGGGAAGGGGATTTGGCCACCCCTGGAGTGTCGGTTATCGAGTATGTCATGCGCTTCCGGGACAAAATGCAGGCCTTGACGCAACTGGTACACGACAATATGGCTCAAGCCCAGGCCGATCAGAAGCGTTGGTACGACCAGAACGCTTGTGAGAGGACCTACCAAGTGGGTCAAAAGGTGTGGGTACTGGTCCCCGTACCACAGGACAAGCTTCAGGCAGCCTGGGAAGGCCCATACCTCGTGTACCAGCAGCTCAACCCTGTGACGTACCTGGTCACCCTGGACCCTGCCCGTGGAAGGCGGAAGCCCTTCCATGTGAACATGATGAAGGCACATCATGAGCGGGAGGCATGTGCGCTCCCCGTGTGCAACCTGCCCGAGGAGGGAGAAGCGGAAACCCTCTTGGATATGCTAGCCCAGGTTAGGGCAGGCGGATCCATTGAGGATGTGGAGGTTGGCCACCAGCTCTTGGAGGACCAACGGTCCCAGCTGTGGGCCACCCTCCTCCCCTTCCGGGGGTTGTTTACCAACCAGCCCGGAAGGACTGACTTGGCTGTCCATCACGTGGACACTGGGGATCATCCCCCGATCCGGCGTTCAGCATATCGGGTCTCCCTGGAGGTGCAGCAACACATGCGCCAGGAGATTGACGAGATGCTGAAGCTGGGGGTGATCCAGGCATCCAACAGCGCTTGGGCCTCGCCTGTAGTCCTCGTCCCTAAGAAGGACCGAACCACTCGGTTCTGCATGGACTACAGGGGGCTCAATGCTGTCACGGTCGCCGATGCGTACCCAATGCCACGCATCGATGACCTGCTCGATCAGTTGGCCGGGGCTCAGTACCTGACCATCATGGACCTGAGCCGGGGATATTGGCAGATCCCCCTGACTCGCAAGGCCAGGGAACGCTCTGCCTTTATTACCCCATTTGGACTATACGAGTCCACGGTGATGCCATTCGGGATGAGGAATGCCCCTGCCACTTTCCAGCGGATGGTCAACACCCTGCTCAAGGGACTTGAAGGGTACGCGGCCGCGTACCTGGATGACATTGCCGTCTTATGGCCATAACTCCAGCCAGGGGTGGAGCAGTGCTCCCTCTGAGGTCACTAAGGTAGGAGGGGACCTGGATTTGCCCAGGTTGATAACCCTACTTCGGCCATTTTCCAGGGTTCTTTCGCTGGGGGTCACGTGTAGGAAACATCTGTGGGAGTTCCTGGAAACCTGGTCTACAGCGCCCCCCTGTGGCCAGACGCACAAGGTAACTGATTGAATTGCATACCTGTTTGTAAACCATGCTTTATCTGTAACTGTACTCTGACATATGTATATTCTGTAGATTCCCTATTGTATATATTGTAGTTTCTAGTGTGCTTTAGGCTGATTAAATTATATAATTAATCTTGGGCTGTTCTGTTATCTCGATCTTGAATCCCACGTCTGTGTGTTCGGCTAATAGTTACCGTGAAGCGGTTGGTGGCAGCGAGTTTGTGCCAAGGATTATTGTGGGGAGGCCAGTGAGATTCGGGGAGATTTTATATATTCCGCCCGCGGAGGTCGGGGGAATATATACCCTACTCTCACCGGGGACCCTTCAATAATCGGCATAAGTAGTATAGCGGCCTACTTGCTTATTGTCGGGCAATTCCATAATTGGCCTGACTATAAGAGGGGCGCTAGAGAGCGCATCACGTGCTCTGTCGGTCGGGAGGTATAAAGGAGGGGTGACCCCCACTTGTTACCCCCCGATTGTGACGTACTGGTAGCCAGCGCGGGGGATTTCTGAGTGACCCCCCCGGTGGTTTGTGACAGTTGGGTTGAAGGAGTTCTTCAACCCATGCCAACTATAGTTTCTGCTATTTTGGTCTGTGTGCTGTCTTGTCCCAGATATTCTGGAGAAAGAGTTGCTTTATGCTTGGTGTTGTTCTGGAGTTACCCACCGTCCTGTTGTTTCCAACCTGCTCTTATTTTCTGCTAAGCTCTTATTGTCTTATACGTGTGTGTGTGTGTGTGTGTGTGTGTGTGTGTGTGTGCTCTGTATGACAGAGTTTTGGTTTTCCCTGTTCGACCATTTCTGTGGGTGAAATCACACTCCTGTATTGGCCCCCCTGGGGGAGGGGGTATAAGATCAGGGTTGGTCAGGAGCAGGGCCAGGAAGGGACTCAGACATCCCCACTATTAGGGGTATCTCTGAGAATAGGGATAGCACAAGGTCCCCTAATCTGAGATTCAGCTTAGGGGCCCTGGTTTCCCGCTACCTCCATAGTCTATCATGACACCTTGCTCCCGGCACTGATAGTGAAGAAGAGGAGCCCATTTTGCTCTAGTTTTCCTCCTCCTTCTCTTTTTCCCTCAGTTATACTGAACCCCCATGCAGATGCTCCAGGACAGAAAATAAGCAGAGCCTTCCATTAGTGACCCCCTCCTACCCACTGTTAGGGACCCCCTATGGACTGCACCACCCAAAAATGAAGAGCCTCAAATTCCTGATTTTGTGCCAATCAGGAATCCAATTTGACGCTGCTGGCCTCAGAGCTCTGAGGATCTGAGAATTTTGTAAATCTAATAGTGGTCCAGAAAAATGTGTAGGCCCAGCAATTTCAGCCCAAAACTCCATTTCATCATTTGCTAACTCTACTCCCGTTAATGCAGTGGAAATGATGACGTTTTGAGGTCTTATTCTTCTCATGGGGATAGTGAAGAAACCAGAAGTTCGGCAATATTGGAGTGTTGATGTTTTTTTTATAACACTCCAGTATTCCGCATGGCTATGCAGAGTTGGTCGAGTCCCTACCCTGTTTTATGCTATATTTTGTCTACCTGTACTGGGAAAGATGTTTCATACTAAATTATTATATGATATATAAAGAAAGGAGAACAAAAAGCGATCAAACGTCCTTTTGGTAAATTAATAGATAATATTTTATTAGAAAAATGTACAGGTTAGCACCACATAATATAAGGTTAAGTAAACACAGACAGTCACGTGCCCATCAGGATTCAAGTTGCATGACTACTGATTCTACATGGAAGCAGAACATTTGTCTGATGCCATTGATATTTAGACTTGATTGTGCATGGCATATAATTGATCTAAATACAATCAACACAATGTTCAATTGCAACGTATAATAAGCGCCATGCACAAGGTCTAAATTATTCCCCCATTACAGATTATAACGACCTGCAAAACTCCTATTAGTGGGGGTACCCTGATGAAGGCGTGAGTCGAAACATGCGTCGGGCCAAACGTGTGCCCTAAGGGCTTACATCTCTTGGGCCTCCATACGGGTAATGTAAGCTGATCCTGAGCATAGCATTTATAACTGATTTGAACTAATGTAGAGCAATGGTTTTAACCATCCCCCTATGAATATTCATACATAGTGTACATTTGCACACTGTGCTGACCACATGTAATATAACACACTAATAGGAGTTTTGCGGGTCATTATAATCTGTAATGGGGGAATAATTTAGACCAGAGGTCTCAAATATGAGGCTCACGGACCACATGTGACCCCTGAGGCTGCTTCTTGCTGCCCACAGACACCTAGCCCTCGTGACGATTGCTGCCCGGTATTACACAGGGCCGCCGCTGTCAGCACGTTCATTCCAGTAAGTATAATTTGCGGCACCACACAGAAAAGCACGCCTCTACACAGCTTTCGTAATGGCAACTGATGCCGGCCAATCAGAGGTCAGCAGCTAATGTGGGTGTATTCTGATTGGCCGCTGCAGCTGCCATTAGTAAAGATGTGAGGAGAGAAGCCGCAAATCATTTCCCAGTAGGAAAACGCTGATGGCGGCAGCCCCGTATACCAGACAGCAATCGTCATGGACCTCATGGGGTCTAGGTGCCTGTGGGCTGCAAGAAACAGGCAAGGAGGACACCGAGGGAACGGAGGAAAGGTGACAAAAAGTTTTATTTTTATTTTGTACGTGAACAACATCATAATGGGATATTACTATAGAATAGGACATTACTGCAGTAGGGCAATATGGGCACAATACTACAGGGGACAATATGGGCACATTACTACAGGAGACAATATGGGCACATTCCTACAAGATGGGGACAATCTGAGCACATTACTATAGCGGGACAATATGGGCGCATTACTACAATAAAGGGACAATATGGACACATTACTACAAGATGGGGACAATATGGGCACATTACTACAAGATAGGAACAATATGGGTGCATTACTACAATATAGGGACAATATGGACACATTACTACAATATAGGGACAATATGGACACATTACTACAAGATGGGGATACTATGGGCACATTATTACAAGGGGATAATATAGTCAGAATTTACAGGGGAAGAATATGGGCACATTACTACAGGGGGACAATATGGGCACATTGCTACAGAGGACAATATGGACACATTACTTCAAGGGGACAATATGGGCACATTACTACAAGGGTACAATATGGGTACATTACTACACAGGTCAATATGGGCACATTAGTACAGGAGACAATATGGGCACATTACTACAAGATGGGGACAATCTGGGCACATTACTACAGGGGGACAATATGGACACATTACTACAATATAGGGACAATATGGACACATTACTATAAGATGGGGACAATTTTGGCACATTACTACAAGATTGGGACAATATGGGCACATTACTACATGGGGAAACTATGGGCACATTACTACAAGATGGGGACAATATGGGCACATTACTACAGGGGGACAATATGGGCACATTACTACAGGGGGGACAATATGGGCAAATTACTACAGGGGGGACAATATGGCACATTACTACAGAGGACAATATGGACACATTACTTCAAGGGGACAATATGGGCACATTACTACAAGGGGACAATATGGGTATATTATTACATGGGACAATATGGGCACATTACTACTGGGGGACAATATGGGCACACTACTACAAGATGGGGACAATATGGACACATTACTACAAGGGCGCAATGTGGGCACATTACTACAAGGGGAGAATATGGGCACATTACTACACGGGACAATATTGGCACATTACCACAGGAGACAATATGGGCGCATTACCACAGGGGACAATATGGGCACATTACTACAGGATGGGGACATTACTAAAAGATAAGGACCAGGATAGAAATATAACTACAAAATGTTGCCCAAAATTACTATATGGTGGTAATTGTAAAGCAATAATACTTACAGGAAGGGGATAAAATGTAAAAAAACAAAACAAAATAAATGATTTTTTTTTTCCCATAAAAAATATTTTGAATACATAAACTGAAATAAGAAAAGTGCACATTTACTATAATAAACAAGCAAAAAATGTTGAAAAAACATGATCCAAAGGCGCATAGAAAAAACATAGGCAATCACTAAAAATGTCACTGGGTCCAGCAAAGAATGCAGCCCCCCAAATAATTTCTTTGTCTATGTGCGGCCCTTATACTTAGCCGAGTTTGAGACCCCTGGTTTAGACCTTGTGCACGACACCTATTATACGTTGCAATTGAGCATTGTGTGATTGTATTCAGATCCATTATGCCATGCACAATTAAGTCTAAATATCATTGGAATTTAATGATCAGACGTGTTCTGCTTCCAGGTAGTTTCAGTAGTCATGCAACTTCAATCCTGATGGGCACGTGACTGTCTGTGTTTACTTACCCTTTTATTATGTGGTGTTGACTTGCACATTTTTTTAATAAAATATTTATTGATTCATCAAAAGGACATTTGATCGCTTATAATTCTTTTTTTATATGTCTTAACCCGCGATTTGTCCTTATATAATGTAGTCAACAATCTGATGTAGCTGACTTTGTAATGCTTAACATATAGCAATATATATCAGTACCATTTTGTCATGCAGACAATTTCCCTGTACTTTTTCATAAATGTATTATATGATGTTGATTGTTATAGATGTGTGTTAAAATGTAAATGCTGCTAGAGCAGTGTAAGTTCTTGATGTAGCAGAGTTGGGGCTATTTGCCAGCAGGTACCACCTAGCAGTGGTAGATTAGAGATCAGATAGGACATGGTTAAGCTGGGTTTACACACTGCAACATCGCAAAGGACATCGCTGTAACGTCACCGGTTTTGTGACGTAACAGCGACCTCCCTAAGTCTCTGTTGAGTCGCTGGTGAGCTGTCAAACAGGCAAACCTGGCCAACAACTCAACAGCGATCCGGACCTGCAGAGCGACCTAGCTGGTTGTTGGGGACGTTGATAAGCAGCCTTTTGAAAGGGAAGTTGCTAACAAAGTCTCTGCAAAGTCTTTCACACACTGAAACTTTCCAGCGATGCATGCTGCACAGCGGGAAACAAAGGACCTAGAAATGGTCCTGAACGATTTGTAACGAGTACAACTTCACAGCAGGGGCCGGGTCGCTGATAGGTTTCACACACTGCAACATCGCAAACAACATCGCTATTGCGTCACAAAACTGGTGACGTTACAGCGATGTCGTTTGAGATGTTGCAGTGTGTAAACCCAGCTTTAGAGGGAACCTGTCACCAGATTTGGTGACTATCAGCTGCAGCTATCACCAGTGTGCTCTTATATACAGCATTCAGACATGCTGTATATAAGAGCCCAGGCCGCTGTGTAGAACGTAAAAATCACTTTATAATACTCACCTACACGGTCGGTACGGTGCAGACTGGTTGAATGGCTGGCTCCGTTCTCCGGGATCGGCGCCTCCTCTTTCGGCCATCTTTGTCTTCTTTCTTCTGAAGCTTGGACGCATGATGCGTCCTATGTCATGCACACGCGCCGGCATTGACGTTCTGTGCAGGCGCACTACAATACTTTGATCTGCCATGCTCAGGGCAGATCAAAGTGCACCTGCGCAGGACCCCAGTGTCGGCTTGTGTGGATGACGTAGGATGCATCATGCACCCAGGCTTCAGAAGAAGAAGGACAAAGATGACCGAAAGAGGAGGCGCCGGCACTGGAGAATGGAGACAGCCATTCGACCAGTCTGCACCGTACCGACCATTTAGGTGAGTGTGGCGCCCTGGACAAGCCAGGTCGTCACAGGTACTGCAACAACACACCCCACACCCCGGTTAGGCACATCAGCCGCACACACAAATCCTTGTTGCCTCCCTCCAGGGGCTGATGTCCACACTAGGTGGGGTGGAGCCAGGCGGTTGGCCCCACTCACCGAGGAGTTCGCAGTCCTGGAGGTGGGAAAAAGGAAGGAGAACAGTTAGGGAGAGTGAAGTGGAAGGAGTAAGTGGCAGGAGAGGAGCAGTCTGACTGTGTCCGGGTACGTGGCCCGGGCACATACAGCAAGGTTGGCAGACGGTGGTGGCCGTCTGCAGGAGAGGCCGATCGACGCGGAACCGTAGGACCGGGGTCGGGCGGTGGCCCGCCGGTACCAAACCAGGGAGCGAAGAAAAGCCAGCACCATTCGACAGGGCCTACGGACCCCGACCAGGCTTGGAGTCACCGTTAAACCGGTCAAATCCGTTAGCGACGGGAACCTCCAGGGTTTCCCAGCAGCAAAGACCCGATAGAAGCCAACCGTCCAAACCGTGAAGGGAAATACAGTCACCGCCAAGGCTACAATTCCCAGGGCCAGAGCATGCGGGCAAAAGGAGCTCGTCCGGCACCTATCAAAGCTGGGGAGCAGGTTACCAGTGGGAAGCCATCGGGGCCGAAAACACACTGCAGGTGCAGGGAAAGGCAGCCACCGCCAACCTACCGGGAGTGACCACTGCAGCCGGCTGCGGGACCCGTCCATCCAGCCGTTTGTTTTACCAGAGACTCCATGTACGTTATTGGCTGAGTGAGTACCACCGTGCCGTCTGGCACCGTGCTGCCCTCGCGACCCTGCACCTCACCAAACCCTGCCGTCCACATTCCAGTCACCTCACCGGGCCCCGGGACCACCCAAAACCCCCTACCCACGGAGGGGAGAGAAACATCTCGGCTGCTCCCTGTCATCGCTCAAGGGATCCCCGTCCAGAGTAGCGGTGGTGTCCCAACCTCACCACAAACCGTGGGTGGCGTCACGGACCGACTTCCCAAACCCCAAAAACCATCCCCTTTCACTCATTGGCGAGGAGCGCCGCTCGAGTCCCCGGATCCGGCCCACCGCTCGAGCCACCGAGTAGCGAGCAGCAAGCAGCAGGCTGCAGCAGCGCCGGACCTGAGCGCCAGCGAGAGCGCAGCAGCGACGGCTCCCTCCCCGCCTGCAACATGAGTATTATCAAGTCATTTTTACGTTCTACACATTGCCCTGGGCTCTTATATTGTAAGCTTTTGAGCAGGGCCCAAAAACCAGGTAGTCACACATTAGGCCCTCGCATAACACCTTCCCTCACCTAGGTCACATACACTAGGTGGCAGTCGGCAGACAGGGCCACAGGTGACGGAGATCCGGTCACGGGAGACCTTAAGTGGACTGGGGCAGGGTTGTAACCCGCAGGTATCGACAGCGGGAATCCGGCCCGGTGGCCGTGCACAGTCGGGGTACCAGGACCCTAGAGCAAGGACCGCTTCAAGCACCTTTCTAATTGACCAGCCAGGGACAAGATTACAGGTCTTGTCCCACAGGAGGCCCAGATAGAGCGAGACGGAAGGCCAGAGAAGGGGATAGGGCTCCGCAATTGCCTGCTAAGATCCCACGGGTCAGTTCTCGCGGGCCACAGCTCCCTACACATAAAAATCACCGGGAGTGGACTTCCCCATTTCAAGCAGAGTAGTTAAACTAAGGACACAAACATTAAGTACAGGAGGAAGGGACCCCTGTTTGCAGTACCAGGGTTTGGGACCCGAATACACCCGCCGGAGGTCACCGTTCACTGGCAATTTGATTTACCATTTGGAGTCTGTGTGCATTCTTCTAGAACTGTGAGTACACCAATACCACCCGGTCCAACCCTGCAGAATACGCTCTGCAGCATCTTTCTCCCATACACCTGGGCCCCGGGACAATACCTCCACTACCCGTGGAGGGGATACCATCTGCTGCCCTGCTCCATCAGCCCCGGGCGTCCCATACCAAGGCAGTGGAGGTGTCACCAACCACCACCGCAATCCACGGGTGACGTCACTGACAAACTCTCCCCTGTAAATAACCCCTTTTATATAGTTGTGAGGACGGACGGCTGCAAGAGCCCCAGGTTCGGCTACCACTCGAGCCACAGCCACGATCCCGGATCCGAGCGTTCCGAGCAGCCCCCCTGCAGTGGTCTGTCCCCCATCCGCAACAAGAGCAGCGTTTAACAGACTGGTCCTGGGGATGGGAGACAGGTGGAAATTGTCCCAGGACCAGGGGCCACACCACCACCCTGGGTCTGCAGGAATGAGACTGGAATAGGGCGAGAGGCGATGGTGGAGATGGTGAGACAAAGGAGACATGGTAGCTGAGGTCAAGCCTAACCATTTCCACAGTGCCAGTGTGACGCCCCTGGACTATCAGGTCGTCACAGGGTATTAAACAATCTGCCCTCCCGTGCAGTATCAACCTCCTTCTTGGTTCAGGGTCCCTAACTATATGGTGTTGTCTACATCAGCTAATCAAATCCTAGATACACCCTGCACCACACCCACCAAACACACCAGTGAACGGCTTGAGTGGAGTAGAGTCGCCCACCTGGGGGGTTGGGGAGGGGAGGTCAGGAGTGTCAGAAGGAGAAAGTTGAGCTTGAGAAGTGAAAGTGAGAGGAGGTCAGGAGCAGGGCACCTGGGAAGCTATCTAGGTGGCAGACGGTGGTCTGGGCCTAGAGGAGCTGGACCCCTGGTCGTAGGGGATCGTGGCAAGGGGCACGGATCTATCGAGGAGAACAGGCGGCGGCCCTGCACCATCGCCGGGCTGGGACCAAGGCACGACGGGGTACGTGGACCCTAGGTCGGGGAGTAGCTTCAGGCAACCCGATAATTTATCCGAGGAGAATGGAGCCTTCCAGATCCGTTCCCCACCCGCTCCAGAATCGGGGTACTAGAGCAATGAGGGGGATAGGACTTTCCACTCAAAACGGTCCAGAAAATCCCAAGCGTGAACCCTGAGAGCAAGCTGCCACGCTTAGCCATAGTGGGGAGCGGGACCTGGCAGGTTTCATACTACGGGGACCAACAGAGAAGTAAACTTAGTGCCAGGAGGCAGGTCATGGATCACCAGGCAGCATCATTGGGGACGGGACCCAAACAAAGCTCCCCTCAGAGGCAGCGGTATCCAGAACTTTGGTTTATCCAGTTGTTGGTGTCAGCTTAATAGACTGAGTGAGTACGCAAGTGACCCCTTTGCATCCAACGGCACTCCCCTTTAATCACTGAGCCCCGGGGTACCCCCCTTACCCGTGGAGGGTCACAACACCTGGCTGCCCCGTTCCATCATCCCCGGGTGCTCCCAACTGCAGCGGTGGTGCTCCTAATTGCCGCATACCACGGGTGGCATCACAAACTGTAATACACCCCCCTTTAAATAACCCCCTTCATTTGAGTGGCCGCACGACCCCCGGGTCCGGAGTCTCTCCCTCAGGTCAGAGCTTAAGGAAGTGCTCCCTGGAACTCCAGGTTTAGAGCTCCCTCTGCTGGCCTGAGGGAGAAACGGCGTTGAATGTTGGTACTTACTGGCCAATAGACTTCCCCAATTACCTCCAGGCTCAGCATTAACCCTTTGGAGGGACAATGCTGTTGTGGCAACCAGATGCTGGGGCGCCACATATCCAACCGGATTCCTTTCTCTGCACCATCTTACAAGGTATTTTTTGGTGGTGCAGGACCGTACTCTCCTGTTGTTCTATGGAATAAAGATAAGTCGTACAGTAAGGTGCTTGAAAATATAGTTTTTGGATCATTTTAACTTTAATATCCTGAGTAACTATTTTGTTTTGTATTTTACTATTTCTTTTTCGCTCCTAATTGGGAGACCCAGACAGTGGGTGTATAGCTACTGCCTCTGGAGGCCGCACAAAGAACTACACTTAAAAGTGTAAGGCCCCTCCCCTTCTGGCTATACACCCTCCCGTAGGAGTACAGATTCCTCAGTTTTAGCTTTGTGCGCAAGGAGGTCAGACACGCACGCATAGCTCCATTGTTTTTAGTCAGCAGCAGCTGCTGACTATGTCGGATGGAAGAAAAGAGGACACATATAGTGTCCCCAGCATGCTCCCTTCTCACCCCACTTATGTCGGAGGTGTTTGTAAGGTTGAGGTACCCATTGCGGGTACGGCGGCAGGAGCCCACATGCTGATTCCTTCCCCATCCCTTTTTACAGGGCTCTGGGTGAAGTGGGATTTACCGGTCTCCAGGCACTGAGACCGTGCTCCATCTACAGCCCCTGGAGAAGATGCTGGATGGAGCGGAGTACATCAGGGACATGGCCCTGCTTCCTTAAGGTACTCTGTGTCCCCGTGCATTTGGCGCTCACACCGCAGCATGCTGGGTGTTGTAGTGCGCCGGGGGACATCAGCGCTGCGGCGCCTGTGCCATGGCCTCATTCAGCTTAGCTGAAGCAGGCACACTTATGGGATCGGCCGCGCCGGCCGCTGGGGCTGCGGCACGGCTGGCACTTGTAGTGCGCCGGGGACTTCAGCGCGGCCTGCGCTTTTACGGCGGCCGCGCTGATAACTACAGTCCCCGGCTTTTGCGGCCTGCTCCGTTCGTTCCCGCCCCCGGACCTGCCAGTCAGGAGAGGGGCGGGACGCTGCCCACGTCTAGGCTCGGTCGCGCCGGCCGCTGGAACAGCGGCGCGGCTGGCACTTGTAGTGCGCCGGGGACTTCAGCGCGGCCCGCGCTTTTACGGCGGCCGCGCTGATAACTCGAGTCCCCGGCTTTTGCGGCCTGCTTTCCTTCGTTCCCGCCCCCAGACCTGCCAGTCAGGAGAGGGGCGGGACGCTGGCCAGTGCATCAGCGCTGAGGGCTGGAGTCGTTTTTACATACTCCAGCCCTCACAGTCAGCACAGAGGGGACGCTGTTCCCGCACTTTTGTTTGGGAACTCCCACGGACCGCCCCTCTCCACACAAGCCGGCAGCCATTCTTGCCAGACACGCTGCGCTGCAGAGGGGAGCCGGGGAGATCCAGACAAGGCATTCAGCAGCCTCTTACCCGCTGTTCAGCGGGCGGTAAGCAGCCCTCAGGGCTCACCCCCTCTTGTGCTCGTAGTATGCTTAGTATTTTGTTGCTACAAATACTTTGTACTGCATAGCGCTGGTCGCCCTTTGGCTATAGACTCTCTCACATGCAGAGAGCCAGCAGCATGTCGCCCGTAAAACGCAAGGGTGCCAAAGCACAGACATTATATGCTTCCTGCACCGCATGTGGGACTTTTCTACCGGCAGGCTCCACGGACCCCCATTGTGTGCAGTGCTCGGCCCCTGCGGCGCTTGCACAGTCGGGACCTCTGCTGGACGTGTCCCAGGGTGTACCACCTGTGAATGCTGTCCAGGTGACAGGAACTGAGTTTGCAGCTTTTGCTGACAGAATGTCTCTCACTATGTCACAAATTCTTGACACATTGCGAGCTAGGCCTGTACTTCAGGCCACGGACACTGTGCATGTATTGCCCCCTGGTCCCCCTCAGCTCCTAGCTCCGGGACGGGCATCTACACCTCAGGGTGAAGACTCTGACTCGGACGATGGCCCCGGGCAGCCTAAGCGGGCTCGTTATGACGGGCCTTCACATTCATCTCAATGGTCAGGATCCCAGCGGGATGAATCTATGGGTGATGAGGCGGACGTAACTGATCAGGATTCTGATCCTGGGACCGCTCTCAATCTAGATACACCAGATGGTGACGCCATAGTTAATGATCTTATATTTAACATCAATAAGATGTTGAATATTTCCCCACCAGCTCCTCCTGTAGAGGAGTCAGCTTCACAGCACGAGAGAATCCATTTCAGATACCCTAAGCGTACATTAAGCACTTTTCTGGACCACGCTGACTTCAGAGACGCAATCCAGAAACCCCACGCTTATCCTGAAAGGCGTTTTCCTAAACGACTTAAAGATACACGCTACCCTTTTCCCTCTGAGGTGGTCAAGGGTTGGACCCAGTGTCCAAAAGTGGATCCTCCAATTTCCAGGCTTGCAGCTAGATCCTTGGTTGCTGTTGAAGATGGAGCGGCACTTAAAGATGCCACTGACAGGCAGATGGAGCTCTGGCTGAAATCCATCTATGAAGCGATTGGAGCGTCATTAGCACCTTCTTTTGCGGCCGTATGGGCACTCCAAGCTATCACGGCCGGGCTTGCGCGAGTCGACTCAGTCACACGTGCAGTTGCCCCGCAGGTAGCACCATTGACCTCGCAAATGGCGGCATTCGCGTCGTACGCGATTAATGCTGTTCTGGACGCTACAAGCCGCACGGCAGTGGCGTCAGCCAACTCAGTTGTTTTGCGTAGGGCTCTGTGGTTGAGACATTGGAAAGCAGATTCTCATTCCAAGAAGTGCTTAACCAATTTGCCTTTTTCTCGTGACCGATTGTTTGGAGAGCGTTTGGATGAAATCATCAAACACTCCAAGGGTAAGGACTCTTCCTTACCGCAACACAGACAAAACAAGCCCCAACAGAGGAGGGGTCAGTCTGGTTATCGGTCCTTTCGAGGACAGGGCAGGTCCCAATTCGCCTCGTCAAAAAAGACTCAAAAGGACCAGAGACGTTCAAATTCTTGGAGGTCTCAGTCACGCCCAAAAAGACCAGCCGGAGGAACCGTTGCCAAAACGACGTCCTCCTGACTTGCGGTCTCCGATACCCACGCCCGCGGTCGGTGGGAGGCTGTCCCACTTTGGCGACGTTTGGCTAGCAAGCGTCAAGGACCGTTGGGTGAGAGATATTCTATCTCACGGGTACAGGATAGAGTTCAGTTCTCGTCCGCCAACTCGTTTCTTCCGAACTTCTCCACCACCAGACCGAGCCGATGCTCTGTTGCAGGCGGTGGCCGCTCTAAAGGCGGAAGGAGTGGTGACCTCCGTCCCTCTTCAGGAACAGTGTCACGGTTTTTACTCCAATCTGTTTGTGGTCCCAAAAAAGGACGGCTCGTATCGTCCCGTCCTGGATCTGAAGTTGCTCAACAGACACGTAAAGGTCAGGAGGTTCCGGATGGAATCCCTACGCTCCGTCATAGCCTCAATGTCTCAGGGAGATTTTCTAGCATCAATAGACATCAAAGATGCGTATCTCCACGTGCCGATTGCACCAGAGCATCAGCGTTTCCTACGTTTCGTCATACACGACGAGCACCTACAGTTCGTAGCGTTACCCTTCGGTCTGGCAACAGCCCCCCGGGTCTTCACCAAAGTCATGGCAGCGGTAGTAGCTGTTCTGCACTCGCAGGGTCACTCGGTCATCCCGTATCTAGACGACCTGCTTATAAAGGCATCCTCTCAAGAAGCATGCCAACACAGTCTGGAGGTGGCGCTAGACACTCTCCAGACTTTCGGGTGGATTATCAACTTTCCAAAGTCTCATCTAACCCCGACCCAATCTCTGACTTATCTTGGCATGGAGTTTCATACTCTATCAGCGATAGTGAGGCTTCCACTGGACAAGCAGTGCTCGCTACGGACTGGAGTGCAATCTCTCCTTCAGAGCCAGTCGCACTCACTGAGGCGCCTCATGCATTTCCTAGGAAAGATGGTAGCAGCAATGGAGGCAGTCCCGTTCGCGCAGTTTCATCTGCGCCCTCTCCAATGGGACATTCTGCGCCAATGGGATGGGAAATCGACGTCCCTCGACAGGACGGTCTCCCTCTCTCAGACTGCCAAGGACTCTCTACGTTGGTGGCTTCTCCCCAACTCATTGTCACAGGGAAAGTCGTTCCTTCCCCCGTCCTGGGCAGTGGTCACGACAGATGCGAGCCTATCAGGGTGGGGAGCGGTGTTTCTCCACCACAGGGCTCAGGGGACGTGGACTCAGGAAGAGTCCACCTTGCAGATCAATGTTCTGGAAATCAGAGCAATCTATCTTGCCCTGCGAGCCTTCCAACAATGGCTGGAAGGCAAGCAGATTCGGATTCAGTCGGACAATTCCACAGCGGTGGCGTACATCAACCACCAAGGGGGAACACGCAGTCGCCAAGCTTTTCAAGAAGTCCAGCGGATTTTGACGTGGGTGGAAAGCAGAGCGTCCACCATATCTGCAGTTCACATCCCAGGCGTGGAAAACTGGGAAGCGGACTTTCTCAGTCGCCAGGGCATGGACGCAGGAGAATGGTCCCTTCACCCGGACGTGTTTCAACAGATCTGTTGCCGCTGGGGGTCGCCGGACGTCGATCTGATGGCGTCACGGCACAACAACAAGGTCCCAGTTTTCATGGCACGGTCTCACGATCACCGAGCGCTGGCGGCAGACGCATTGGTTCAGGATTGGTCGCAATTCCGACTCCCCTATGTGTTCCCACCTCTAGCATTGTTACCCAGAGTTCTCCGGAAAATCAAGTCCGATTGCCAGCGAGCCATACTCGTCGCTCCAAATTGGCCAAGAAGATCGTGGTACCCGGATCTGTGGCATCTCACGGTAGGCCAGCCGTGGGCACTACCAGACCGTCCAGATCTGCTGTCTCAAGGGCCGTTTTTCCATCAGAATTCTGCGGCCCTGAACCTGACTGTGTGGCCATTGAGTCCTGGATCCTAGCGGCCTCAGGTTTATCTCAGGGAGTTGTTGCCACAATGAGACAGGCTAGAAAACCTTCCTCAGCTAAGATCTATCACAGAACGTGGAAGATATTCTTAGCGTGGTGTTTGGCTCAAGGGTTTTCTCCCTGGCCATTTGCATTGCCAATTTTTCTTTCCTTCCTGCAGTCTGGGTTGGAAAAAGGTTTGTCCCTTAGCTCACTTAAGGGTCAAGTCTCCGCGTTATCCGTATTCTTTCAGAAACGCTTGGCACAGCTTTCTAAAGTACGCACGTTTCTCCAAGGAGTTTGTCATATCGTTCCTCCTTACAGACGGCCATTGGAACCCTGGGATCTGAACAAGGTTCTCCTTGCTCTTCAAAGGCCGCCTTTCGAGCCCTTGAAAGAGGTTCCCCTTTCTCGGCTTTCACAAAAGGTAGTTTTTCTTGTAGCGGTCACATCTCTTCGAAGAGTGTCCGAGCTGGCGGCGTTATCTTGCAAATCTCCCTTCTTGGTGTTTCACCAAGACAAGGTAGTACTGCGTCCAATTCCAGAGTTTTCTCCCAAGGTGGTTTCTTCCTTTCATCTCAATCAGGATATCACTTTGCCATCTTTGTGTCCGCATCCAGTTCACCAATTTGAAAAGGGTTTACATCTGTTGGACCTGGTGAGAGCACTCAGGATTTACATTTCTCGCACGGCGCCTCTACGCCGTTCGGATGCGCTCTTTGTCCTAGTCGCTGGTCAGCATAAGGGATCGCAAGCTTCCAAATCCACCCTGGCGCGGTGGATCAAGGAACCAATTCTTCACACATACCGTTCTGCTGGGCTTCAGATTCCATCTGGACTGAAGGCCCATTCTACCAGAGCCGTTGGTGCGTCCTGGGCGTTGAGGCATCAGGCTACGGCTCAGCAAGTGTGCCAGGCGGCTACCTGGTCGAGTCTGCACACGTTTACCAAACACTATCAAGTGCATACCTACGCTTCGGCAGACGCCAGCCTAGGTAGACGGGTCCTTCAGGCGGCGGTGGCCCACCTGTAGGAAGAGGCTGTATGACAGCCCGTTCATGTGGTATCTTTTTACCCACCCAGGGACTGCTTTTGGACGTCCCACTGTCTGGGTCTCCCAATTAGGAGCGAAAAAGAAGAAGGGAATTTTGTTTACTTACCGTAAATTCCTTTTCTTCTAGCTCCAATTGGGAGACCCAGCACCCGCCCTATCTGTTTTTAGGGTTTCGTTTTTTTCGGGTGCACATGTTGTTCACGTTGTTTCTTAAGTTCTCCGATCTAGTTATCGGGTTGAATTTGTTTTTGAAACTGTTATTGGCTTTCCTCCTTCTTGCTTTGGTACTAAAACTGAGGAATCTGTACTCCTACGGGAGGGTGTATAGCCAGAAGGGGAGGGGCCTTACACTTTTAAGTGTAGTTCTTTGTGCGGCCTCCAGAGGCAGTAGCTATACACCCACTGTCTGGGTCTCCCAATTGGAGCTAGAAGAAAAGGAATTTACGGTAAGTAAACAAAATTCCCTTCTTTTTCACTTTTTTATATTTAGGACTTGCATTATGATACCAGTCCTGGCACTTGTCGGATCCATGGCTCTTTGAAAAAAAATAATAGATAATTAGTTTTTCAATTTTACTGTTCATTTTTTTTCAACCTGCACAATAAATAAATGTGTGATGTCATGTATGGTTATCGGTGTGTAATAAAACAATTGTGAAATTTCTTACAAAAAGAATATAGGTCAAACTCTAATATATTTACAGAAAAATCACCCTTGGCAGTCAACAAAGTGGGTCACCCATTTTCATTATTTAGTAGATCAATATAACCTTGAGAAACAATGTTTTTCTCAAATACCTTGCGTTGGTAATAGTGCCTGTAAGCGGCGCTATTGCGGACTGCTCTTCCCAATTGCATGAGCCCCCGGGCTCCGTGACCTCTGATGTCCGTTGATGTTACGTCAACTTCCTGGTCGCCTGACATCACCGCGGCTGGCCCCAGTCTCCATGAGTCGCTGGGCTGTAGGCGGTGTTTCACCGCTCATCACAGCCCAGCATCGCTCCTGCTTGCAGTGCTCTGCAGTGAAGGAGGAGGGAGCAGGGAGATGCTGGGCTGTGACGCTGGGCTGTGACGAGAAATAAAACTCTGCCAACAGCCCAGTGACTCACGGATACTGGGGCCAGCCACAGTGATGTAAGGTGAAAAGGAAGTTGATGTGACATCACCGGATCCCAGAGGTCAAGGAGCCCCGGGGGTCACGCGATCGGAAAGATCTATTTGAGGGAAACATTGTTTCTCAAGATAATATCAATGTGGCCAATAATGAAAAGGGGTGAGCCACCCATTTAAAGAAAAGTACAAACTGGCCCGAAAATAGACATAGTCTTATACATCTACATCAAGCCCCCACCACCTCCAAAAATTCAGAGCGATGTAATGCAGAGGAAACTTACATTTTACTTGTTCTTGTGGGGAAAAAATTGGCCTGATCCTCAAAGAGTTAATCAATACTTAATTAGTGTTTAGAATTACAGAATAACTTAGAGAACGATAATATAGGATCCAATGATGGACATGGAATTTCTCATACAAATGGCAAGGATAGGCATGCTGAATAAGACGTTTTGCAGAGTGAAATCTCAGTATTTTCTTTTATGACAGGAGTTGGATCTTAGAACTTAAGCCCGCTTTACACGCTGCAATGACTCTTACGATGTGTCGGCGGGGTCACGTCGTAAGTGACGCACATCCGGCATCGTAAGATACATTGCAGTGTGTGACAGGTACGTGCGATTGCGAGTGAACGGTAAAACGTTCATCGCATACACATCGTACCTTTCTCTAGAATTGCACGTCAGATTGTTCATCGTACCTGGGGTAGCACACATCGCAGTGTGTGACACCCCTGGAATTATGAACAGATCTTACCTGCGTCCTGCGGCTCCAGCCGGCAATGCGGAAGGAAGCAGGTGGGCGGGATGTTTACGTCCCGCTCAGCTCCGCCCCTCTGCTTCTATTGGCCGGCTGCCGCGTGACGTCGATGTGACGCCGAACGTCCCTCCCACTCCAGGAAGTGGACGTTCGCCGCCCACATCGAGGTCGTATGGAAGGTAAGTACGTGTGACGGGGGTTAATCGTTTGTGCGACACGTTCAACAAATTGAACGTGCCACACATACGATGGGGGCGGTTACGATCACATACGATATCGTATGCGAAATTGTAACGTGTAAAGCAGGCTTTAGTAATGAAATTCTAGAGACCATAAGAAGTGAGAAGAAATCTGCTGTAAATCAGGAAGATGTTTCCATAGAAGGAGAAGGCTTACAGTTTAAAGGGGGCTTTACACGCTGCGACATCGCTAATGCGGAGTCGTTGGGGTCACGGAATTTGTGACGCACATCCGGCCGCATTAGCGATGCCGTTGCGTGTGACACCGATAAGCGATTTTGCATCGTTGCAAAAACGTGCAAAATCGCTAATCGGCGACATGGGGGTCCATTCTTAAAAATCGTTACTGCAGCAGTAACAAAGTTGTTCCTCGTTCCTGCGGCAGCACCCATCGCTGCGTGTGACGCCGCAGGAACGAGGAAGCTCCCCTTACGTGCCTCCCGGCTGCTATGCGGAAGGAAGGAGGTGGGCGGGATGTTACGTCCCGCTCAGCTCCGCCCCTCCGCTGCTATTGGGCGGCGGTTCAGTGACGCTTCAGTGACGTCGCTGTGACGCCGCACGGACCGCCCCCTTAGAAAGGAGGCGGTTCGCCGCTCACAGCGACGTCGCCGGACAGGTAAGTATGTGTGACGGCTCTGGGCAATGTTGTGCGGCACGGGCAGCGATTTGCCCGTGTCGCGCAACAGATGGGGGCGGGTACCCACACTAGCGATATCGGGACCGATATCGCAGTGTGTAAAGTAGCCTTAAGTCTATATCACAAAGAGAAAGCTTTTCCATTAGATAATACAGATCACGAGTTGACTTAGAAACTGTTGATCTCACAATGAAAACATGCTGGTTGGGAAATATCTGTTATGGAAACACTACTACGTTCCTTCCTCCTTCACTGTAAGTACAGCTCTGTAGTAAATAAAGATGAGAGAGTGGGAGACGTTGGCTGCTACTTAAATTCCAACCACCGGCAAAGCACATCTGCGTTAATTTCCCATCACCACCTGCATAAACGGGGAACCCCAGAGCAACAAAACATGTTATTAATGTAAAATAAAACTTTTTTATTTTTGTTAGTGATACTGGAAACAGTGATTAAGTTTAGGGAAGAACAGCTTGAGGGATTTTCCATCTCTGCAAATAAATCTTAGCAGATTACGTGTTTGGAAACCTGGCTATATTGTGTATCTTTGCTGGTGATAATGAGAAAAATCATGTTCCTTTATAAAAAGCACTTCAACCCCTATTTATAATCCTATACAGTGGCGTAACTAGAGTTTGATGGGCCCTGTGCAAAGTTTGGACCTGCCCCCCCTTCCATGTACACTGACACTCGGGTTATGGGATAATAACGCTGACACTCAGGGTACGGGATATTGACACTAAAGGGTGCTTTACACGCTGTGACATCGCTAGCGATTCCTAGGGATGTCGAGCGCGATAGCACCCGCCCCCCGACGTTCGTGCGACATTTGGTGCTCGCTGCCGTAGCAAACATTATCGCTACGGCAGCGTCACACGCACATACCTTATCAGTGACGTCGTTGTGACCGCCGAACATTCCCTCCCTCAAGGGGAAGGTGCGTTCGGCGCCATAGCGACGTCACTGCGGCGTCACTAAGCAGCCACCCCATAGAAGCGGAGGGGCGGAGATGAGCGGGACGTAACATCCCGCCCACCTCCTTCCTTCCGCATTGCTGGTGGACGCAGGTAAGGAGATGTTCGTCGTTCCTGCGGTGTCACACATAGCGATGTGTGCTGCCGCAGGAACGACGAACAACATCGTACCTGTGGCAGCAGCAATATTAAAGAAAGGAGCGACATGTCAATATAATCACCATTTTTGAACGATTTTGCGATCGTTGATCGTCGCTCCTTGGTGTCACACGCTGCGATGTCGCTACCGGCGCCAGATGTACGTCACTAACGACGTGACCCCAATGATATATCGGTAGCGATGTCGCAGCGTGTAAAGCACCCTTAACACTTGTCTCTTTCCCTCAGCACTCAGCTTTCCTATGTTCTGATATCCATCTTGTCTTCGGCACCCAGCTTCCCCATGTTCGGATATACATCTTTCCATCAGCACCCAGCTTTCCCATATCAGAGCATGGGAAAGCTAGGTGCTGAGAGAAGATGTATAGCAGAGCATGGGAAAGTTGGATGCTGAGGGAAAGAGCTTTTTCCCCTCAGCACAATACGTTCCCATATATTAGAATGCACCCCCATAGTCCTCCATGTATTATAATGCATTTCCCATAGCCCTCCATATATAATAATGCAGCCCCCATAGTCCTATATGTATTATAATGCAGCCCCATAGGCCTTCATATTGTATTATGCAGCTCCATAGTCCTCCATGTATAATGCACCCCCATAGTCAATGTATAAGGTGTCCTTCATATTGTATTATGCAGTCCCATAGTCTTCCATATATAATGCACCCCTATAGTATATATATATAAGGTGTCATTCATATTGCATTATGTAGCCCCATAGTTCTCCATGTATAATTCACCCCTATAGTCTATGTATAAGGTGTCTTTCATATTGTATTATGCAGCCCCGTAGACCTCCATGTATAATGCACCCCTATATTCCATGTATAAGGTGTCTTTCATATTGCATTATGCAGCCCCATAATCCTCAATGTATATGCACCCCTAAAGTCATATATAAGGTGTCCTTCATATTGCAATTTGCAGCCCCATACTCCACCATGTATAATGCACCCCTATAGTCCATGTATAAGGTGTCCTTCATGTTGTATTATGCAGCCCCATAGACCTCCATGTATAATGCAGCCCCATAGACCTCCATGTATAATGCAGCCCCATAGACATCCATGTATAATGCAGCCCCATAGACGTCCATGTATAATGCAGCCCACTATGCCTCTGGCCACCGTTTAAAAAAAACAAACAAGTCCTCACCTCTCCTCGTTCCCCCGCTGCTCCAGTCAGAGCGTCCTCCCATCATACGCTCTGTGCTCTGCAGTCTCAGTACAGTAGTTGCACAGAAGTGACGTCACTGTGCTCTGCTGCACTGGGACATCGAGCGCAGGCACATGGGGGAAATGATGAAGCATGGAGCGGTGCACGCCTCTCGATGTATAATATATTATATAACTCTAGGTGTGTGTGTGTGTGTGTATATCCATCCTATAGACTCACATTAGGGGGGATTATGTATAATATATTATATAACTCTAGGTGTGTGTGTGTGTGTATCCTATAGACTCACATTAGGGGCTATATATAATGTTCATTACATAGTATTCATTTATCTGCAGGTGCTGGGGCAGTATACTGACAGGGAATGTGTGTGGGCAGAGGGCGGGCAGAGGGTGTGGCTGGACACTGAGGCCGGGGGCGGTGCCAGCTGTGACTGTGGGTTTGGCAGTCAAACATGTCATGTTAGGTTGTGCTGAATGTAAACAAGGAGCTGCAGAGAATAAAGTGAAAAATCAAGAGAAACAAAAGTTAGAAAACGAAAAAATAATGTAGGGGGTGTTTTATATGACAATACAGCACAGATTAACTTAATTTTTTTTTGGAGTTTATGTCGGACAACTCCTTTAATGGTTATTAAAATTACAGCCGGTTCATCAAACTGGCAAGAAGAAGTGCCCTGATCCAGTACTGATCACTGCTGACTGGGGGCCTCACTGGTTTAAAATTAGTGTGCATCTTTAAACGCATATTCAGTTGAATTGTATAGCGCTGTTCAAAGCCATCAGCTTTTTGCATCGCAATAGTTAAAATCATCAGTGTGTGTATGACGGCATAGTTTTGCACTGCATATGGAGCAGCAACAGTGCCCTGCTTGCCGCAGAAATGCAGGCAGGAAGGAACAAAATTTTTTTGTTTTTTCTTTTTTTTTATGCTACAGAAGATAAGCGATAGGGAGGACATAGGGGACCAGGAGTGGGGCCTTAAGGGACCAGAATGGGTGACATAGGAGCAAAGGATGGAGGACAAAGCAGTTTTATTTTCTCTCTGAAACCAATTGACAGTTTCTTCAGCTGTTTGGGATTACTGTCTTGTGAAATGTCCACCCTCATTTCATCTTCATCATCCTGGTGGATGGCTGCACATTTTTATCAAGAATGTTTCTGTACATTTGTCTATTCATCCTTCCTTCAATTATATAACGTTTACCGGTGTCGTATGCTGAAAAACAGCCCCACACCATTATGTTCCCACCTCCAAACTTCACTGTTGTATGGTGTTTTTGAAGTGATTTGCCTTTTGGCCTCTAAACACAGAAAGTTCAATTTAGGTCTCCTCTGATCACACTATATAGTCCCACTATTTCATAGGTTTGTCAAAATGTTATTAACCCTAAAATGCATACCTGGGTCTTTGCAGGCCTGCTAGGTTACTTGTTTTCTATGGTAGAGTTCTATGGTTGCGCGTTCTACGGTTAAGCAAACTTTATACGTAAGTGAACATGCTTTTTGTTCAGCAATGGAGTCTTGCATGATGAGCGTGCATACAGGCCATGGAGTTTGAGTGCATTACTTATTGTTTCCTTTGAAACAATTGTACCTGATGATTTCTGTATCTTCTTTGTCTAACTCTTCTGTAGTTCTCCACAGGTGGTCCTTAGTTAAGGACAACTATTCTGATAATTTTTTTCACTCCTTTGTCTGATATCCTGTGGGAGGCACCTAGTTATGTTTTATGGTGAAATTATGTTCTTCCTACTTCTGGATTATGGACGCAACAGTGCTCACTGGAATCTTCCGTTGTTTAGAAATACTTCTGTAACCAATGTCATCAGTATGTTTTGCAACAATATGGTTGCAAAGGTCTTGAGACAGCTCACTGATTTACCCCATCATGAGATGTTTCTTGTGTGGCAACATGGTATTGAGACACCTTTTTCTAGGCGATCAGTTGACCCTCCCATTACTAATCTGAAGGTTCTTACGGTCCACCTCCAGTGATCGCAGGTAACCTGACCTCAAGTGACTTCATTGAACTGAGTGACCTTACCTGAGATCAGGTTATGTGGCAACCTCCAGCTGTAACCACAAATAACCTGAGCAACGTCACCTCTCATCACTGAGGCTCAGTCTCTGCCTGAAGCTCACAGCAGGTGGTCATGTTTTATGGCCGTGCACTGTCACTTCAGATGTAATAGAGGTGGGATTATCCTTGGACCTTGGTGTTTTGAGGGTTACTAAAGAGGTGAAAGAGTGTGTGTTGTTTTGTATTTTATTTCAAATAAAGAATTTTTTCGGTGTTTGTAATTATTTTTTTCACTTACAGATTAGTAATGTGAGAGGTCTCATAGATGTCTCCCATTACTAATCTAGAGCCTAGTGGCAGCTGTGAGCTGTTATTAACCCCTTATTACCCCGATTACCACTGCACCAGGCCAATTGGGATGAGCCGCGGACTGCTATTTTTATGCTGGGGGCCCCAATAACCATAGGCCTCCCGAGCCTGAGAATACCAACTCCCAGATGTCATCTTTATCATGGCTGGGTATTAAAAATTGGGGAGGACCACACGCTGTTTTTTTAAATTATTTGTTTAATTTATTTATTTTTTTATTTATTTTTTTTAAAAACCACATGCGGATCTTCTTATTTTGATACACAGCCAAGATAAGCGCATGGCTGGGGGCTGCAGCCTGTAGCCGAATGCTTTATCATGGCTGGGTATTATAATATGGAGGGACCCTAGTACAATTTATTTATTTATTTTTACGCCAATGTAGACGCAGAAACAGCACCTCCGATTGGTTGCAGTCAGACACATTGTCACAGAGGCTGAGGGCGCTGTCTGACTTCAACCAGTCAGAGACGCTGAGACTGCCGGTGGGCGGGGAAAGCAGATCATATGCCTGAAGATAATAAGCAGCCCTGGAAGTAGAGTGAGCGGCCTGGAAGCAGGTTTACAGCCGCGCAGAGATCGGTAAGTATAAATTGCTTATTTTATTCTTATTTTCTTTCTATGATTTTCTTTTTTTTTAAATTACCTGGGTGGCCGGATCATTATCCAGAGTTCCCTAAGAACTTTCAAACCCGAATGGATCTGAACTTTTACAGTCTGGGTTCAACCATTGCTACACATGAATTCTAGAGATCACATTGACATGTATAGGCATAATTCAGCTGGATTGATAAAGAGCAGCAAGAAATTCTTCTGTTTAAACAGAACCTGCCACCGTGAAAATGTAGTCCAATTTTCAGTCACCATGTTCTAGAACATCATTTAATCTGGTGTTTTTTCTAGATTTTTTTGTCCAGTGGGCGGTCCAATTAGTGATTAACACCTAGCTCTATATACACACTTATACAACAAAAAGCTGTCAGTCACTGATGGGACCGCCCTCGGGACTGAGAATCTCAGAAACAAAAGAGTTTTCTTTTTGTCAAGTTTTTTAGTCACAATTTTCATGACGAAATAGAATAATTTGGTGAAAATTTTGGATATTAAGGCTGATATCCACTAGAATGTGTCAGTTCCAGGGCTCAGCAGACCAACTCTCCTATTATGCAGGGATCTTAGGATCTTAAAATCTTCCTCCCTAATGAAGCAAGAGCCCCCTAGCGAAATGTGCATTGGGGTTATCTAGGTCCTTTCCTGGGGATATGTGACAGTGCAGGATTTATCCTGGATACAGCATTGTACATAACACATTAGGTAATGTGGATCCTGTCCCTTTGGTCTTTTTTATCTACTTGCATTTTGAGGGATTTGCATTAATAACCATAACATACGCTACAATATATTGGGTACATATTAGTGTTAAATACTTTTACTGTTTATATGCCCCATCCTCCCTCCTTATTAAGTAGAGAGAGAGGAACTCAGGGGGGTTGATAACACTTGTCTCTGCTCCCCTTGTCCATCAATTTTTTGAAATTTACTATAGTTCCCTTTTGTGCAACCAATATATACCCATTTGTTGGGTACGCTTACTTGTTGTCACTTATGTACCATCCTATCCCCATTTCATGCTTGTTTTTAAGACACGGTAATTTTATGTGTAGTCTGTGATCCAATTAAATTAATAAATATTGTTATCTTTGCACAAAATACTCTTGTTCTCTTGTTTCTATATGTTAATCTGAGTGGTGCATGACATTGGCCTAGCCTTAAGGTCCGTTTACACACAATGATATCGCTAACGAGATATCGTCGGGGTCACGGAATTCGTGACGCACATCAGGCGTCGTTAGCAATGTCGCTGCGTGTAACAGCTAGGAGCGAGTGTTAACGATCAAAAATACTCACCTAATCGTTGATCGTTGACACGTTGTTCATTTTCAAAATCTCGTTGGTCGTTGTGGACGTAGGTTGTTCGTCGTTCCTGAGGCAGCACACATCGCTACATGTGACACCCCGGGAATGACGAACAGCTTACCTGCGTCCTCCGGCAACGAGGTGAGCGTAACTTTTCTGCGGCTGCTCTCCGCCCCTTTGCTTCAATTGGACGCCTGCCGTGTGACGTCGCTATGATGTCGCACAAATCACCCCCTTAGAAAAGAGGCTGTTTTCCGGCCACAGTGACGTCGCTTGGAAGGTAAGTCGTGTGATGGGTATTAGCGATATTATGCGCCACGGGCAGCAATTTGCCCGTGACGCACAAACGATGAGGGCGGGTGCGATCGCTAGCGATATCGTAGCGTGTAAAGCCCCCTTAAATCTGGCCAGCCAGTTGTCATTGAATTGCTTGTATTTGAGAATGTTTCTCATACTTCTCACTGATTGGGAAGGATGCTGTGTCAGCCTTCTCCTCAATCATAAGATGCAGCCTCCATACTATCAGATGAATGCACTATTTAGCAAGATTATTTCTTATTAAAAAGTGTGTCTGATAATCCAAATATTCCAGTAATCAGTATACTGCATAGGCATAGAGACTTAGGTGATGTTCATACTAAGCATTTTAGCACGGATTCTGTGCCCAAATCCATATTAAAAAATGCTTCAAATCTGTTTGCATCAAACATCCCAAACATACCTGTAATGCACATCACTACATGTTTTTTTAATGTGGCGCAGAAAAAGCATTGTTTTAACTTTTTGACATTTTCTACTTGAAACATTTAAAAACTTACATTTTTGCTGTGTTGTTTATCATTGCAGGTTTTTACAGGGAAACATTCCAAAAAAACAAGCCCTATTGTTGCATGTTGCTTTCCATATTATAATAAAAAAGTATAAAAAACTGTGTACTCAAACAATGCCAAAAACCACGTTAGATTTGAAGTCTTGAGCCAGAAATATTAACACTAAAAAACTTCTGTGTGAACATACCCTTAAGGGTGCTTTACACGCTGCAACATCGCTAATGATATATCGTCGGGGTCACGGTGTTTGTGACGCACATCCGGCGCCGTTAGCGACATCGCAGCCTGTGACAGCTAGGAGCGACGATCAACAATCGCAAAAACGTCAAAAATCGTTGATCGCGAACACGACGCTCCTTTTCATAATATTGTTGGTGGTGCATGCTGCTGGTTGTTCGTCGTTCCTGTGAATATAGCAACATGTGACATTTAAAACTTAACTTTTAATTGGGTTATATAAAATGAAATAAATAAGTGAAAACAGTGATCCACACACCAATTTAAAACCCGAAAATGATGAGGCCAATCAAGGATTAATAGATTGTAGCGCCATCACTTTCAATCAAGCGGGTGAATATTATATTCGCCCATATGATATAACACAGGTGAACAAAAGGGTGAAGTGCCCTATATATATAAATATCCCATCCAATATCATTGGCTGGGGGGATAATGGGTATATGTGACCTACAATATTATGAAAGGTTTATATCAATCACCCCAGAGTTGTTATTAACCAGCAATATTGATATTAGGCATAAATGGATATCTGCCTAGCTATAAAATCGCACACTGTGAATTAACAGACAGAGGGACACCTTGATAGGCATATACAGTGTAAATTACAGTATCCAATAGACAGTGGCTATTTGTGGATATAGTATATTCAATAGGATCTCTGTCTATCAATAGCCAATAATAATTAGATAAAATAGTGCAATGTTGAGGACACAAATAAATGGAATTCTCTCACCCAATTCTTGCATCCCGTTGAGGGGTCAAGGTTCTCCTGTGTTGCTGAAATCCATAAGTCAGTATGACGGGAGTAGTGGCTTGGTCACTGACCCTGTCAGGGATTAAGCTGACCCTTTTTCCACAGTAAACTCCCGCCCTGACAAGGGCAGTCCACAGCTGGCCCTGTTGTGGCTAGCCCTACTATCCAGACCAAGTGCCTCCCGACGCGTTTCACATCATATGTTCATCAGGGGAGACATATGGCACTTGAAGATGGCGGTAATGGCTCAATGCAGAGCTCAACCCTGTATGGCCTGGTATCAATGAGGATGTACGATATAATGGGGCTATAAAAAGGAGCCTTTGTCCCACCCCCTATTGGGCGGTCCGCCTCTGCAAATTATGCAGATAATGCGGCGGTAAGAGAGAAAACCCGGATACTCAAAGGTTACACCGTTCCTGCGGCATCACACATCGCTATGTGTGACACCGCAGGAACGACGAACATCTCCTTACCTGCGTCCACCAGCAATGAGGAAGGAAGGAGGTGGGCGGGATATTCTGCAGGCTCATCTTGGCCCCTCCACTTCTATTGGATGGCTGCCGTGTGACGTCGCTGTGACGCCGCACGAACCGTCCCCGTAGAAAGGAGGAGGTTCGCCGGCAACAGTGACGTCGCAGGGAAGTTAAGTCCGTGTGACGGGTGTAAGCGATGTTGTGCGCCACGGGCAGCGATTTGCCCGTGACGCACAACCGACGGGGGCGGGCACACTCGCTAGCTATATCGCGATATCGCAGCGTGTAAAGTGCCCTTTAGTCTGGGTTGAAGTAAGTACACATATTGTGGTTATCACAATCCTAACATGATATAAATGCATTTATTATCTTAAAGCATAGACTCCTGAATATGTGCAGTCTTCACGTAAGACTTTAAGATTATTTCTTATATTTTACTGTATTAGATATTCGATTTTATAGATTGAATAGTGGTAACGCCGCCTTCACTCTTGTATGGGAACACTCCTTGAAATCTATCTTTATTTGTAAAATATAAACTAGAAAGTTGATAGTGTAACTGAGACAGTTAAGAATGTAGAAGGTCGCTTTTTGGTACGGGTCAGGTTGTTTGCAGGCCTTGATGAAAAAAACTTGGTTAGGCACATACTGCCCAACAGGTGGCGCAAAAGCTGCAGGTACGGTACCATAACTTCATTTACTAACCTCCATGACTTTCCTTCTGGTTCCATTGATTATTTCACAAATGAGCCTGACATAAACTATCACACATTTTTTTCTGGGGTCAAACATCTTTAATGATTGCTGATCTCTGCAGCGTAAAGGTTAAAAAAACAGGATAAGTAAAATCTATTTACCTTTCTGACATAAGCAGCAAAAGTACAGCTTATTGAACCGCACACAAACTACATTGGTTCTACGCAAAACACTTGTTTTCCATTAGTTTTGTAGATGTATCTATATGACTATGTGCACACAACGACTTTTTCAGGTGGATTCTGCCATGAAAACTGCCTGAAAAACTTATTAGAAAATGCTCATATGAATGACCCTGTATATGTTTATATAAAAAAATGACTTGCTGTTCAAATGTCCACACTTTTAACCACTTCAGGTTTGTGAAGTGCAAGCAGTTAAAGGGAATTTGTCAGCAGGTTTTTGCTACATCATCTGAGAGCAATATGATGTAGGCAAAGAGATCCTGAATCCAATGATGTATCACTTAAGGCTACTTTACACGCTGCCATATCGGTACCGATATCACTAGCGTGGGTACCCGCCCCCATCTGTTGTGCGACACGGGCAAATCGCTGCCCGTGCCGCACAACATCGCCCAGACATGTCACACATACTTACCTGCCCGGCGACGTCACTGTGACCGGCGAACCGCCTCCTTTCTAAGGGGGCGGTTCGTTCAGCATCACAGCGACGTCACAGCTGCGTCACTGAATTGCTGACCAATAGAAGCGGAGGGGCGGAGATGAGCGGGACATAACATCCCGCCCACCTTCTTCCTTCCGCATTGCAGCCGGGAGGCAGGTAAGGAGAGGTTCCTCGTTCCTGCGGTGTCACACGGAGCGATGGGTGCTGCCGCAGAAACGAGGAACAACTTCGTTACTGCTGCAGTAACGATTTTTGAGAATGGACCCCCATGTCACCGATGAGCGATTTTGCACGTTTTTGCAACGATGCAAAATCGCTCATAGGTGTCACACGCAACGGCATCGCTAATGCAGCCGGATGTGCGTCACCAATTCCGTGACCCCAACGAGTTCGCATTAGCAATGTCGTAGCGTGTAAAGCCCCCTTTAGATTACTGGTTGCAGCCTTTCTGACACAATCAAAGCTTTTAGACTAAAGCGGGCTTTACCAGCTACAATATTGTTAATGAATTATCGTCGGGGTCACGGTGTTTGTGACGCACATCCGGCGTCATTAACGATATCGCAGCGTGTGACACTTACGAGCGACCTTAAACGATCGCAAAAGCGGTCAAAATCGTTTGCCGCGGAGAGGTCGTCCTGAAACAAAAAAACGTTTTCTGCTTATTAGCGATGTTGTTCCTCGTTCCTGCGACATCACACATCGCTATGTGTGACACCGCAAGAGCGACGAACATCTCCTTACCTGCCTCCACCGGCAATGCGGAATGAAGGAGGTGGGCAGGATGTTACGTCCCGCTCATCTCCACCCCTCCGCTTCTATTGGACGCCTGCCGTGTGACGTCACTGTGACGCCGCACGAACCGCCCCCTTAAAAAAGAGGCTGTTCGCCGGCCAGAGCGACGTCGCAGGGCAGGTAAGTCCGTGTGACGGAGGTATGCGAGGTTGTGCGCCACGGGCAGCAATTTGCCCGTGTCGCACAACTGACGGGGGCAGGTACGATCACTTGCGATCTTGCTGGCGAGATCGCAGTGTGTAAAGCCCACTTTAGCCATGTAGTAGAGCTGAAAGAGCTGTCCTGTCTACACCATGCTCTCTATAGACATTGTACATTGACAGTGAGATGTCAATCAGGGTAGGGGGCGTGCTGATGACAAAGTAGTCAGAGCAATGAGAAGTACTGCTGTTAAACAAACATAGCAAATAAACAACAGATTGGACCTTGACAAGACAGGCATCCCTGAATTCTATATTTTAACCCTTGCAGCATGCTGTCTTTAGTTTAAATAGTAAAAACCTCCTGACAGATTCCCTTTCAATGAACTGAGATGTCCATTATGGCCTTTTCCACTTAAGACGCTCCATACTTTACAAACACATGACAATAGTAGAGCTCAAAACATGCCCAGTCAAGACAGTCAGACATCTTTTGGAGAATTTTGCTCTCATTTACGCTTAAAAAAAATACACTAGTAGTTTCTTCATTATTTAATGAAGTGAAAAGACAACTGGAAAACAGTAAAAAAAGACATCGCAAAAACCGAGGGGAAAACCCTCCAAAAATCTACCAATGACTAAAACTACAAAATATGCTCAGGAAATAACCGAAAAAGCTACACAAAAAAAGCTTCAAGAAAAAAACCCTTCAGAATTTGCTGAAGAGTCTTTTCATTGAAAACTTTGAATTTGGATAATGTTGTGTGCACATAGCTAAAAAAACCACTGAGCACTTTTGTTTTTTTCTTCACCTTATTCCAAAAGCCATAACTTTCTCAGTTTTCTGCCAACATAGCTATACGAGGTCTTATTTTTGAAAGATGAGTTGTTCCTTAAAATGACACTCTCTTTTACCATATAAAGCACTGCAAAATGAGAAACTAATTCCAATCATAGTGAAACTGCAAAAAAACGCAATTGTTTGGGGTTTTTTTGTTTGTTTTTTTTTTAAATTTTGCCTTTATGGTGTTCATTCTACAAAATAAATGACCCAGAAATGTGATTCTTTAGGCCAGTACGATTACGGAAATACTAAACTTGCATTGTATTTTGGGGAGTATTTAAAGACAAACCATGGAAGTTCAGTTCAGTGTTGTCAACCAAACATTAAATTAAGTTCAATTTGAGACCCGAACTTGACATGAACTCCAGTGCAAATCACTAATAGGGCAATTCGGGTCTCCACCGAAATGCCGCCAGCCATAAAAAGATCACCTCTGGGGGCAGGTGGGCAGGGTTTTTACATTTTTTTTGGGGGGGGGTGTACACTACATCCGATCACGTTGTTGTTACCCCCCAGTGAGAGTTGTTGAAACACTACAAGCAGCTCACACTGGGCTGAGCACCGGTTGTATCCAAGCACAGTGATGATCGCATGAGTGGTGTCCATACGTAAAGCGCCCGAACTCCAATCCCGAGCTCTGGTGTTTTTTTTTATAAAAGACCTTGTTTGGTACGAACACCGAACCTCAGGTTCGCTCATCTCTACAAGTGATTTGTGTAGTGAAAGGTGAACTACTGAATAGCATTAGTGTCCAAAAAGCAGATAACATTGACACTTATAAATGGGATCAAAATGCAATGATAATGACATATTTGTGAATGTAATGACTTTTCATCACGTTAGTCTCAGTACATAATGTAAATGAGCTGTACATAAAATATTTTCTTTGTTCCATGTGAATCTAGTCTGGAATGGTACGGTAATCATTGTTGTTTAATAAAAGACTATATTACGTACCGGTAATGGGATATTCCTGAGTCGACGATAGCACCCACGAGAGAGGGATCCGCCCCCTTCAGGACAGGAAACCTACAGATAAAAAGGGGCGGTCCCCCTCCCTCATCAGTTGGTTGCAGAGACCGGGAGAGGAACCGCCAAAGAATTAGTAAATAACACAGATGAAGCCCAGGACATCCGAAGTGTGAGAAAAAACAAACAAAGAAAGGGCAGGGGTGTAAAGGGTGCTGTCGTCGACTCAGGAAAATCCCATTACCGGTACGTAATATAGTCTTTTCCTTTCGTCACGACAGCACTCACGAGAGACTTAGAGAGAAGACACACTGAGGGCGGGACAACCACGGGAAGAGCCAAGCTGCCAAACAGAAGGCCAGTGGAAGAACCAAAGGTCAGCCGGCAGAGCCCGGAAAGTGGAAGGAGAAGACCAGGTCACAGTCCTACCAAACCGTGGAGGAGACATCCGCCACAGCCACCAAGTAGGAGGCCACCTCGCAGGAGAACGAACCGTCACCGGGGAGGACAGGAGAACAGGCTGCACCACCGACGCGAGGGAAATCGAAGCCCACAGCCACCGGGGCAAGGGACGGCACGACACCAGAGGAGCACAGCCGGAACCCTGAAAGACAAAAAACAAAAAACCCATCCAGCCGCCAAGCGACCCGGGGGGGGGACAGCGCCCCCCCCAAGCAAGGACGCGAAAGGAAGGAAGGGAGAAAGAGCACACGACAGAGAGGGGCAAGAAGAGCGCAAAGGGGAGGGCGCCCAACCCCAGAGCAAGACCCCCGGGAGGAGGGCCGGTAGACGGACTGGCTGGCAGTGGCCCCCAGTCGGAAGGAAGCGCATAACCCCACAGAACCCGCAAGACGGGACGTAAACAGGGCGCCCAGGGCAGAAACTGTCACCCGGAGGGGACCGACCGAGAGACCCAAAACCCCACCCGACAGGAGAATGGCAGAACAGAGGACAACTGAATACAGCAGACGAGGAGGTAGGAAGAGAGGCCAGGAAGAGCAACCACAGCCGACCACAAGGCAGAGCGCAGACAGGCGGCCTACAACGCAGCAGCAGCAACGCCCCGACAAAAACACACCAGCAAGGGGAGGCCTGCGACGCGGGGGGGAGGAAGGGACTCCGCGACAGGAGGGCCGGCCGGGACGGAAGAACCCATGGGCCCGGAACAAGCACGCCACCAGGAGGGAGAACCAGGGACGGCAGGGCTGGAAGGGAGCAGAAAGGAACACCAGAAGCGAAGCACGAAGCCCGAAGCGTCAGGGCCGGCGCAAGGCCAGGGAGGCGCAAGTCGGCAGAGGCGGAAGCCAGAACACAGGCCCCGGCAGTCCAAAGGCCACTGAGGCCCGGAGGCACAAAGGCCAAGAGACCCCGAGGCCAAGAGGTACAGAGGCCAAGAGACACAGATGCCAAGAGGCACAGAGGCCAAGAGGCACAGAGGGCAGATGCACAGAGGGCCAGAGACACAGAGGGCCAGAGACACAGAGGGCCAGAGGCACACAAGCCCAGAGGCACAGAAGCCCAGAAGTACAGAAGTCCAGAGGCACAGAAGTCCAGAGGCACAGAAGCCCAGAGGCACAGAAGCCCAGAGGCACAGAAGCCCAGAGGCACAGAAACCCAGAGGCATAGAAGCCCAGAGGCCCAGAAGCCCAGAGGAACAGACGGCCAGAGGCCAAGAGGCCCCGAGGCAGGAGACACAGAGGCCCAGAGGCACAGAGGTCAAGAGACACAGAGGCCAAGAGACACAGAGGCCAAGAGGCACAGAGGCCAAGAGGCACAGAGGGCAGGAGGCCAGTAGACATAGAGGGCAGGAGACACAGAGGCCCGAGGCCAGGAGGCCCAGAAGCAGGAGGCCAGGAGGCACAGAGGCACGGGGCCCCGAGGCCCACGGCCGGGAGGGCCAGAGGCCAGGAAGCCACAGAGGCCCAGAAGCCACAAAGGCCATAAAGGCCAGGAGGCCCAGAGACCGGGAAGGCCGGAGGCCAGGAGGCAAGGAAGCACAGAGGCCAGGAGGCAACAGAGGCATGCGGCCAGGAAGCACAAGGCACAGAGGCCCGAGGCCAGGAGGCACCGAGGGCAGGAGGCACCGAGGCCAGGAGGCACCGAGGCCAGGAGGCAGAGAAACCCGAGGCCAGGAGGCAGAGAAGCCTGAAGCCAGGAGGTACAGAGGCCCGAGGCCAGGAGGCACAGAGGCCCAAGGCCAGGAGGCACAGAGACCCAAGGCCAGGAGGCACAGAGGCCCAAGGCCAGGAGGTACAGAGGCCCAAGGCCAGGAGGCACAGAGACCCAAGGCCAAGAGGCACCGAGGGACAGAGGCACGAGGACAGGAAGTACGAGGCGAAGAATCACGAGGCCCGGAGCACGAGGCCAGGAGCACAAAGTCAAGGAGCACGAGACCCGGAGGCACCGAGGACCGAGGCCCCGAAGCACAGAAGCCCGGAGGCCCAGAGGCACAGAGGCCCAGAGGCCCCACAGGCGCAGAGGCCCCACAGGCGCAGAGGCCACACAGGCGCAGAGGCCACACAGGCGCAGCGGTCACACAGGCGCAGAGGTCAAACAGGCGCAGAGGCCAAACAGGCGCAGAGGCCAATAGGCGCAGAGGCCAAACAGGCACAGAGGCCAAACAGGCACAGAGGCCAAACAGGCACAGAGGCCAAACCGGCACCGAGGCAAACAGGCACCGAGGCAAACAGACACCGAGGCAAACAGGCACCGAGGCAAACAAACAGGCATAAGGGCCACAGAAGCCAGGAGGCCCCGAGGCCACAAAAGCCAGGAGGCCAGGAGGCCACAGAAGCCAGGAGGCCACAGAAGCCAGGAGGCCAGGAGGCCACAGAAGCCAGGAGGCCCGGAGGCCACAGAAGCCAGGAGGCCCGGAGGCCACAGAAGCCAGGAGGCCAGGAGGCCACAGAAGCCAGGAGGCCCGAGGCCACAGAAGCCCAGAGGCCACAGAAGCCAAGAGGCCCGGAGCCACAGAATCCAAGAGTCCCGGAGGCCACACAGGCCCGGAGGCCACAGAGGCCAGGAGGCCACCGGGGTCAGGCGGCCACAGAGGCCAGGAGGACACAGAGGCCAGGAGGACACAGAGGCCAGGAGGCCACAGGGGCCAGGAGACCACAGAGGCCCAGAGACCACATAGGCCACAGACGACCACAGAGGACACAGGAGGCCACAGAGGGCAGGAGGCCACAAAGGCCAGAAGTCCACATAGGCCAGGAGGATACAGGGGCCAGGAGGCCACAGAGGCCAGGCGGCCACAGGGGTCAGGAGGCCACAGGGGCCAGGAGGCCACAGGGGCCAGGTTCCACCGAGGCCAGGAGGCCATAGAGGCCAGGAGGCCACAGGGGCCCAGGAGCTCAGAGGCAGGAGGCACAGAGGCCACCGAGCACAGACCAAGAGGGCACCCCGGCTCACACCCCAGGGCAGACACTACCAGGACGCCGGCCACAGCACAGCAGGAGGGACGCCGACGGCAGAGGGACTGACCTAGAAGGGGAGCAACCCCGGACAGAAGGGCAGGGGGAAGGGCTGGCAGAGATCGACAGCCGAGCCCCCCCTGAACCGCAGAAGCAGGAGCACAGCTTTCTGGCCACCGACGCGGAGACAGACCGCAGACGCGGCAGGCCCAGGACACCCCCCCACGTGCACACGCCGTGCAGCGCGAAGACGCAGGCACGCGTCAGGGAGAGGCTCTGGCCCGACCGTCATAGACTCACCAGCACCGCAGCGTCCGGCCAGGATGGAGGGGACCACGGGCTTCACTAGGAACCTTCCCGGCCGCTCCCCCGGAAGCGCTCCTGCATACTTCCGGGTCACTGCAGCAGGGAAGCGTGCACTGTCGACGCGGCAGGGCCCCCCCCCGCCGCGCACACGATCCGGTAGAAGCACACCCTGCTGCAGGCGCCATATCCCGGGAGGCAAAGCCGGACCAGGAGAAAGAGGATGAGGTGCACCGGAGGACGGAGTCCACGAGGGGAGCTCCACCGACCGTGCTTCCAGATCCAGAGCTCCGCCGTTCCCCTGGAGACCGCACGGACTCAACAGGACCCAGGCACTGTAGGTTCCGATCCCAGCAGGACAGGAAACCAACTGATGAGGGAGGGGTACAGCCCCTTTTTATCTGTAGGTTTCCTGTCCTGAAGGAGGCGGATCCCTCTCTCGTGGGTGCTGTCGTGACGAAAGGAAAATATGGAATTAGATATTCACTACCTATTGTTTTGCATACTGCTCCAGGTCTCTCATACAGTGCCTTGCAAAAGTATTCGGCCCCTTTGAATTTTTCAACCTTTTTTCCCACATTTCAGGTTTCAAACATAAAGATAAAATGTTAATGTTATGGTGAAGAATCAACAAGTGGCACATAATTGTGAAGTTGAACGAAATTTATTGCTTATTTTAAACTTTAAAAAAAAAATAAATAACTGAAAAGTGGGGCGTGCAATATTATTCATCCCCTTTACTTTCAGTGTAGCAAACTCACTGCAGAAGTTCATTGAGGATCTCTGAATGATCTAATGTTGTCCTAAATGACTGATGATGATAAATATAAGCCACCTGTGTGTAATCAAGTCTCCGTATAAATGCACCTGCTCTGTGATAGTCTCAGTGTTCTGTTTAAAGCGCAGAGAGCATCATGAAGACCAAGAAACACAACAGGCAGGTCCGTGATACTGTTGTGGAGAAATTTAAAGCCGTGCAAGCGATCATATTGAAATGGAAGGAGTATCATACCACTGCACATCTACCAACACCCGGCCGTCCATCCAAACTTTCATCTCAAACAAGGAGAAAACTGATCAGAGATGCAGCCAAGAGGCCCATGATCACTCTAGATGAACTGCAGAGATCTACAGCTGAGTAGGGAGAGTCTGTCCATAGAACAACAATCAGTCGTACACTGCAGAAATCTGGCCTTTATGGAAGAGTGGCAAGGAGAAAGCCATTTATCAAAGATATTCATAAAAAGTGTTGTTTAAAGTTTGCCACAAGCCACCTGGGAGACACACCAAACATGTGGAAGAAGGTGCTCTGGTCAGATGAAACCAAAATCGAACTATTTGGGCACAATGCCAAATGATATGTTTGGCGAAAAAGCAGCACAGCTCATCACCCTGAACACACCATCCCCACTGTCAAACAGGGTGGTGGCAGCATCATGGTTTGGGCCTTCTTTTCTTCAGCAGGGTCAGGGAAGATAGTTAAAATTGATGGGAAGATGGATGGAGCCAAATACAGGGCCATTCTTGAAGAAAACTTGTTGGAGTCTGCAAAAGACCTGAGACTGGGACGGAGATTTGTCTTCCAACAAAACAATGATCCCAAACATAAAGCAAAATCTACAATAGAATGGTTCACAAATAAACGTATCCAGGTGTTAGAATGGCCAAGTCAAAGTCCAGACATGAATCCAATCAAGAATCTGTGGAAAGAGCTGAAAACTGCTGTTCACAAACGCTCTCCATCCAACCTCACTCAGCTCCAGCTGTATGCAAAGGAAGAAGGGGCAAGAATTTCAGTCTCTCGATGTGCAAAACTGATAGACACATACCCCAAGTGACTTGCAGCTGTAATCGCAGGAAAAGGTGGCGCTACAAAGTATTAAATTAATGGGGACGAATAATATTGCATGCCCCACTTTTCAGTTATTTATTTTTTAAAAAAGTTTAAAATAAGCAATAAATTTCATTCTACTTCACAATTGTGTCCCACTTGTTGATTATTCACCAGAACATTAAAAGGTAAAAGTTTTTCACCTTAGTATTTGTAAGACAAAACCAGGAGTGGGTGATAAATAAAGAAGTGGTGCCATGTTTCTATTATACTTTCCCTCTGATTGTTCCATTCCTGGTTTTATCTTATAAATACTTTGGTAAAAAACTCACCAAATAGGCTGCTTTCACACATCCGTTTTTTGCAGTGCGGCACAATACGGCGCTTTGCAGAAAAAATGCAACCGTTTTTTTTTTTGCCGCCGGTTGCGTTTTTTCCGCATAGACTTGCATTAGCGGCGTATTGTGCCACATGGCCTTGCGTTGCGTCTGTTTTTTGCCGGATGCGGCATATTTAGCCCATGCGACGGCCGGATGGAACGTTGCCTGGCACGGTTTTTTGTGCGGCGAATAAACCGCATCGCGCCGGATGCAGCGCGATTTACAATACAAGCCTATGGACGCCGGTTGCGGCGTCCAGCGGCAAAAACCGCATCCGGCCTCCGGATTCGTTTTTTTGCACTGCGCATGCTCAGTATCAAGCCGCATCCGTCAAAAAACAGACGGGCCGCATGGAAAAACTTATGCAACGGATCCATTTTTTTCGCCACATCCGTTGCTTAGGTTTTTGAGCCGGATTGAGCCACAATGCAAAAACCGGATGTGTGAAAGCACCCATACTCAACATGTGCACGTGGATTTAGGGGTCACGCATCCTGGCAATGCCTCATGCATGTGTAAAGGGGTGGTTGGTGTGTGAATAACCCCCCTCTGAACAGCCTGACCAAGATTTTTTAGTAGATTTTATGTGGTATTTTATGTGGTTATGCCATCTAGTGGCTGAAAAGTGTTCAGTGTATTGAATGTTAATGTAATGCATGACCATATGTTTTCAAGAATGTAATGTACAATGTCTTAGATAAAGTATTAGAGTAACAAAGGGACAAGTAGGCAGGGGTAGGGAAGTGGTAGTTAAGGGGTTAGACAACAGAATAGTTGAGATAGATAGAACACATGTAGCAGAGTTACACAAGTGCAGGTAGATAAACATTGCTGGTGGAGTGCAATATAGCCGGGTAGGTCGGTGGCATTTATACAGCAACTATGTGCCACCCCCGTGCCAGCAGCCTGCCGCTGCTTGGATCCGGACCTTCCGGTGAGTGGCTCGAGGGTCTCCGGACCCGGGGGTCTCGCGGACACTCCGAATGAAAAGGGGTGGGGAGTGGTGGATGTAGGACGTATATGTACGGGCTGAGCCGTATTAAGTTTGTGACGCCACCCACGGTGTGTGGTGAGGTTGGACACCACCGCTGCAGTTACGGGGCACCCGGGGGAGATGTTGTGCAGCAAGTTGTTAACCCCTCTGTGGGCAGGGATGGTGGCCCCGGGACCCGTTGGGGGTTTGGTGCAGGGAGGTGGGCGACCGCAGGGTGCTGGTGTACTCACTAATAAGGAAACACACGAGTCTCTGGTAAACCAAGGTGATGGTGGTCGGTGCCCGCAGCCAGCTGCGTTCTGGTTCCACCACCTGGCTGGTGGTCTCTGTCTTTCTCCTGCACTTTTTAGAATGGTGGACTGCCTGTGCTTGCAACTTCAGGAGTCCGCTCCCGGCTGGATGTGGTCTAAGGAGCCCTTGCCCGCAGACGCTGGCCCGTGGGATCTCTAAGCCTTGGCGGTGGCCTTCTATCCCCCTCGGTGGGCTGTTGTCTTCTAATAGGAACTTTGGGTGGGACAGGACATCTAGTCCTGGCCTCAATCGGTTAATTAACCAGTTCCAGTCACTTCTGGTCCCGGCTTCAGGGTCTGAGTACCCCCCTGTGTGCTCCGGTTTCCGAGTCGGTTTCCCGGGTCGGTATCAGCGAGCTACAACCCCGTCCCGGTCCACCTCGGTTTCACCGAGCCGTCTTCCCGGCTCCTGCAGATGGAGACCGCCGTCTGCCTCCTAGCCAGTGGAACCAGGGCTCCTACCCTGGCGCCATTCAATTTGGGGGTATTCGCCTCTGCTGGAGCTGGGCACCTTCTCCCTGCCTTCTTGCATTTGGGATAGGACAGCACCCAAGCCAACATTGCTGGCGTCCGTGGAAAGAATGAACGGGAGGCCATAGTTGGGATAAGCCAGGATTTCTTCCCCTGTCAGGGCCGACTTCAGCTGCTGGAAGGACTCCTCATGCTTCTCACCCCAGGCAAACGGGGGTCCGGGAGTTCTGCCATTCTAGGTCTGTCCCACGAGGAGGTCGATGGTAGTAGCCCACCAGGCCCAGGAACTGCCTCTCCTCTTATACCGTGGTAGGTTGCGGCCAACTCTGGATGGCGGTGATTTTCTCGGAATCCGGGTCCAGACCTTCCGCGCTCACCACATGCCCGAGGTACTGCACTTTGGGCTTCAACAGGTGGCACTTAGAGGGCTTTAATTTCATCTCGTACTTGGAAAGGGCTGCAAACACTTCCGCGAGGTGCTCCAGATGGGGTTCATATGTATTGGAATAGACGATCATCATTCAGGTACAGCAGAACAGTCTTAAAGTTGAGATGCCCCAAGCAACACACCATAAGCCTCTGGAAGGTTCCCGGGGCATTACACAGCCCAAATGGCATACTGTTGAACTCGCAGAGTCCCATTGGGGTAGCGAACGCAGTCTTCTCGCGGTCTTCCTCCGCAACCGCACCTGCCAGTAGCCACTAGTAAGGTCAAGGATAGAGAAATAATTAGCAGTCTTCAGAGCGGCCAACGACTCTTCAATGCGGGGAAGAGGGTATACATCTTTATGTGTTATCTGATTAATCTTCCGGTAATCCACACACATTCTCATGGTACCATCCTTCTTCCTCACCAGGACCAACGGAGCTGCCCAGGGACTACAACTATCACGGATGACCCCTGCCTCTTTCATGTTCCTCAATATCTTTGGTGCACTGGTAGTGTGCAGGTGGAATCGGTCTGTACCTCTCTTTAATAGGTGGATGTGTGCCTGTGGAGGGAGATATGGTGCTGAACCCCCTTAATCCTCCCGAAATCTAATGGGTGTTTACTGAAGACCTGCCCGTACTCTTGCACTACCCGATATACTCCTTCCTTGTGATGTGTGGGTGTAGATTCGGTGCCGACATGCAACTCCCGGTACCACTCCTCTAACGGTTCGGGTGGAGGGTCGCTGCCTAACTGTGATGTGGTGATCGTGGAGGTTGTTACATGGATGGCGTTTGCATCTACAGTGAACAACTTGGCGATGGTGGCGTAGCTGGGCAGCCTAACCTCTTCCTCTCCGCAGTTCATCACTCTCACGGGCACTCTCCCCTTCTTGACATCAATCACCCCTCTGGCTGCCATTACTGTGGGTCAATGTTCTGAAGGCAGAGGCTCCACCACTGCCGCGTAATCCTGTCCCTTGGGACCTACTGCTGCCCTACACCAAATCATCATCTCACTCCACAGCGGCACCACCAAAAGCGCTGCATCCATCACTCGCACACCTCTCTCCACCTGTCATGTGCATCTGTTGCCGCTGCAGGAGAGCCCGAATTTCACGTTGCAGAGCCCTCTGCCGGCCCCCTCCCGCAGTGGCAGACAATTGTTGCAACAGGTGCAGCACTTCTTCCATGCAGTTCTCAATCACGTTGGTCCCGAGGACCACCTTTGGGTTACGGTCGCTGGGGTCATTCTGCACCACAATCATCCCCTGACGTTTCAGCTCCGCTCGCCCGACGGTCAAAGTCACCTCCTTAAAACCCACTTGGGTCATAGGGAGTCCATTGGCCACAATGATGGTCAAACGGTCGTCCGGAGGGGCAAGTTCACTATCAGACCAATAACGTTGGTGCAACACATAAGGTATAGTCGTTACCTGCGATCCGGTGTCGAGAAGGGCTAAAGTCGGGATACCGTCCACCGCCAGGGAGATGATGTGGTGACCTCCAGCATACCGATCCCGCCAATCAGCTGAGCCTTGAGGGTCTATTCCAGAGGATTGGCCCTTGGGCACAGGGGTTGCTCGTTTAAAGGAGACCGTCGGGAGTAGTGACCAGTCTTGTTACATTTGTAGCAGACAGGTGGTCCATACCGGTTGTCATTGTTCCTCCTCCGCTGCATGCTGTATTTTCTCCGCTTGCTTTACTTTAGTTGGTAGCCTCAGGGCGGCGAGGATCCTGGCGACGTCATCACTCAGGCCCTGGACTTGCGATGACAGATCTTCCGGAGCTCCGGTGGCTGCTGTAGGGGCCGGTAGGGCCAACAAGGGGGTTGCTACCGAGACGGGAGTGGTGTCAGCCAAGATGGCGGGTCGAGAGCACCAGCATCTGCCGCCTGTTGTGCTTTACTGGCCTGGTCTTTTAGGACAGCAAAGTTCAAGTCGGCGTGCTCCAGAGACCACAGCCGTAGTTGCTTACGATCTTCAGCGGACCCCAGCACCTGCAGGAACTGTTCTACCAGCATTTTGCCACTGTCAGTCTCATTGATGGGGTCCACCTGCCTCAGCGTACGCAAGGCCGTCTGTAGCCACAAGGCGTAGTCTCGGATACTGTCCCGCGGCCGCTGTCGCCAGTTATAAAACTGCATCCGCAACTCCGCTTCCATGCGGGTCTCAAAAGCAATCTGTAGCTTATCAAAAATGGCGGTTACCAAGACCCGGTCCGCGTCTACCCAAGTCTCCACCTCCTGCTCAGCGGCGCGGGTCAGCTAGCTGTGTACTACCGCCGCACACTGCTTACCAGTCATGGCGTACAAATCGAGAATCGTGCATATGTGACGCCCTGGACTAGCCAGGTAGTCACAGATAGCGCCCCGCACAACACCAGTCCCACACAAGGTAACACCAGCCAAACCAAAAACCCTAGTCACCTCCCTCAGTGCTTAGTGGACACACCAAGGGGGCGGAGTCAGGTGGTTGGCCACGCCCACCGAGGAGTTCACAGGGCCTGAGGCAGGAAACAGTCAGTTCAGTAGTCAGTTCAAGTGAGATCAGTTTGAGCGTTGAGCAGTGAGGAGGTCAGGCCTGTGGTACAGGCCTGTGACAGACTGACAGGTGCCGGGCTCGGAGCCCTGGTACCTTGGCTAGGAGGCATATGGTGGCCTAGCCTGCAGGAGTCGAGAAGACGGCTCGGTGGAACCGTGGTGGACCGGGACAGGGTAGTGGCCCGCCGGTACCGACCCGGGGAACCGACTCGGAAACCGGAGCACACAGGGGGGTACTCAGACCCTGAAACGAGGTCCAGAACCGACTGGACTGAGTTAATTCACTGATTGCGGTCTGGACTATAGGTCCTTTCCCATCCAAGTCCCGACTGAAGAGAACAGCCCACCGAGGGGGATAGAAAGCCACCACACAGACAGAGAGATCCCACGGGCCAGCGTATGTGTCAAACGGGCTCCTCCGACATATACAAAGCCGGGGAGCAGACTCCCGTCGCTGAAGCGCTGGCAGTCTACACATACACTACACGGTGCAGGAGAAAGGCAAAGACCACCGAACCGGGTGGGGGACCAGACGCAGCCGACTGCGGGCACCGACCACCATTAACTTTGTTTACCAGAGACTTGTGTGTGTCAATAACAGTGAGTACAACAGTGCAAAAGCGAAACTGCCCAACAGAAAAAGGGACTGCCGCGAAAAGACCAAGGGGGAACAGACAGAGGAAGTCTGCTCCCAAGCCCGATGCCGGCCCCGCGCCGACCGCTGGAGCGGTGGCGCCCGCAGAGAATGCCGCCGGCGAGGAGGAGGTTACAACTCCCGCTCCGATCGCAGGAACGGCGGGTCCAGAGGCTCCGTTGGTGGCTCCCCGTGCAGCAGCTGGCGGTGCACCGCCTACCGCAGGAAGGATGTCGGCCCCGGCAGCCCGCCCGGCCACGGCGTCAATGGCGCCCGGCCCAGAAGACCTCCCGACAGCCAGCTCGGAGCCAGAGGGGGCTGCGGCTCCCGCCCTGGATGCTGGAGCTGAGGCGGCATGCAATCGGTTGCCGCCGGGAACGGCGATGTGGTTGAAGAGGAAGGTGGCGCAGCTCTGTATCCAGGTACGGGTCGAGTCGATGCAGCAGGCCTTGGGCTAGAAGCAGGAGATGCAAAAGATGGTGGCTGTGGTGTGGGCAAATTAGAGGCTCGCCTCCTGGAGGGCACCCCGGCAGGATAAGGCCGTGCAATCCCTTCCAGGCCCGCTGACACGTCAGGAGACCAGGCCCGCTCATGGTGAAACCGGCGAACCCTAGATGTCCCAGCGCCCAGAAGAGATGGCGTCGCCTGTGGGGCTGTCCCAGATGTCCGTGCAAGCCGTGGGTGTAAGGAGCGCATACATGGGTGCTCAGCTGCACGTCCGCCCCTCTCCGCCACCCTCTGACCATGAAGATGAAGAGGAGTGTTAAGTTAGCGGTTCCCGGCTACCATACTGCCTGTCCCCGTTGGGACTTTGTTGATGTTCCCGTTTTAAAATGAACAAGGCTGAGAACTTGCAAGCCACCCAATAACTTTTGGACTTGTAAATAATCCCGGACCACCCTTTCAGGTCCTGCAGACCCCGGGGAGGCTGGTTGGAGGAAGGCCTGCGGCAGGGAAGGCCGAGGTCCCATCACCATTGCAACCGGTGACAACCCTCCGGGTCATGGGTCCCCTGGACGTGGGGCCTCTGAGAGACTGCCGGGTATGGAACTTTGTACCCGGTCCGTTTGGGCAACACCCGGACCCGAACCCGATTACTGGACTGGGGAAAAGGGGTGCTGACCTGTTTTTAGAGGCAGCATCAAAGTTCAGGTTTGTTTGGGTGGGCAACTGAAAGGACCCGGTCCCGTCCCATTCCCGGTTTAATAAAAATGTGTTTTTATATGTTTGCAACATTTAAGAAAGATGCCTCCCGCAAGGGAAGAAACAAAAGCCTTCATAATTGTAAATATGTTAGTATGCTTGTTCACTGTTTTTTATCTTTTCCAGTTCAGAAAAATAAACGGTGGTGGTCGGACAGCCTGCGGACGGTCTGTAGTTAACCAAGGGGGAGTGTGACGCCCTGGACTAGCCAGGTAGTCACAGATAGCGTCCCGCACAACACCAGTCCCACACAAGGTAACACCAGCCAAGCCAAAAACCCTAGTCACCTCCCTCAGTGCTTAATGGACACACCAGGGGGGCGGAGCCAGGCGGTTGGCCACGCCCACCAAAGAGTTCAGAGGGCCTGACCGACCACCATCAACTTTGTTTACCAGAGACTTGTGTGTGTCAATAACAGTGAGTACAACAGTGCCATCCGGCCGGGCAGCGCCCTGCACCGCCCCGCTACTCTCCCCAACGGGTCTCGGGGCCATCATCCCTGTCCACGGAGGGGTTAACATCTTGCTGCATCACCATCTCCCCCAGGTGCCCCGTAACCACAGCAGTGGTGTCTACACCTTCACCACATCCCGTGGGTGGCGTCACAAACTCAAACACGGCTCCGGTCGTACACCTACCTACCAACCCCCTAAGTAGCGCCAGCACCCTTTCAGAGCAAAGTGACCCAGAGTCCGGAGGCGCTCGAGCCACGCACCAACGAGCCCGGATCCGAGCGGCTCGGTTACAGCCAAGCGCGGGGCGGTACACATATTTTCTTCCGGAACACCTGCAAGGCATCAGGCTTCCCATCGTATTGGGGTAGCCAGGCAGCTCCGGGCACGTAGGGCAAGGAGATTGGCATTACCTGGGTGACCGTCGGGGCCGCAGCCTCCCATGCTCCTGCGACCGGAGCGAGGGCCGCCACATTCCCGTCGTCAGGCGCATCTGCAGGCGCCGCCGCTCCAGCGGCCAGCGCCACTCCGCCATCAGGGTTAGGCGCAGACATCTTCCCGCTTCTCCCCCTTAGTCTTTTTCTGGCACTCCTCTTTTAGGTCAGTAAGTTTCGTTTTGCGACTTGCCGCCTTGCTTTCCAGCCGTTTTCCCAGGGGGCGGGGCTTCATCTTTCACGCCCTTTTCTTGGGGAAGGAGACCCTGGGTGGGAATCTTCGCGCAAAAAAATAGCGGCAAGATGGCGGTTTCTGGAAATTTCGCAAGGGATCACCGCTGACTTCAATACAAGGCGCACTTCCACAAGGTAAGTGTACGGGTATCTATCCTGTTCGTGACGCCAGGTTTCGGGGTGTGCCGCCCCCGTGCCAGCAGCCTGCCGCTGCTCGGATCCGGACCTTCTGGTGGGTGGCTCCAGGGTCTCCAGACCCGGGGGGTCCCGTGGACACTCCAAATAAAAAGCGTGGGGGGCTGGTGGATGTAGGACGTATACGTACGGGCTGAGCCGTATTAAGTTTGTGACGCCACCCACGGTGTGTGGTGAGGTTGGACACCACCGCTGCAGTTATGGGGCACCCGGGGGAGATGTTATGCAGCAAGTTGTTAACCCCTCCGTGGGCAGGGATGGTGGCCCCGGGACCCGTTGGGGGTTTGGTGCAGGGAGGTGGGCGACCGCAGGGTGTTGGTGTACTCACTATTAAGGAAACACACGAGTCTCTGGTAAACCAAGGTGATGGTGGTCGGTGCCCGCAGCCGGCTGCGTTCTGGTTCCCCCACCCGGCTGGTGGTCTCTGTCTTTCTCCTGCACTTTTTAGAATGGTGGACTGTCTGTGCTTGCAACTTCAGGAGTCCACTCCCAGCTGGATGTGGTCTAAGGAGCCCTTGCCCGCAGACGCTGGTCCGTGGGATCTCTGAGCCTTTGCGGTGGCCTTCTATCCCCCTTGGTGAGCTTTTGTTTTCTAATAGGGACTTTGGGTGGGACAGGACCTCTTGTCCTGGCCTCAATCGGTTAATTAACCGGTTCCAGTCGCTTCTGGTCCCGGCTTCAGGGTCCGAGTACCCCCCTTTGTGCTCCGGTTTCCGAGTCGGTTCCCCGGGTCAGTACCGGCGGGCTACAACCCTGTCCCGGTCCACCTTGGTTCCACCGAGCCGTCTTCCCGGCTCCTACAGACGGAGACCGCCGTCTGACTGCTAGCCAGTGGCACCAGGGCTCCTACCCTGGCGCCGTTCAATTTGGGGGTATTCGCCTATTCGCACAGCTCCAGCCCACACTCCTCTCCAACTTGAACTCTAACACTAGACTGTTTACTTTCCCGCCCCGGGCTGTCTGGACTCCTCAGTGGGCGTCTTCCAACCGCCTGGTTCCGCCCCCTGGTGTGTCCATCTAGCCCTGAGGAGGGTGATTAGGGTTTGAAGGTTGGCTGCTGTTACCTGTGAGGGAAGGTGTTGTGCAGGGGCCTATTTGTGACTACCTGGCCCGGCCAGGGTGTCACAACTACGCTAGGAGTTAAGGGAGAAGTTTATCCCCTGGAAGGAGCTTGGGAACTAGGAGGAAGGAACTGTTCAGGGAGAAGAAGATGGCTGCCTGAGGAGCAGGGTGTGTGGTGCCGGTGGATAGGCCGGTCCCCCTATGAGCAGGTCTGTCCTCGGCGGCCTGCTGGGCAACATAGGGGTTTCGCTGGACCCACCAGGCACAAGGCAGAGAGCAAAGCTAGGACCCCAGGTGTTGGATGGGGTGAGACTAGTCGGCTGGTAACAGAGCGCAGCCAAGAGAAGTGACAGCATCCGAGACAGCCCGAAGAAGTACAGTATAGTGCTAGTGTGCACAGTAAAAAAGGAACAGCTTGAAAGTAACTGCTAAAGGAACAAATATAGGAATGGATAAAGAGGAAGGATTTTTAAGTGGCTGAATCTTGTATGAGAACCCTGCCATGAAAGAAAATTAAAGTTGTGTAAAAAGGGAATTTGATTGCTGTCGTTTTTTTTTTGATTGACCATGAACCAGAAGACAGGACGAGCCAAAGGATCCCCAGGTGGCAAGTAAGTGGATGAACCCCAGACATCTACTGGGCCCTTATTCTGCCTGTAGCCGGGTCTGGGGGTTGTACGACACACTGACCACGACTAGAACGCCCCCTGTTCTCCTGTATACACATGCACCCCAGAGTTTCTAGCTATAGGTATGATGTGTGAATAAGGCTTGGTATTGTTACTCATCTTCATTAGTTTAATAACTTGCACCCAAACCTCTGGAGCAGTTTCCTGGGAATGGCTGCACTGCCTGTAAGATGTGCGGGTGTGGCTCTGTTTACACAGAATATGAAAGGGCCTGAAGCTGACGTGGAGGTAATTAAGGGCACATTAGAGGATTTCTCTAAGTTGTTTACAGACACTGACAACAGTTCCCAATTGAAAGCGTTTCATTATACCGACATATCATTTGTTTTCCTGAGCTGTTGTTCTTTTGTCAGTGGGCGTTATCTTGCACACCTCAATGAAAATATAGCAAATGATTCCCACTTGGCTTCTAATTACCTCCGCAAATGTGACTGAGGCTTTATTAAGCAAAACAGGTTTGAATGAAACATCACTCATTGTATTTACTCACCTAAATGTCTCAACATATGCGAGTGCCAGTCATTACAAGATGTCAGGGTGATTTCTTTTTACATAAGTAATGATGAATGGTGCAATGTATGAAAACAAATGAAAGGAGTTCTCCAGCTAACTACTTAGAATAGCTCTTAGACCTCATTCAGATGTTAGTTTTTATCATGTACAAGAAAAACCGACTGATTTTTTCAGAGTTTCATCTGAGTGTCATCAGAGTTTGGTCCGAGTGTCATCAGTTTCTCTTACATGAAAAAAACCTCAATATTTTTCCTATGAATGGCATCTGAATGCTGTCTGATTTTATTAAATGAACCCATAAACTTGTTGGTATATGCAACAGATGAGCACTTCTTTGTATATGTGAAGGAGGACTTTATGCTGATCTAACAATAGATGGCAATGTTGTGTAAAGTTTCCTTACTCACTGTATTGTAAAAGGTCTCTGTTGTTTCTTTCTGGTATTGGTTTCTCTTCCTGATGCAATACTGTATGACTGTTCATATCATTACCTCATGTTCCAAGGAGTAAAGAGCTTGTTATCCCATGTAATCTGCTCTGTGAACTTTCTTCTATACCTGTTAAGCTAGAAGCTGTGCAACAGGTTATGGGCCCAGGCACCCCAAGATCCCAGGATTAGAGATGAGCGAACCGGTCCCGGTTCGGCTCGAGGCCGGTTCGCCGAACGGGGGTCCCGTTCGAGTTCGGTTCGTCGAACGTTCGACGAACCGAACTCGAACCAATAGGCTATAATGGGAGGCAATCACAAACACATAAAAATGCATTATAAATGTACACAAACAGTTAATAAACATTGCCATAACACTTACCGGTCCCCGCGATCCCTTCTGCACTCTGTCTCCTGCCGCTATTCCATCCGATGATCGCTTAATCCTCCCGGTGACCTGCACTGCCAGCAGAGATGCAGGACCTATCGTGACGTCAAAATAGCCATGTGACCAGTCACGTGGCTATTATCTCATTGGCTACAGACTGGTCACATGACTATGACACGTCATGTAGGACCTGCGAGTGCATCTCTCCGGTACACGGTGCACATATGTGTATCGCCGTGTACCGGCGACATGCTCTAGCACACGGTCGACTCCCCGTTCCGTTAGGGACCGGCTGACACAGCCGGTTATTAACGGAGATCACCGTTCCCATAGCAACGCAGTTAGCGGTGACGTCACCGCTAACCGCGGCTCCGAGAGCACCGTTGCTATGGTAACGCGTCTGTCAGCCTTACCGCTGTTACCGCTGACAGCCAGCACTGATCACTCACGGAGTGAAGGCTGCACGCTGCTTCACGATTGTAGTGAGGATTGTAGTGAGGATGAGGTTCCCCAGCCCCAAGTGATGAGCTGGTGAACCTCATCCTCACTACAATCGTCACTACTACTACACTAGTGAGGATTGTAGTGAGGATGAGGTTCCCCAGCCCCAAGTGATGAGCTGGTGAATCTCATCCTTCCTCACTACAATCGTCACTACTACTACACTAGAAAGAAAGAAGACAGAAGAGCAGGATCGTGGAGGCCTGACAGGGGGTAATAAAGATGGAGTCTCTAATGTGTCTGTGTATTTATTTCTATTAAAGTATTTTTTCTCTGTGTGGTGTTTTTTTTTAACCCTTTATTGGAGATTCTTAATGGCCGGGTCAAACGTGCCTGACATTAAGAATCTCTGGCTTAATACTGGCTAGTAAAACAAAGCCAGTATTAACTCATGATTACCCAACAAGCCACCCGGCTCCAGGGCTGTTGGAAGAGTTGGATACAGCGCCAGATGATGGCGCTTCTATGAGAGCGCCATTTTCTGGGACGGCTGCGGACTGAAATCCGCAGCAGAGGCGCCCAGAAACCTCGGGCTAACCTGTGCTGCGGATTCCAATCCCCAGCTGCCTAGTTGTACCCGGCTGGACACAAAAATGGGGCAAAGCCCACGTCATTTGTTTTTTAATTATTTCATGAAATAAGTGAAATAATTAAAAAAAACGGGCTTCCCTATATTTTTGGTTCCCAGCCGGGTACAAATAGGCAACTGGGGGTTGGAGGCAGCCCGTGGCTGCCTGCTGTACCTGGCTAGCATACAAAAATATGGCGAAGCCATATTTAAAAAATAGTTAAAAAAAAAAATTACGTTGGGTCCCCCCATTTTTGATAGCCAGCTAGGGTAAAGCAGATGGCTGTAGCCTGAAAACCACAGCTGGCAGCTTTACCGTGGTTGGGGATCCAATGTGGAGGTCCCCTCAGGCTCTTTTTTATAATTATTTTATAAATATTAATAATTACACAATAAAAGTAGGGTCCCCCCCAAATTGGATCACCAGCCAAGGTAAAGCGGACAGCTGTGGTCTGGTATTCTCAGGGTGGGAATCCATAGTTATTGGGCTTTTACAGCCTAAAAATAGCAGGCCGCAGGCACCCCAGACGTGGCGCATCCACTAGATGCGCCAATCCTGGCGCTTCACCCCAGCTCATCCCGTGCCCTGGTGCAGTGGCAAACGGGGTAATAAATCGGGTTGATACTAGCTGTAAAGTCACCTGAGATCAAGCCCAGCAGTTTGTGATGTCATGGCGTCTATTAGATACCCAACATCATAAACTGTCAGTACTAACAAAAAAAAAAAAATCGACAAAAGAAATTTATTTGAAAAAACAGTCCCCAAAACATTTCCTCTTTCACCAATTTATTGTAAGAAAAAAAATAAAGGGGTCCCACGACGACTCTGTACCGTCTAGAATATGGGGGGGAGACACTCAGGGAACGTATCCCCCATTTTCTAGGAGTGCGGACCCTTCATGTGAGGAGTGTGGGTGCAATGAATCTGCACTCACTCTCCCCGGGTCCACAGCAGCAGAGTCCATGTCGTAATGGTTGCTACCAAAGCTGCAATTCCCTACTCATGAGGTAAGGGCATGCCTAGGAGAACTACTGTAGAGGAAGCTCTGCTCACTGGTATATAGGTGCTCAGAGGTAATAATAGATAAAATTAGTGAGTAACCTCAGCACTCTAAATCTCCCAGACTAAGTCAGTAAGTCACAACGGATAGTAATGCAAAATCACTCTTTATTGGTCCGTATTTAGAAAAAAAAAATTTTCACAAGCATATATGTTTTTGTCCAAAACAAGTTACAAATGACGTTTCGGCCTGAGCCTTCGTCAGATTGGACTTATCTGCATGTAATCATGAAAAATGACAATAATCAGTATCACATAAGAGTGAGAGAACAATAACATAAACTCGAACAAGGTAGAGGTACAATTGGGATGCAGCAAAAAAATTGCAACACAGCAAGAAATGAAACACATGATACAAATGTCATAATACAGTACAAGGACAATATAGTAATGACAAATATGGGGTCAGAGTAGGCTTAGATAGCTCTGGTACGAAAGAGATGTCAATCATAAAGTAACATGTGCAGTAGGTGTAGAGCTACAGTATGCATGGCAGAGCTAATGGGTAGACCGACCATAGAAAAAGAACGGAGAAAAAGAATGGAGAAAAAGTGGAGAAAAAGTGGAGAAAAAGTGGAGAAAAAGTGGAGAAAAAATGGAGAAAAAGTGGAGAAAAAAATGGATAAAAAGTGGAGAAAAAGTGGAGAAAAAAAGTGGAGAAAAAGTGGAGAAAAAGTGGAGAAAAAGTGGAGAAAAAATGGAGGAAAAAATGGAGAAAAAAATGGAGAAAAAGTGGAGAAAAAGTGGAGAAAAAGTGGAGAAAAAAATGGATAAAAAATGGAGAAAAAAGTGGAGAAACAGTGGAGAAAAAGTGGAGAAAAAATGGAGAAAAAGTGGAGAAAAAAATGGATAAAAAGTGGAGAAAAAGTGGAGAAAAAAAGTGGAGAAAAAGTGGAGAAAAAGTGGAGAAAAAGTGGAGAAAAAAATGGATAAAAAGTGGAGATAAAATGGAGAAAAAGTGGAGAAAAAGTGGAGAAAAAATGGAGAAAAAGTGGAGAAAAAAATGGATAAAAAGTGGAGAAAAAGTGGAGAAAAAAAGTGGAGAAAAAGTGGAGAAAAAGTGGAGAAAAAATGGAGGAAAAAATGGAGAAAAAAATGGAGAAAAAGTGGAGAAAAAGTGGAGAAAAAATGGATAAAAAATGGATAAAAAAGTGGAGAAAAAGTGGAGAAAAAGTGGAGAAAAAGTGGAGAAAAAAATGGATAAAAAGTGGATAAAAAGTGGATAAAAAGTGGAGAAAAAGTGAAGAAAAAGTGGAGAAAAAGTGGAGAAAAAGTGGAGAAAAAGTGGAGAAAAAAATGGAGAAAAAATGGAGAAAAAAGTGGAGAAAAAGTGGAGAGAAAGTGGAGAAAAAGTGGAGAAAAAGTGGAGAAAAAGTGAAGAAAAAGTGGAGAAAAAGTGGAGAAAAAAATGTAGAAAAAGTGGAGAAAAAATGGAGAAAAAGTGGAGAATAAAATGGATAAACAGTGGAGAAAAAGTGGAGAAAAAAAGTGGAGAAAAAATGTAGAAAAAGTGGAGAAAAAATGGAGAAAAAGTGGAGAAAAAGTGGAGAAAAAGTGGAGAAAAAAATGGATAAAAAATGGAGAAAAAGTGGAGAAAAAGTGGAGAAAAAGTGGAGAAAAAATGGAGAAAAAGTGGAGAAAAAGTGGAGCACCCTTTGGTGCCTTTCATGTGGCACTAAGGGGTGCTTAGCTTTGTATTTAGCCAAAAAAATGAAAAAAAAAATGACGTAGGGTTCCCCCTAGTTTTGTAGCCAGCTAGGGTAAAGCAGACGGCTGCAGCCTGCAGACCACAGCTGGCAACCTCACCTTGGCTGGTAATCCAAAACTGAGGGCACCCCACGCTGTTATTTTAAATTAAATAAATAATTTAAAAAAAAAAACACGTAGGGGTCCCCCAAAATTGGATCACCAGCCAAGGTAAAGCAGACAGCTGGGGCCTGATATTCTCAGACTAGGGAGGTCCATGGTTATTGGACTCTCCCTAGCCTAAAAATAGCAGGCCGCAGCCGCCCCAGAAGTGGCGCATCCATTAGATGCGCCAATCCTGGTGCTTCGCCCCAGCTCATCCCGCGCCCTGGTGCGGTGGCAAACGGGGTAATATATGGGGTTAATACCAGATGTGTAATGTCACCTGGCATCAAGCCCTAGGGTTGGTGAGGTCAGGCGTCTATCAGATACCCGACATCACAAACCCAGTCAGTAATAAAAAAAAATAGACGACAAACACATTTTTATTTGAAAAAACACTCCCCAAAACATTCCCTCTTTAACCAATTTATTAGAATGAAAAACAAATCCAGGTCTGCTGTAATCCAAGGGGTTGCCATGACGATCCACACTGTCCCAGTCAATGAAGAGCAGGATGTTCCCCATTGGCTGGGAGAGCAATGCAGTGACCTGAGCTAACATCAATGGGTCAGCCCAGGTCACTGCAGGGCATGACAAGTGCTGCTGTCAGCGAGGTACATTACCTGCGCTGATCTCCAGCACACAGACAGCCCCTGTCACTGAGTTCAATGACCGGCGCCTTCACACCAAGTATCGCGAGAGGTCCGTGACGTCACCGCTAGTCAGTCTCGGGTCGGAAGCGAGAGGTGATGTGCAAGCGGCGGCCATGGAGGACAGTGACAGCCCTGAGGTCGGGATGGCGGGACTTCATCACCGCAGGTAAGCCGAGCGGGACCATGTGTGTGTGTGTGTGTGTGTGTGTGTGTGTATGTGTATGTATGTGTACATGCCGTGGGCAGGAGGGGGCGGAGCGAGCTGAGCGGGGAAGTGTGGGCTTCCTGCACGTAACTAAGATAAACATCGGGTTACTAACCAAAGCGCTTTGCTTGGATACCCGATGTTTATCTTGGTTACCAGCTTCTGGCAGGCTGCCAGCGATGGCTCCTGCAGACTGTAGCTGTAAAAAGCCCTGCTTTTTGCTGCTAGAACCGTTCTCGAATGTATCTAGAACTATCGAGCTTTTGCAAAAAGCTCGAGTTCTAGTTCGATCTCGAACAGCCCCCAAAATCACTCGAGCTTAGAACTGGAGAACCGCGAACCGCGCTCAACTCTACCCAGGATACCAGACACCCAAGATTCCCAGGCACCAAAGTGTCCCAGACACCAAAAGATCCCAGGCACCGAGAATCCCAGACACCCAGGACACCAGAAAGCTCAGCAAGACCCTGGCAAATGCAGAAGAATTCTTCAGAACAATTCTCTCCAAACAAGTAAGACAAGTTAAAGATAATGAATAGCACAGAGCTAAAACTCACAGTAGCTAAGCTGAATAATGAGAACTATCAGTTATGGAAGATCAAAGTGGAGATATTATTGTCTAAAAATGATTTATGATAAGTAATCACTACAGATAGACCCAATGATAATAATCAGGCAAGGGATAAGAAAAAAAGACAAGCAAGAGCTACTATCAGCCTATCAGTGGAAAATTCTCAATTAATCCACATAAGGAATAAGGATACAGCATAGGGAATGTGGGAAACATTAAGAAAGCTACATGAAATACCCAGCTTAAATCACAAGTTATTTTGCTAAGAAAGTTGTATAGTATGAGACTGACTGCAGACAATGACATGCAGGAGCATATATTCCCTATGATGGAAGTGATATCACAGCTGAGATCAATTGGTGAAGATAATAAGGATAGCCACATAGCAGCAATATTATTGTGCAGTTTACCGGATTCATACACTGCTTTAATAAATGCACTAGAGACAAGACCTGAAACAGACATCACATTAGAGTTTGTGAAGACCAGATTCATAGATGAATATCAAAGAAGGAAAGAGAAAACAAATTATTCTACTGAAAGAGATGGTGGAAATGCTCTTAAAGCTACAGAATCAAAGAGACCCTATAATAAAGAGACAACAGAATGTTTCAGATGTAAGAAAAAGGGACATTTAAAGAGAGATTGTACTATATGGAAAGCTGAACAACAGATATTATACCATATAGAGAATACACAGAAGGTGAAAAACACAATTTCTGATATGTGTAAATAATTGGAATGGCACAATTAAAGTAACTGATACGAAAACATCATCAGGTTGGTTTATTGACTCAGGAGCAACAAGTCATATGATAAGTAATAAAAGTTTCTTTACTGAACTTGATTTAAATAAGAAGGAAGCCATTTATCTTGCAGATGGAAGGAAAATAACTGCGGAAGGTAAACTGGAATGCTAAACTGTTCTAATAAGTTTAGGCATGATTCAAAAATACTTGTACAGTATGTGTTATATGTTCCAGGATTAGAAGGAGGATTGCTGTCTGTAAAACATCTAAGAGCTAGAGGACTTACTGTAAAAGTTAAAGATGATGAATGTACAATCCTAGCGGGAAATAAGATAATAACCAATGTCAAGGCAGATGAACAATTATATCATCTAGACACATTAAAGGAACAAATGAAGTTGTGTACACATGATCACAGGAATTGTATTCACATGTGGCATAGACGTCTAGGACACAGACATCCTGAAAGTATAATGGAGCTACAAAAGAAAGAATTGACAAAGGATCTATTGATATCTGATTGCTCAATTACTGTAAGATGTGAATGTTGTATAAAATCTAAAGCTACAAGAATATTTATACCTAAAGAAAGTGAGACGAAAAGCACAAGACCACTTGATTTGGTGCATACTAACATATATGGACCCATGAAAGTGACTACATCAGGAGGCAACAGATATATAGTGACTTTTATAGATGACTACTCAAAGATACACAGTCACATACTTGATTAAGAACAAAAGTGAAGTTTTCAATAAATTAGTGACAAAGTCGAGTAACAAAGTCGAGTAACAAGTTTCAGAGGAAGCCAATTGTCATTAGAAGTGATAATGGAGGTGAATTCATAGGACACGAAAACTACGTAAGACAAAATGGTATAGAGCATCAAAAGACTTCCATACCCACCTGAACAAAATGGGGTAGTAGAAAGAAAAAACAGAACTCTGACTGAAATGATAAGATGTATGCTAACAGATTCCAAACTACCACAGAAATATTTGGGTGAAGCAGCAATGACAGCTACTTACCTACAAAACCGACTTTTTTCTAGAAAACTGAAAAAAACCCCATATGAACTGTGGCAGGGTAAGAAACAAAGTGTGAATCATTTAAGAGTTTTTGTATGTAAAGTTTTTGTATTTATTCCATCAGAAAAACGTTCCAAACTGCAAAACAGATCCATATAAGGAATATTTGTTAGATATAGTGAAAATTGCAAAGGATATAGAATCCTAGATCCCAAAACAGACAGAGTTACGGTGTGACATTTATTGAGGATCTAAATGAAGACACTATGATTTCTCTAGAAACAAAAAATGAGAAAAACAGCAGTGATACAACGAAAAGAACATCTGATGAAAAAGAAGTTGAAATTGATGAAAAACAGAATACTGAAAATAAAGAGATACAACTACAAAGAGACACAGAACCAAGACGTTCAATAAGAGAAAACAAAGGAAAACCACCAACACGTCTTTCATACAAGGCAAGTACAAGCAAAATTTATGAACCTATCTCTTGGGAAGACATATCTCGACTTCCTGAAGAAGAAGCTAATGAATGGATAAAGGCAACAGAAACAAAAATAAAATCTATGCATGACTCAAAGACATGGACACTGACAGAATTACCAGAAGGAAGAAAAGCTATAGGATGTAAATGGGTTTTTAAAGTAAAATACCAAACAGATGGCAAAGCTGAACGATACCGAGCAAGACTCATAGATAAAGGTTATTCTCAAAAATATGGAGAAGACTATGATGAAACATTTGCTCCAGTTGTCAAACATGCTACAATAAGAACTTTGTTTGCAGTTGCAGCAATGAAACAAATGGAGTTGAAGCATCTGAACGTAAAGACAGCATTTTTGAATGGAGATTTAACAGAAGATATTTACATAGAACAACTGCCAGGATTCAAAGATAAAAGTAACCCGAACATGGTTTGAAAACTACAGAAAAGTATATACGGTTTAAAACAAGCTGCTAAAGCGTGGAATGATAAAATAACACAAGTGCTCACAAATGAAAAATTTCAAAGAAGCAAAGCTGATCCTTGCCTATACACAAAAAGACTGATGGACAGATGGATCTATGTACTCATATATGTTGATGATATTTTAGTTTGTTTTGAAAAAGAAAGGGACAAAGAGGACACACTAAGAATTCTGAATCAACATTTCGAGATCAAAGACTTGGGGAATGTAAAGTATCATTTCTTGAGGGATCACCAGCAACAAGGAATCCTGAAATTAGAATATTGTCCAACTGAAAATATGACAGCAGATATTTTCACAAAGGCATTGAATGCTGAAAAACATCAGAGACTAATGGAGATATTAGGCTTAACTGAATAAGTCCTTACTGTTGAGAAAGGGTGTTGATATATGCAACAGATGAGGACTTTGTATATGTGGAGGACTTTATGTTGATCTAACAGTAGATGGTGATATTGTGTAAAGTTTCCTTACTCACTATATAGTAAAAGTAAAGATAAAGGTCTCTGTTGTATCTTCCTGGTTTTGGTTTCTCTTCCTGATGCAATGCTGTATGACTGTGTATATCATTACCTCATGTTCCAAGGAGTAAAGAGATTGTTATCCCATGTAATCTGCTCTGTGAACTTTCTTCTATACCTGGGAAGCTAGAAGCTGTGCAACAAAACTTGCATTGCCGATTATAGATCCAACACTAAGATTAAAGTCAGATGTCACACAAAAGATCATGGACATATGAATGACCCCATTCTCTATTGTAGTTATAACTGCTATTCGTGAAAAACACAAATAGTACTCGAACACAAAAAACAGATGTCTGATTGAGGCTCTCATCAGACATGCTGGTGTGTGACAAGTTTCTGTTATGCGCCGTCCGTATCCGCGCACGCGGATTACTTCTACAGTGTCGAACTCTGTTCACATTGCTGAGTCCGACAGACAACCTGGTCTCTCTTAAGTGCTCAGCCCGGCTGAGCGTCGGCTCAGTTGTTTCACTGCTCCCAGTCATGCAGGAGTTAATCTTTGTTCAGCAGCTCATTGTCTGCTCGGTTTGAGAATTCCCTGATGTGAATTACTCCTACCCATTTTGATTTATTCCCTCTGGTGTTGTTTTGTCTCTCATATTTGGTCATTTGCGGTGTGAGTGTGTTTCAGTTTTATCCCCTTGTCTGTGCCTTTGGGAGGTTGTTACCTTGTGGTACTGCCCATCCCGGGGCTGGTGTTATAAGGACAGGGCCAGACAGAAGGGCTTAGGGTAGTTACCAAGACCTCCCTACCATCAAGGGTAGCTCCAGGGTCAGTACAAGCACAGGGCCTACAGTCGCAGGGCCAGTGTAGCACCCTCTGACAGTTACCATGGGTCCTATAGCAAGGTACAAGACCCTACTGTATCAGGTCATAAAATATTAATGATTGAGCGCTGATTGACTAGATGTTAGTCTATCTGGGCCCGTTTAATGCCTAGTTTTTATGGGCTGCCACAATTGTATCGGGACAGAACACTCAATAATACAACCGTTCCATCTCCATACATCAGTCATTCTGCTGACACCACATTCCCTCTTTACATGGGGAGATGTATTGCCAACAATAATAAATTGTTGACCCACATCAAAAGTATAATCAGTCAACTAACCAGTTTTTTTTCTTTGCTCGCTCTTTGACTGATCACTGCTATGTTTACATGGGCCAATGATCGATAGCGAGTGTAGTTATGAATGTGTCGCCCAGGGTTATGGGGTACTCGCTCCCGGGCCATATATGTTCAGGGATGCTGTGTCACGGTTGTATAATGGCTGATGCCCAGTTCCGTGACCCTGGGGATGCTTTTTAAAAGGGGTTATATACAGGGGAGTGAAAGAGTTTGTATTGTGACGCCACTTGCTGGTTGCGGTTATGGTGATGGAACCGCCGATGCTCAGTCTATTACCTCTGGGGCTGATGCTGGTGGCAGCCTGGATGGTGGGCCCTCCGCAAGTAGTGCTTGCCCCAACAACCCCACACAGGTACAAACTCCTCCAGCCACAAAAGCCTAGTAACCCCCCCCAGGACAATAGGGACACACCAGTGGGCGGGGCCAGGCAGATGGTGACGCCCACCTAGGGGTTCTGAGGTGTCAGGGGAGGGAACACGTCAGTAAGTGAGAGACAGAGGAAGTGAGACGAGTGAAGTGGTAGTCGGGGGTTGTAGCTCCCGGACTACCGGACTACCTGAGCTGACTAGGTGGCAGACGGCAGAGCAGGGCCACAGGCGATGGAGATCTGATCGCGGAAGACCTTAAGTGGACTAGGGCAGGGTTGTAGCCCACAGGTGCCGACAGCGGGAATCCGGTCCGGAGACCGTGCACAGTCGGGATACCTGGACCCCAGGGCGAGGACAGCTGCAAGCACCTTTCCGATTAACCAGCAGGGGACAAGATTCCACGTCTTGTCCCACGAGTAGCCCAGATAGAGCAAGACGGAAGCCCAACGCGGGGGATAGGACGTCTGCAAGTGCCTGCAAAAATCTCAAGGGTCAGATCTCGCGGTCCAGAGTTCCCACAGCAAAGACACCGGGAGTGGACTTTTCCCGTTCCATGCGGACTAGTCAACACACGAGACACCAAACAAGAGTGCAGGAGGAAGGGCCCCTGTTCTGTTCACCGGTGTGCCGGACCCGAGTACACCCCTCCGGAGGCTATCGGTATCCGGCACTTGGTTTACTATCTGGACTCTGTGTGACTTTATTCAAACAGTGAGTACACCGGTATCATCCGGTCCAGCCCTGCAAACTGCGTCCCAGCACTTCACCTGCACCTGGGCCCCGGGACAACACCTCCCCTACCTGTGGAGTGGATACCATCCTGCTGCCCCGCTCCATCAGCCCCGGGTGCCCCTTACCAAGGCAGCGGCAGTGTCACCAACCATCACCGCAACCCATGGGTGGCGTCACTGACAAACTCTCCCCTGTAAATAGCCTCTTTATTCATTTGTGGGCAACGGGCAGCTGCACGAGCCCTGATCCGGCTGCCACTCAAGCCACAGCCACAATTTCGGATCCGAGCATCTCGCGCAGCCCCCCTGCCGTGGTTTGCGCCCCCGCCCGCGACATGAGTGGTTGGCGTCCATCGCAGAAAGAAGGGAGACCACATGGTGGGAATGCAGTGCAACTTCTCTTTACTTACAGTGATGTTGAGCTGTGGCCTCGAGGACGGCTGGTTCAGACCCCTGGTCCCTTTTGTCCCAGTGCCGGTGTGGTGACCTGGTAATCTCTTTCCCCGACACCTCTTACGTGTTGGTGGGACCCCGTAGCCTGGAGCGTTTGTGGGTCCCTTATTGTCTGTTGGCAGTCTCTCTGATCCGAATGGCGGGCAGTGCGAACCCTGTAGGGTAGGGGTTCTGTTCTGTTCCCTGGCTAAATCTTTACTTCTTGTGCCCCCGGATTCTTGGGTCAGTGTGGTCCCCTCACTGTGCAGGTATTTGTCAGGTTGCGTGAAGCTTTTGCCTGACCTAGGGCCCTGTGCCCCATTGGTGCTCTGGTTCCAGAGGTACCTGGCTGTACCCTGGCAACCACTCTCCTTGCCACCTGGGTCACAGTTACACGACCCCGTCTGGAGACACGTCCGTCCCCTTCAACTGTCACTACCGGACTCCACTATTGAGTGTCTGTCTGTCTGTCTCTTTTGTCCCCTCCCACTGTAGTGTGATCAAACAACAAAAAATAAGGAAAAACTCAAACTCTGCCTTACCTCCCCTGGAAGTGATCTGTTTATGACTGGCTGCATGTGGCTGGAGACCGGAGCTGCCCAATTAGTGACTTGACTTACAATGGAGGTTCAGGTCAACTTTATCTAAAGTCCGGCTGAACCTGCCAAACCTAACTTCCTTGGGTCCGCTCATCTCTATTAGGCAGGGAAAATTTCCTCATGTTTGATAACGTCTACCATTGAAGCTTCATTCAGATATTTATGTAACATGGTCTGCGTACAGACCCTGATGCTCATACTGGCTGCAGGTCTCCTAACGCAAACTTGTCATCCTCATAGGAATATATGATGCTGTCAAGTGGAGGACCATGTTACTCAGACACCTGAAACGGGCTTTATATTGTGGATACTGGTGACAGATACAGTTTAACTATATATTTTTATTTGGACACATCAATAACAAAAGAGGCTATGTGAAGTTAGGAAAAATAAGTAGCCCTTTTTCTAGAAACAGTACCACTCTTTTCCATAAGCTGTTTAAAAAATTGCACCTCAGTCTATTCTTGATAATCAGAGCTAATCCGTAATACTAGCCAAAGTGCTTGGACATTAGTGGAAAAACAGTTGCCGTCATTATTTAACTCGTAACCTCATTTCGATAGAGAAAGGGGCTGTCCACTACTGGACAAGATCAACTTAACAGCTAAAGTGCCCCACAAATAATAAAACACATATACTAGACCTGCACAACTCCTCCAATGTGGCGCTATGTCCATCGGTGGTCACATAACATTGCTGCAATTTTCACTATTCTGTCAGAGCAAGATCGAAGCATCGAAACTGGTATATGCTTTTTTTCTCGTTTTTTTTATTTGGGGGAAATTAGGTGTTTAGAAAGGATTTTCTAGTAGTGGAAAACCCCTTTAAATCAAATCTGTTAGAAGTAATGATCTGAAAAATGTAGAAAGGGAAATGTAAAACCCCAAAAGAAATGTACCCCTCTTTGTGACACTCCAGTAAGGTACCATCAGTCAACCCAAAGACCTGATTGCCTCCCTCAGGGTCAGACAGGCACACCAGGTGGGTGGAGTCAGGTGGAAAGACACGCCCCCCGAGGAGTCTGCTGGCCTGAGGCAGGAAAACACAAATAAGAACAGAGAGAGAGAGAGTTTGGAGAGTGAGGAGCTCAGTTCTGCTTGGGGCCTGGGTTGGAGCCTAGGACCCCAGATCAGTCAAGCAGGCAGACGGTAGTGGCCGCCTACAGGAGACCGGGAATACGACCGGTGGAACCGTAAGGGACCGGGACAGGGTAGTGGCCCGCCGGAACCGAACCGGGGAGCCAACTGGATACCGGAGCACCAGGCAGGGTACTCAGACCCCGAACTAGGCCATAAGCCACCACCATAGTTAAATCAACTGATTGCGGTCTGGACCTCAGGGGTTCATTCCCACCTAAGTCCCGATTGAAGGCAACAGCCCAACCCGTCCGGATAGAAGCCACCGCCAGAGGCCAGAGATCCAAGGGCCAGCGTCTGCGGGCAAACGGGCTCCTACGACACATATATGCCGGGGAGCGGGCTACCAGTGCCCAGGCACGGTAGCCAAGATCACATACAGGTGCAGGAGAAAGGCGGACATTACCAACCTATCTGGAGAAACTGCAGCTGGCTGCGGGCCCCGTTCATCACCCAGTTTGGTTTACCAGCGCCTCCAGTGTCTTGTATCGGAGTGAGTACACCAGTGCGTTAGTGACGCACATCTGGCGCCGGTAGTGACATCGCAGCATGTGACATCAAGGAGCGGCGATCAACGATCGCAAAATCGTCCAAAAACGGTGATCGTTGACACGTCGCTCCTTTCCTTAATATCGTTGCTGCTGTAGGTACGATGTTGTTCGGCGTTCCTGCGGCAGCACACATTGATATGTGTGACACCGCAGGAACGACAAACATCTCCTTACCTGCGTCCACCGGCAATGCGGAAAGAAGGAGGTAGACGGGATGTTACGTCCTGCTCATCTCCGCCCCTCCGCTTCTATTGGACAGCCGCTTAGTGACGCTGAAGTGACGTCGCTATGATGCCGAATGCACATCCCCCCTGAGGGAGGGATTGTTCGGCGGTAACAGCGACGTCGCTGACAAGGTATGTGCGTGTGATGCTGCCGTAGCGATAATGTTCACTACGGCAGCGATCACCAAATGTCGCACATACGACGGGGGCGGGTGCTATCGCGCTCGACATCGCTATCAATCGCTAGGGTACCCTAAATATGTTTTCCCACATGCTTTTGAAAGACTTGATACAAATTAGATGAGCTTGGATGTGTTTCTTTGTAATATAAGACTTCCGTCTTACCAGCCTTCCCCACAGGCTAGACATATGAACAATATGAGAAAAATTGTTATCACATACAGTACATAACCAGTATTTGCCAGAAATTCCTGCATGTCCTTTAATGTTGCCGTAGGCCTCCTGGGCCAATTTTATTCTTATCTTTTAATCAATTTTTGAGTCACATCCAGATCTTAGTAACGTCTCTGTTGTGTTAAATTTAAACCAATTCTTAATGTCCATCTTTACAGTATTCCATGGTATTTCTAATACCTTGGAAAGTTTTTTTTCATTGTACCCTTCTCCTGACTGATAACTTTTAACAATAAGATCTCTTTGCTGTGTTGTAAGCTGTTTAAATGTAATTGGCTAATTCTCAATACACCCACACCCTCAATTATAAGAGGGTGTTCACACTTCTGCAACTACATTATTTTAGTTGTTATTTTTATTTTCCCCCTCAAAATGATTTCCGTTTGTTTCTCAATTGATTTGTCCAGATTATAGGTGACATTAAAGGTAGAAAAAGTTCTGAAATCATTCTTATTGGTCTAATTCTTTTGTTAAAGGGGCAGTCGGGTGCCAGAGACTGCTGTTCAGCTGCAACGCTGCCCTGTAGTTATACTCTGCACCTCGATCGCCTCTTTAGTGCAAAACAGCAATATGCATACTTTCTCTTCATATGACACAAAGACTGACACGGTCACAGAACTCTTAAACAAAACGTCTCTACTTGCAATCTTCCAGTACATTTCTTCATCACGCCTTAGGCGGGCACACACTTGTTCCCCAAAGAGGTTAACATTAGCAACCGAATTTACGTATATTTTGCTGGCCAACCACTTCCCTTGTACTTGGACTTCCGGTAAACCTCGTGAGCTCCTCATCCACTCACTCAGCTTCATTTTCATGGCAGAATCAAAACGTCCTTCCGGGCACTCCTCGTCCCATCCACAGGGACTTAGCTGGAAGGTATTGATAGGGCCTTCTGTCACAGCATTCCTCTGCTTGGTTTCGTCAGGACCTACTCTTCTCTTAACAGCCCACTGACCTTCCATCGACTGAGGGAGTTCGTTGAGTATACGCCAGGGACCAGCCACCATCCAAACCGCATAGACTTCAACCACACTTTGGGAAGTAAATAAAACAACCCTCTCCATACTAGGGACCCATATGTCCGACACAGGGATTCGACCCTGAGGGTCAACCAAATTAGTTATTGGAGTCTTTTTCTCCTCACACCTTTCACAAATGTGGCATGTTCCTTTCTCACAGGAACTCTCCTGTCCCTTTCTGTCTATTCACCCTTTTTACTAACTAAACTCCTCCCCACATTAACTCTCCCTGGCCCTGAGAGTACCAGGGAAGCAAACAGTTTTACACATTATGGCTGCATGAACACATTACACCATTGAATTAACATAAACTGTATATAGCACATTACTACATTTTACACATAGCGGATTTGCAGGTCTGGGGTGCTCGAAACTTAAGCGGGCTTCACACGGTATGATCTGTCGTGCGATTGCACGAGCGATCGTACCCGCCCCCCATCGTTTGTGCATCACGGGAAAATCACACGTACTTACCTTATGAGCGACCTCGCTGTGGGCGGCGAACATCCTCTTCCTGAAGGGGGAGGGACGTTCAGTGTCACAGCAACGTCACACAGCGGCCAGCCAATAGAAGCGGATGGGCGGAGATGAGCGGTACGTAAACATCCCGCCCACCTCCTTCCTTCCGCATAGCTGGCGGGTAAGCTGTGCTCATCGTTCCCGTGGTGTCACACGGAGCGATGTGTGCTGCCATGGGAACGATGAACAACCTGCGCTATTAAGAATAAACGATTTTTTTAAAAATAAGCGACGAGTACACGATCAACGATTTTTTACCGATTTGCGATGGCACGTAGGTGTCACACGAGACGACGTCGTGAACGATGCTGGATGTGCGTCATGAAAACTGTGACCCCGACGATGCATCGCACGATAGATCGTCTCGTGTGACGCCCGCATTATACCTCCTTACACTTTACCTGACAAAAACCTGGAATTTTACGAGGGATGTGCAGACTTTTGATATTCACTTTCCATTCTATTGATGAGGGGTGGATCAGACTTCCACAGTCAGGGTTGCCACCAGGAATTTCAGGGCCCCATACTGTCAAAATTTTCTGGCCCCCTTCAGACTCTACCACAGCTCCGCCTCTACCCCTCTAACCTTTGGCAATAGAAAGAAGTTGTTTCCAGCATCACGTCTAAGAAATAAGGTTAAAAACCAATTCTATTTCATAAGGTTAAAACCAACACTAGGTTGGATGGACGTCCACGAAGTATAAAACAATGCCTTACACATTTCAAACCTAAAAGAGGTTCTTAGTCTTAGATATATCCTGATAGATTTGCACATGTAAGTTATGGACTAAAATTGTTTTTTAAGCTTGTTTCTTGGATGTGATGCTGGAAACAACTTTTGTCTATTGCCGGACTTTGCCTCTTTGAACACGGAGCTGCCGTCCCTGCACCGTCCCCCAGAGAGAGGACCCAGGTGATGCATTTACCAGGTGATCCTCCTTTACATACTTACCTTGAACCTTCCACAGTCCCACCATCGCTCTTGGAAAATCTCCAATTCTGCAAACAGTCCTCACTAATCAAACATTAACCGCTAGTCGTCATTTTGACAACCCGGAAAAAGCTGCATGCACCGTATTTTGGGTCATCAAAATGATGATCTCAGACAGAACCGTCAGCTATATGCATATATCTAATTTATCATAGCTGAGTGTATGTGTATGTGTGTGTGTATGTATGTAGGTGTGTATGTCCGTTAAAGGAATCCGCACTGTCTCATTTACAATCACAATATTTTGCACATACACCTCATGTGACTCAGGGAATGTCATAGACTTTGTTTTGAGGGGTACATTTAACCCCGCGCTCTACAGTTATTTGCCAAAAAACCTCCTTACATTAAAGTCAATGGAGCTGGGAGCTACAGGTCATTAATAGGCGCTGTGATTGGTTGTTATAAACAACGAAGGACATTCTTAGTGTAAGAAGCTTCTGTGTGAGGTGATATGATTTCTGTGGAGCGACAGATACAGACAGACAGGGAATGAGAGAGACAAATAGACAGGGAATGAAAGAGACAGACAGACAGGGAATGAGAGAGACAGACAGGGAATGAGACAGGCAGACAGGGAATGAGACAGGCAGACAGAGAATGAGACAGGTAATGAGACAGACAGAAAGGGAATGAGAGAGACAGACAGGGAATGAGACAGACAGGGAATGAGAGAGACAGACAGGGAATGAGACAGACAAACAGGGAATGAGAGAGACAGACAGACAGGGATTGAGACAGACAGACAGGGAATGAGAGAGACAGACTGACAGGGAATAAGAGAGACAGACTGACAGGGAAAGAAATAGACAGACTGCATGCACAGTTACACACACTATACATTACCACATCTTGCAGTTCCTGATTAATGCAGAGCAGGAGAGGAGCCACTGGGACCTGGACGGAGGCTGCAGCAGCTGAACAACAGGACCTGCCACTTTACCGGTCATGGGATCAGGCGCATTATTAGTCAGATGACATTACAGGTCCTTCCCCTCTGCCTCCGTCCTGCTTCAGTACATTTCCTGTCCTGCACAAATCACATAGATCAGTGCAGAGCAGGAAGAGAGAGAGCAGCTCTCTATGAGCCACCTGGGCCCCCCTCATTGCCCTGATGGCGGTCCCACACCCTGAGGCCCGGTGAGCTGAGGGATGAAAGGGGAGGAGCCTGGGCTGTCAGCGGCCTCAACCCCTTCCTGGCTTTGGCTCACGGGGCCCCTTACAGAAGTCACGGTTGTAATGACCTGATGGCGGCCCTGTCCACAGTGCTCCCCATGCCTCTGTAGCAGCTATCTTGCAGAAGTGGACAAGGTACCGATCTTTGACACCGGCAACAAAACAGAGGCCATTAGGTAGAGTGACTATATTTTAAAAATGTATTGTCAGTATAACATTTGATATGGGATTGTGCTTTAAATATTCCCTTTGCTGTTCTGAATATTACCTCTGAAATAATAATGCAAGCGTTAAGGTGATAATAATATTGATCTTGCAAAAATACACAGAAGGTTGATGGAAATTATTTCCACCATGAACATCCTTGACACAATGTTCAGATTGTCTTTAAACATTATTTAATTCAAACATATTAAATTGCCAAACACTCTGGGAACATGTTAATGATGAGCACTTAGCAGGGAGTGGATCGTCAGATCAGTCTCCATGCATTACATCTGGTTTTACAGATAACACTTCAATTAGATGGATGCCATTAATAAGCATTTGTAAAAGTCCATTTGATTTATGCTATTTTTATACTGTCACTAGTTTATGAAGCTGGTAAACTGTTTCTTATCCCCGTAACACATTTCTCATATAGAACATCTATATTCAAGCAGAATTTTCCTTTAGTTCATGTCATATTCGCCTTGTGCTCAGTGTCATTTATGAAGCTTAGTCTCTTAAAGAGCTCCTGTTAGCATGATTTTGTAATGTAAAGTACAGACATGGATATAATGGTGCTGTAATACCGATTACTATTCTTCTTTAAGCGTCATTTGAAGTTTTCTGCTAATTTTGGTGCACAGGGGATGGGACTGTACCCTGGGTCTTCTCCTCCCTGTCTGTGATTCCTCAGCCTCTGCACTTGCCTCCAAACTGTGAATGACAGGTTACTGCTGAGATTTCGAAGAGAGGAAGCAGGTCATTCACATATTGAAGGCAAGCGGAGGGGTTGGAGGAATCTAAGAGAGGGAGGAGCAGACCCAGTGTAGAGTCCAACCCATGTGCACTGAAATCTAATTAGCCCGGAGAAATCACCACTTCTGTCCTCTTGTGGATTACCTTTCGGTCCCCTGTTTTGGCACTGGGACTGGCGATTGGTGCTGCAGCCCCAGGCAACCTTCCTACTTTCATCAGAATTGTGTGCAACCCTCCCATGTGAGCCTCTCCAGCACGCTGAGAATTCCAGTTCTCTCCAAACCGGTTCACACAAGAGAAACTCTGTGTTTTGTATTTTTTCCATTTATATACAATATTGTACCTTATTACCTTACATAGCGTCCTAATAACTTTGTCCCCCTTTATTGTGTAATGTGCCACTTCTTATTATATAGCTTTTTTTAGGATAATGAGATTTCTGAAAATGTAAAAATAGCTAACAAATGGAGGAACTTACAGAAGAAAATGCCATTATATTAAGTGATACAATATATTCTAATATTTATTTCATTTAAATGCACTACAGATTTATGCAACTTATAATAATAATACTTTCACAATCACAATAAAATGAATGCAGAGATTGTGGGTTGAGAAAAACTTTATTTTTTTTTTACTCTGTTACTTTTCATTTTTTTAGGTTACTCAGAAAAAGTAACAAAATGATCGGAATTCCGCCATTTGTTTGCAGTCGTTTTGATGCCTTGTTTGGGATCCTTGGCAGATGATTCGTTTTATTTTTTTCTGTGTAAGAATGGCTTAAAAATCATGGTGGCAATGACAAAAATGAAGCGATTTTACTAAACTGACGGTGACATATTTGGAAGGAGACGTAACTTACCATTGCAACCTCTCAGGAGCTCATGATAAGGAATGACACAGCTTTGAGAACACAGGTGATCGATAATTCTATTGTTCTTTCACAAATGGTGTGCTCTCTCCAGTTCCTATTTGATTTTACATGAGAATACCATAATGCTTTAATAGTATCATTGAAAACAGTGACAGGTCTGAGCAAACATTTAGCATGTGTTACCATAATGGTCTCTTCAGTTGCTAAGGTAATATAGGCAGCAGGTCCAAAGTCTCCACAAGTACTCCTGATAAATGCACCTAATAAAGCTGTTGTTGGCATTTACAGCCATCATACCTGTGGCAGGATGTAAACACTTCACATTATCAAGGGTACAGCAGCAACACAGAGTCTTGTTTTCTGATATTGTTCTGCTGTAAAGGGGACAGAGTTCGAGGCCATCTGCTTTGGGATGAAAGTACGTTGCAGAGATCATGCTTACACATTGTGACATCCCTGTGACAAACCTGATATTAGGTTAAAGGGGTTATCCACTACTTTTACATTGATGACCTACGAGATCATCAATGTCTTATCGGCCGGGGTCTGACACCCAGCACTCAGCTGTTCACGATGCTGGTGGCTATACTCAGTTCCGGAGCTGCCCCATCTTCTGATAGCGACTGCGGCTGGGTACCGCACATCCACCTCCCATTTTGTTATGGGAAAATCATCAGAAACGTATGCAGTTTCTGTGCATTTTTCAGCCAGGAGATGCAAATTTGATGCAAAAATAATATAATGATAATATTTATTCATTTATATAGCGCTATTAATTCCACAGCGCTTTACATACATTTGTAACACTGTCCCCACTGGAGCTCACAATCTAAATTCCCTATCAGTATGTCTTTGAAGTGTGGGAGGAAACTGGAGAAACAGGAAACCCACACAAACATGGGGAGAACATACAAACTCCTTGCAGATATTGTCCTTGGTGGGAATTGAACCCAGGACCTCAGCGCTGCAAGACAGCAGTGCTAACCACTGAGCCACCGTGCTACCCCAGAAATATTTGCAAACAAATACTGAAAGTGCACACATCGCCTAATCCAGTAATCCGGCATTAAGTTCAGTGACTTCACCTGAGGTAAGGTCATGGAGTTCAATGAGTTCAGCTCAGGTGAGTTCACCTGAGGTCACAGCTGGAGTACTGTGGGAACAACAGCTGTCCACAGGTGAAGGCATTGAACTCCATGCCAAATTACCAGATTAAGCAATGTGTGCACATTGAGTATTTGGTTGCAGACATTTCTGCATCTTCTAGTAGAAGAACGCATAGAAACCGCATGCACTTTTTACGCGGTTTCAGTATATTTTTTTCTGCCAGGAGGAGCAGATTTGGTGCAGAATAGATATGTCTGCAATTAAATAGTCAACCTGTGCACATCACTTAATGTGGTAATTCATGATTGAGTTCAGTGACCTGAGGTGAAGTCACTGAGTTCAAGGAGTTCACTTCAGGTCAGTTCACCTGAGGTCACAGGTGGGGTACCTTTACTTACATGATTAATAATGGGGGGGGTCTCATAGATCTCTACTCATTCATGATCCAAGGCTTTGTGACAGCTGTGATTTTTTTTTTTACAAATCAGAGCTGTCATTAACCCCTTATATTACTCTGATTACCATCACTCCAGGGCAATCAGGATGAGCCGGGTAAGGCACCAGGATTAGCACATCTAATGAATGTGCCAATTCTAGGGCAGCTGTAGGCTGCTATTTTTAGGCTGGGGAGCGCCCAATAATCATGAGCCCCCCAGCCTGAGAATACCAGCCCCTCCCGCTGTCTGCTTTATCTTGGCTTCATATCAAAATTGGGGGCAAGAGGTGTAGTATTGCACCCTGGGTACGGAGAAGGTCATCCACCGGTATGCACACAAAACAAAGACGCTCTCACTGGCAGCATTTCATTGGACCGTGGTTAGGGCAAGTTGCACCTATGATGCTGCCATAGGAACGCACAGTCAGAGCCAGGCTGGGGGGTGGAGTCTATTTAGTGGGAGCACACTGTAGGAAGTTAGTCAGTTAGAAGGAGAAGTGGAGTGCGACATACTCCCGTGGCCTTGTTCCACATACAGCCTTTGAGTGGAAGGACTTGGCACCAAATCGGGGACTGGTCCCTAAGCTAGAGGAGAAGAACCTACGTACTCCGCTAGTACAACCAGAGGCTGAGGACCATTTAGTAACAAAGCTAAAACTGCACACGAACCCGCTGGAAGTTGACCACATAGGGCCAAAGGATAGAGCTTCACGCCACCCAAAAGGGTCCACGGACACTGGCTCAGGGCACTGTGTGCCTAGGCGCAGGACAGGCGGGAGAGAAGTCAGTGCAGGAAGACAACCAGGGAAAGAACACTAGAAGGTTCCAATGGTCTTGACCTCCGAACTATCCGGGATCGGCTGGAGCTCATCACTGTGAAACCCCATCACTACTAAGGCAGTCACTGACATGTCATGTTACCTTGGAACCTGCTACAGTGAGTAAAAACCTTGAGAATGCATCCCTGTGTCGCTCCGTTATTTGCCTGTGTGACGCCCTGGCCTATCAGGTCGTCACAGGGTATTGTGCAATCTGCCCCTCTGCACAGTATCCACCCTCCTTGGTTAACGGATCCCAGTCCTTTGGTGTTGTTAACAGCTTGTCCAATCAAAATCCTAGGAACACTTCCCACTTGAACCTACCAGACATACCATTGAGGGACCTGAAGGGATTAGGGCCACCCACATGGGGGGTTGGTGAGGAGAAAGTGAGGACAGTGCCAGTTGAGAGTTGAGTTGAGAGTCGAGTTGAGTTGAGAGTCGTGTTGAGGAGAGTGAAGGAAAGAGGAGATGAAGTGGCTCTTGTGAGGAGAGGCCACGGAGGAGAGCTCCTGTATACTAGGTGGCAGACGTTGGTCTGGGCCTGGTAGGAGCTGGAACCCGGTCACAGGGGACAGTGTCAAAGGGCACGGACTGCTGAGGAGGACAGCCGGCGGCCTTGAGCTATCACCGGGCAGGGGCCAGGGCACGACGGGGTACGTAGACCCCAGGCTGGAAAGTAGCTTCACGCGTTCCGGTAATTTACCCAACGGGGGTGAAGACTTCAAGTATCATCCCCAACCCGCTCCAAAATCGGGGTACTAGCGCACCGATGAGATAGGACTTTCCCACTACAGTCCAAAGAAATCCTACGCATGAACCCTGAGAGCAAGCTCACTCCGTTAGCTATACGGGTGAGCGGGACCCGGAGAGTTTCACACCAACGGGTCCAATTGAGACTAAGGTGCCAGGGATAGGGCCACAGACCAACAACAACACCAAGGACACGGATCCAGGCGTGCTCCACGTAGACTACAGTGGTGCTCGGAACTTTGGTTTACAAGCTGTCAGTGTGGTTATTCCAGGACTGAGTGAGTACCTTGTAAATCCCTGCGCCTATCTCCCCAACGGCACCCAAACACCAATCAATCATCCAACGGGTCCGGGACACAAACCCCCTACATCCTACATCCTGCTGCTACACCATCGTCACCGGGCTCCCCAACAGCAGCGGTGGTCCCTCGCATTGTCATGCACCGTGGGTGGTGTCACAAACTTTCCAAAACCCCCCTGCACATATATCCCCCCCTTCTTTTAATCGAGTGACCGCGTGACCGCCAGGTCCGGAGACCCCTCGAGCCACTGCGGATCCGGATCCAAGTGGCGGCAGCAGCCCGGCTGCTCGCACGAGGGCGGTACACCTGCGCCTCTGACCCTGCACCCATGCCATCACCTACTACTACCCCATCCGCCTTGGGGCTCAGCTCTGCCTGTGGGGAGCTATACCAACCAAGCTGTGTCACCATCTGCCCCAGAGGTCCCCATCCACTGAACTTGCCACATACCACAGGTGGTGTCACGAACTACAATCCCCATTATCATCCCTACTTGAATTGACACCGCAGCGTCCCAGAAACAGAACCGCAGCCCGGTAATGAGTAACCCTCAGGCACCGGTGTGGGCGTGTCACTAACACACACAGCCAGGGGTTGCTGTCTCCAGCTGTCTTCTTATCTGCACTGGGTATCAAAATACGGGGGACCCTATGCCATTTTTCCCTATTTATTTATTTTTATATTACACACTTTGGGAACCCAACACAGTTAGTGTGAGGGCAACTAATCACAGACAAGCTGGTGTCGCGGGCGGAGGAGGGGACGCTGCGCTCTCCCACTGCTCGGGTCCGGCTGCCGCTGCTGCTGCGGCCTCTGCTGCTCGGTGGCTCGAGCGATGGGCCGGATCCCGGGGACTCGAGCGGCGCTCCCCACCCGTGAGTGAAAAGGGGATTGGTTTTGGGGATTTATTGTCCGTGACGCCACCTACGGTTGTGGTGATTGTGTGGACACCACCGCTGCTCTGTATGGTGGATCCCTGGAGCAGTGACAGGGAGCAGCTTTGTTGTTATTTCTCCCCTCCGTGGGTAGGGGGTTGGTTGTCCCGGGGCCCGGTGATGGGGTAGGGATGGATGGCAGGCCGGGTGTGGGGCCTGGTGAGGTGCAAGGTCGCGGGGGCAGCGCTGTGCCGTATGGCACGGTGGTACTCACTCAGCCTGAGACGTTGACACAGTTCTCGGTAAAACACACGGCTGGAAAGACGGTTCCCACGGACGGCTGCCGTTGCTTTTCCCCGGTAGTTAACGGTGACTGTCTCTTTCCCTGCACCTAGTACTTCTGTTGGTTGCGATGGGTTCCCACCGGCAACCCGCTCCCCGACTTGGATATGGGCCGGAGGAGCCCCTCTTTGCCCGCAGGCGCTGGCCCTGAGAAACTGGTGCCTTGGCGGTGGCGGTGTTTCTCTCATACGGTTGGACTGTTGCCTTCAATCGGGACTTAGTTGTTTGGAGACCCGGGGGTCCCCTTCACTAACGGATTTGGCAAATTCACGGCGACTCCTAGCCTTGCCGGGATCCGAAAGGCCCCTGCCAATGGTGCTGGCTTCTCCTTGTGTACCGGTCCGGTACCGCCGGGCCACCACCCGTCCACGGTCCTTACGGCACCTCCGATAGGCCACTCCTGCAGACGGTCACCGCTGTCTGCCAACCTTGCTGTCTCAGTCCGGGGCACACACTCGGACTAACTTCAGGCTGCTCTTTTACCACTTCACTCCTACCACTTCAACCTCCACAACTAAACTCTGCCTGGTTTTCCCACCTCCAGGACTGTGAACTCCTCGGTGGGCGGGACCAACCGCCTGGCCCACCCCCTGGTGTGGACATCAGCCCTTGGAGGAGGGCAACAAGGATTTTTGGGTCTAGCTTAGGTGTACCTAACCGGGGTGTAGGGTGTGGTGATGTCATTACCTGTGACCCCTGGCTTGCCTAGGGCGTCACACTGGCAGTCTGACTGCAACCAGTCACAGATGCTACCACACAAGATGGGTGGGGGAAGCAGTGAATATTCATGAGATCTAATGAGCGAACCTGGAAGCAGTGTGACAGCTTTGAGCAGACTTGGTAAGTATAGTTGTCCTGCTTTAATCCCCCCTTTGCTTCCTTTTTTTCATCTTGGTAGCTGAACCAGAACAGTATCCCGGACTTCTCTGAAAAGTCTGTGTTCAGGGTCCAAGCAATATATTTAAGAAATTTTGCAGTTAACAGAAACAGTGGAGTTCAAATAAGGTCTGGAAGACCAAGCAAAGTTTCTGTGAGAGCTGCTTATAGGATTGCTAGAGAGGCAAATCAGAACCTCCCAGGGGTGGGATTCATATTTTAAACAGCAAGTTCTCTGTAAACCCATTTGAAAACCACACCCATTCTGTAACCACATCCATTTTGTTAGCCACACCCATTTTCACGCACTTTCCTCAACCAAAAAATACAAGTAATTTAAAGTAAAATCTCTTTCCCCTTCTTCCGCTCCTATACCGTCACTCTCCTGTCCAGCACCAGATGTTCCAGTCACTGTCAGTCATATTGTATTTGTGATGCCCTGGACTAGCCAGGTAGTCACATACATACCAACACACACACCCCCACCCTAGGCAGTTACAACAGTCAATCAAAAACCCTTGTTGCCTCCCTCCAGAGTCTGATGTCCACACCAGGTGGGGTGGAGCCAGGAGGTTGGCCCCACCCACCGAGGAGTTCACAGGCCTGGAGGCGGGAAAAGCAGTAGATCAGTTCAGGAGGGGAAAATGAGAGGTCACATACTGCGAGTGTCTGGGTTGGAGCCCAGGCACTGAGAGCAAGGTTGGCAGACGGTGGTGGCCATCTGCAGGAGTTGGTGGAACTCCGCAGAGCCGTAAGGACCGGGGTCGGGTGTCGGCCCGCCGGTACCGGACCGGGGAACGGAGTGAAGCTAAGCACACAGGCAGGGCCATCGGACCCCGACCAGGCTTGGAGCCGCTGTCAATAGTCAAATCTGAATGTGACAGGAACCCCAGGGGTTTCCCAACTACTAAGTCCTGATTGAAGGCAACCGTCCACCCAGAGAGGATATACAGCCACCGCCACAGGCTAGAGATCCAAGGGCCAGCGCCTGCGGGCAAAACGGGCCCCTACGGCAGCTATACGCCGGGGAGCGGACTACCGGTGGGCAACCACAGGAATCAAGAACATTCTCAAAGGTGCAGGGAAAGACAGCCACCATCAGCCGTCCGGGGAGAGCACAACAACAACACTGCAGCCGGCTGCGAGACCCATCCATCCGGCCGTTTTGGTTTACCTACAACTCTGTCAGTGATTGTCTGAGTGAGTACACCAGTGCCGTCCGGCACCGCACCGCGCAGTCCCTGCACCCCAGCCATCCGGCCTCCCCGTTACACCATCGGGCCCCGGGATCACCAACCCCCTACCCACGGAGGGAACAACATCTCAGCTGCACCCTACCATCTCTCCCGGGATCCCCGTTACCAGCAGCGGTGGTGCCATTATCACCATGACCCGTGGGTGGCGTCACGAACAATCTCCCTAAACATACCATCCCCATTTCACTCACGGGTGAGGAGCGCTGCTCGAGTCCCCGGGTCCGGTCCACCGCTCGAGCCACCGAGCAGCAGCAGCAGAAACCCCGGACCCAAGCGTGGCAAGCGCGTCCCCTCTGCCCGCGACATATTCAATGGTTTTTCTACAATTTTTAAAAATGATTACTAAAGGAGCCCTGCTAATATTGAATGGACGACCTTCCCCATACAGATCTCATCCCATGTGGCTGCTTTTCCAGGCAGATCCCTTCCCATGTGGTCTCTTTCCCCTGCAGATCCCATCCCATTATGGCCTATTTCCCCTGCAGATCCCATTATGGCCTCTTTCCCCTGCAGATACCATTATGGCCTTTTTCCCTGCAGATACCATTATGGCCTCTTTCCCCAGCAGATCTCATTCCATTATGACCTCTTTCCCGAGCAGATCTCATCCTATTATGGCCTTTTTCCCCAGCAGATCTCATTCTGTGACGCCCTGGCAAAACCAGGTTGTCACAGGAGACTGCATCCATCTACCAGATGCAGGATCCCCTCCTTCTTGTCCTACCGACACAACCCCACACACAGGTACAAACACCAGCCACAAAGCCTAGTCACCCCACCCAGGACAATAGGGACACACCGGTGGACGGGGCCAGGCAGATGGTGACGCCCACCTAAGGGACCTGAGGTGTCAGGGGAGGGAACACGTCATTTGAGTAGAGTGAAGAAGTCAGTTTAGTCTGGACAGAGGAAGTGAGATGAATGGAGTGGTAGTCGGGGGTCGTAGCTCCCGGACTACCGGACTACCTGAGCTGACTAGGTGGCAGACAGCAGAGCAGGGCCACAGGCGACGGAGATCCGGTCGCGGGAGACCCGGGGCAGGGTTGTAGCCTGCCGGTGCCAACAGCGGGAATCCGGTCCGAAGGCCGTGCACAGTCGGGGTGCCTGGACCCTAGGGCGAGGACAGCTTCAAACCCCTTGTCAATTAGCCAGCAGGGGACAAGATTCCACATCTTGTCTCACCAGTGAGCCCAGATAGAGTGAGACGGAAGCCCAATGTGGGGGATAGGGCGTCTGCAAGTGCCTGCAAAAATCCCAAGGGTCAGATCTCGCGCTCAACAGCTCCCACAGCAAAGACACCGGGAGCAGACTTTTCCCGTTTTATGCGGACTAGTCAACACACAAAACAAAACACTGAAGTGCAGGAGGAAGGGCCCCTGTCTTGTCAACTGATGTGCGGGACCCGAGCACACCCCTCCGGAGGCTACCGGTATCCGGCACTTGGTTTAGTACTTGGACTTTGTGTTGTTCATTCAACAACAGTGAGTACAACGGTGTCATCTGGTCCAGCCTGCAGACGGCACCCTAGCACTGCACATCACCTACACCTGGGCCCCGGGACAATACCTCCCCCACCCGTGGAGGGGATACCATCTTGCTGCCCCGCTTCATCAGCCCTGGGCGTCCCACATAAAGGCAGCGGCGGTGTCACCAAACTATCACCGCGACCCACGGGTGGCATCACTGTCAAACTCTTCCCCTGTAAATACCCCCTTTATTAAGTTGTGGGCGACGGGCTGCTGCACGAGCCTCGGATCCGGCTGCCACTCGAGCCACAGCCACCATCCCAGATCCGAGTGCCTCGGGTAGCTGCCTATTGGCCGTGGCCTGCGCCCCCGCCCACGACAATTCCATTATGACCTCTTTCCCCAGCAGATCTCATCGCATTTCAGATCTCATCCCATTATGGCTTCTTTCCCCAGCAGATCTCATCCCATGTGCTCCTTTTTCCCTGCGGATCCTGTTCCATTATGGCTCCTTTTCCCATATAGTTCCCATCTTATGTGACTTCCTCTCCCCTGGAGATCTCATCCCATGTGGCTCCTTTTCCCATTTAGTTCCCATCTTATGCTGCTCCTCTCCCCTGCAGATTCTTGTCTCCCTACATCTTCGGCACACTGAGGGCTTACCTGCACCGGCGGCCTCTCCTCCGTCTTCCGTCCTCCTCCGCAGCACTCTGTAGGCACACTGACGCTGGCAGGCATCTAAACACATGAAAAATTCTCCAAATAACTTGAACTAAGCTAGCAATTGCTTGTAATGGGAAAAAAGCTCCTAAACTGAAGATAGTTCCATTTTTTTTTCTTTTCTATGTAATTTAGAGCATTTATCATTAAAGCACCACTGCAGCGGATTATTTTCAGCGCTGGAGTGGTGCTTTACATGCAAGTTCCGTGCCCCCTATATTATACTCACCCTCCAGTGCTTTCAGGCTTTTTTAGCATTGCTCCAGTCACAAGCTCGCAACGATGACAAGCTCTCAGAGAAAGTCTACAAGATCCAGAACGAGGCTCTCAGAGCAAGTCTACAAGATCTAGAACGAGGCTCTGAGTTGAATTAAGTTGTGACCTCTTGAGAACTTCATGAAACAGCCAGTAGGTCACAAATCGCAGCAGACCGACCAGCCGGCAGCATTAGAATGCTCCTGAAGGTAAGCATAAGACAGGGATCAGGGGACAACCCTCCCCCCCCCCAAATTCCATCACAGGCATCCTCACAGCATCGTACATCCCCCAAATGGTACTACAGCATGCCCAACAGCATTGTACACCCCTCAAATCCCATTCCAGGCATCCCCTCAGCATCGTACACCCCACCAAATGGTACCACAGGCATCCCCCACAGCATCGTACACCTCCACCAATGCCACCGTATGCATCCCCTCCAGCATCATACACCCCAGGCATCCTCCACCAGAATTATACATCCCACCAGTCCCCCCCAGCATCATACAGCCCCCAAATCCCACCCCAGCCATACCCCCACAACATCGTACACGCACCCCTCCAGCATCATACACCCCAGGCACCCTCTCTAGCATCATCCATCCCACCCCTCCACAGAATGGTACATCCCAGCCATCTCCCCTTAGCCATCTTCTCCTCCTCCCACACCAGCCAGCTAGCCATCTCCCCCCCCAGGCCGGCCGTCTCCCCCTCCAATCTCCCCCTCGTTTCCCCCCACCACTCATCTTCCCACCACCACTCGTCTTCACCCCCCCACTCCCACCACTCATTTTCCCCCACCCATCTCCCCCACTCCCATCTTCCACTCCCACCACCCATCTCCCCTCCCACTCCCACCACTCATTTTCCCCCCACCCATCTCCCCCGCTCCCATCTTCCACTCCCACCACCCATCTTTCCCCCCCACTCCCACCACCCATCTACCCCCCCTCCCCCACTCCCATCACCAATCTCCCCCTCAGTCTTCCCCCCATACTCCCACCACCCTTTCTTCCCCCACCACCCCCATCTCCCCCCCACATCTTCCTCCCCCATATCCCCCTTCCCTGCCACCTGTCTTCCCCAGTCTCCCCCACCACCACTCGTCTTCACCCCCATGTCTTCCCCCCCTCCCCGTCTTACCACCACCTCCACCCATCTTCCCACCACCAGCGGCCCCCCCCTCTCCACCAGCAGCATTAATCCCCTCACCTCCCACCAGCGGCCCCTTGTTGTGGTCGGGGGACAGACCACGGCAGGGGGGCTGCTCAAGACGCTCAGATCCGGGGTCATTGCTGTGGCTCGAGTGGCAGCCGACCCGGGCTCGTGCAGCCGTCCGTCGCCCACAAGTGAGAAAGGGGGTTATTTACAGGGGAGAGTTTGTCAGTGACGCCACCCGTGGGCTGCGGTGATTGTTGGTGACACCGCCACTCCCTTGGTATGGGGTGCCCGGGGCTGATGGAGTGGGGCAGCAGGATGGTATCCCCTCCACGGGTAGGGGAGGTGTTGTCCCGGGGCCCAGGTGTAGGTGGAGTGCTGGAATGCAGTCTGCAGGGCTGGACCGGATGATACCGGTGTACTGACTATTTTGAATAAAGTCTCACAGAGTCCAGATAGTAAACCAAGTGCCGGAAACCGGTAGCCTCTGGAGGGGTGTGCTTGGGTCCCGCACACCGGTAGAAAGGACAGGGGCCCTTCCTCCTGCACTTTTGTGTTGTTGTCTTGTGTGTTGACTAGTCCGCATGAAACGGGGAAAGTCCACTCCCGGTGATTTTTCTGTGGGAGCTGTGGCCCGCGAGAGCTGACCCTTGGGATTTTAACAGGCACTTGCAGACGCCTTATCCCCCGCGTTGGGCTTCCGTCTCGCTCTATCTGGACTGCTAGTGGGACAAGACCTGGAATCTTGTCCCCTGCTGGTTAAGTGGAAAGGTGCTTGCAGCTGTCCTCGCCCTAGGGTCCAGGTACCCCGACTGTGCACGGCCTCCGGATCAGATTCCCGCTGTCGGCACCGGCGGGCTACAACCCTGCCCCGGTCCACTTAAGGTCTCCCGCAACCGGAGCTCCGTCGCCTGTGGCCCTGCTCTGGCATCTGCCACCTAGTCAGCTCAGGTAGTCCGGTAGTCCGGGAGCTACGACCCCCGACCACCACTTCACTCCTCTCACTTCCACACTCCAAACTCGACTCTTTCTGACTTGTTCCCTCCCCTAACATCTCAGAACCCCTAGGTGGGCGTCACCATCTGCCTGGCACCGCCCACTGGTGTGTCCCTATTGTCCCACCAGCGCCCCCCTCTCCACAGCAGCATTACCCCCTCACCTCCCACCAGCGCCCCCCTTCCTCTCCACAGCAGCATTAACCGCCCCACCTCCCACCAGCGGCCCCCCTCCCCACAACAGCATTAACCCCTCACATCCCACCAGAGGCCCCCCTCCATCAGCAGTATTAACCCCTCACCTCCCACCAGAGGCCCTCCAGCAGAATTAACCCCCAACCCATGCAAATACCACCACACACAACCACCCAGCATGAAGCCTTCTCACTCACCATTAAAATAAAAGCCTTCCGTTTTTCACTCTAAGGACACTGACCTCGCTCTGTCAGGAGACAATGTCAGCCACAGCGAAAAATGAAGAAACCGGCGCTGCACAGGACACCAGCGTTCTAAAATGGCGAGATGCAGGAGGCAATGGCATCGCCTCGCTCCTTGTGAAATCAGACCACGCCCCTAACACGTGGAGTAAGTGACGTCATACCGGGAAAGAGACCGTACACTCTAGTATCTACCGTGCAGATGTGAAGCCCCGCAGGTGCTGTATCGGTGTCGGTGCGTTACCTTCAGGGACTCCACGTTGCTGGATCTCCGTCACTGGTAGGAAATCTTCTGTTTTGATCGTGACGCCACTCTCAGTATTGCGGTCAGTGGGGACCGCCACTGCAGATTAAGGGACGCCTGGGGCTGATGGTGGGTGCAGTTAGTTGTAATAGCCTCCTGAGAGTGAGGCAAGCCCCAGGGCCCTGTGTAGATGTGTAGAACCACAAGGCGCAGAATAACTCCACACAGGCAGAATGTCTTTCAGGGTTTTTACTCACTTCAGGTGGCAGGGTGAGTAACCCGGGCGTAGCTGAGATGAACCAGGTAGGAACCAGGTATCCTTCAGGCTGACTTTATGAGGGTGACTACTAACTCGCCTTCCTTAGCCCTTGGTGGTTTGGAGTGACCCCGACTTTGAGTCCCTATGGGGGTCACCCAGGGAAGATGCTGAAGCCTCTCTCCCCTTCGTTTGCCGTGTGCTTGTCGCCTGGACCAGATCACTCCAGCTTCTTGCCTCCTGTGAGCTATGGGCCCTAACTGTGGCTACGTGGCTGCGGCTTTCTGTGGTGTTGTGGCGTGGGCTTTGAGAGCCCCACACCGGCAGGTTTAGCAAAAGAAAGCTGGATCTATCTCCGCTTCGGGATCTGCCGCCCGTTTGGGCCTGGTACTCCCTAGCAGTCTCCTTACTTCCCACTCCGATGCTCTCTCTTTAGCTGAAGATGGATTTCGGGTAGCACTCCTAGTTGACCGTTCTCCCCCGTCAGTAGCCACTGCGCGGGCGCTGTTAGACAGCAACAGCCCCACAGGTCTGCTCCTCACTGAGCCCTATGGAGTTCTGCTCTAACTGACTCACTGCTCCTCCTCTCCTGTTCTTGCCTACGCCACCTAGCAACCAGACTCTCCACCACACCCCCTGAGAGGAGATGGAGGCTCTACCCCCTCCACTATTCCAGTGAAGGTGAAGGCTTGCCCCCTCCTGGGATCCCCAGGGGTCCTCTCATGGGTACATGTGTGAGACCTGATCACTATGCGCCTGTGTTCCACACCCCAGTCAGCCATCTGGATTACCTGTATTGTACTGTCCCCAGCATGGGTGCAGTACTCAGTGGTGCCTGACCAGGTCAGGGGCGCCACATTCCCCCTTAGTTATCACCAGCACGTCCTCGGGCTGCAAGACAACATTTTAAAATGCATAAACATTAAAACATGTAAAACATTTTTAAAACCACCAGGTATCAGACATCACCACCCTCCACCCACAAGTCCGTTAACCCACCCAAAACCCTCTCAGGAGGCAGGTCACCGGTCCTGTTGGTAACCAGGTCTGGGCCATCCGTTTCCCCAGACCTTTCCTCCAATCTTCCTCTCCCGTTGGCCGCGACTTCAGCCACTTCTGGCAGGATGTAGAGGCGGCTTTCATGGGCTGGTGGTTTCAGGGTATACCTGGCCTGGTGGATCCGCGCCGTCAGCCTCTTCTGGCAGGATGCAGAGGCGGCCTCCACAGTTGGTGCTGACCAGGTACCCTCTTTGTGGTGGTGAGCCAAGGCCCCATAAACAGGCGTGTTCTCTGGTCGCAGGTGAGCCAAGGCCCTTTTCTACGGACGGGCCCCCTGGTTGCAGACGAGCCAAGCCCCTAAACAGGCTGGCCCTGGTGGTGGTGCCACTGGTGTAACTATTTACACTGCGAGAGTTTGTGGCTATAGCAAGTTCATAGCCTTAAGTTTATTTCTCACAATAGTTTTTGTGGGCGCATTTCTTAAACGTTGCAAACAAAACTTGTCAAAACTGGTCAAAACAGTAACTTCTTTCTTTACTTACTCCTCTTTTTCACTAGGGCGAGGGCACGTTGGGCACTGGCACCTGTGACTTTCTTGCTCTTTGTCTCTTTCTTCATCTGTGGTTGCCTCATCTATAGGTTCTGTGTCTTTCCTTTCTTGTTCTGCATCTGATTCCTTTTCTGTATCTGTTCCTTTATCTCTGTCTTGTCTTTCTTGTCTTTCTTGTCTTTCTTGTCTTTCTTGTCTTTCTTGTCTTTCTTGTCTTTCTTGTTGCAGGGGATGGCTGTAAGGTTTGTTGGGACATAGCGTTACGCCCAGAGCATACAATCCTCTTTCGCCTTGATGCAGGGTGAACTGAACGGAATCTCCCATCTTTAGATTTCTGCAAGGGTGTCCTCTTGGCAGATGAGCGTTCACATCTCTGCGGTTTACAAATATCCCTTCTTTTATTCCTGGTGCTACAATGAAGCCATAACCACTTTTCAAGTTGAAATCTTCCACTACGCCATAACACAGGGGTCCTCTAGCCTGGGCTTTGGACTCTCTCAACAAACGCTTCTCCTTTAGGTCTCTGGCGGTGACTGCTCTCTGTTCAGGAGACTGTGGTGCTGGAGCAAACTGTGTTCTTCTGCGCCGTGTCTTGCGGGCTGGATCCATGCCTGTGGGCTCCCAGGTGAAGCTCTTAGGCAGCTCTTCTTCTGCAGAGGGGGTCAGGTCCTCCTCGTCCCAGCGGGAGTATGGCAGCATTTCCGGCTCTGAACACACAACTGCTACTGGTGGCACTGGAGTCGGAGTCAACCCTTCTGCTTCCTGGCCTCCTCTCCCCCTTAGTTCTTCCTGGCACTCCAGCTGTGGCAGTGCCGGGGATGGCTGCTCTTCGGCCGGCCCAGGTGAGGGACTCCTTGGTGTAGCTGCTGCAGGAGTTAGCAGGAGACTCTTTGGGGTATGCGGAGGGGGTATGTACTGGCTCACCAACCATTGTGGAAATTTGGCCTCCAGGTCAGCCTTCATCTGCCAATATGCAGGGTCTTCACCCACCGTGGGCTGCCTATCAGGGACCTCTGTGGACCGGGGAGCGGTATCTGCTCTGGCCTTACAGGCCGGGGTAAATGCTGAGGTAGTCTTTTCTTGGCGGGCCGCGCCTGGCATGGCGGCGGCCTGGTCTTGGCGGGCCGCGCCCTGGATGGCGGCGGCCTGGTCTTGGCGGGCCGCGCCCTGGATGGCGGCGGCCTGGTCTTGGCGGGCCGCGCCTGGCATGGCGGCGGCCTGGATCAGTGTCGCTGTTGCAGGGGGCTCTGTGCAGGCTGGGCTGGACGTCGCTGCAGCAGTCTGGGCTTGGCGGGCCGCGCCCTGTATGGCGGCGGCCTGGTCTTGGCGGGCCGCGCCCAGGATGGCGGCGGCCTGGTTCTGGCGGGCCGGGCAGGGCATCGCTGCAGGGACTGGGTCTTGGTGGGCCGAGCAGGGCATCGCTGCAGCCGCTGGGGCTTGGAGGGCCGCACCTGGCGTGGCTGCGGCCTGCTTCAGCGTCGCCGCACCGGACGCCTCTTCAGGGACCGCGGACGTGGCAGCAGGGGTCGGGGCACTTGCGCGGGCCGGGGCATCATTCGACTCACCCGTTGTTGGTAGCACTGGGGTCTGCGTCGTCGCCGTCCCGCCTGACACCCGGCGCGCAGCTCTCCCTTCATAGGCCCGAACCGCCGCGGTCATCTCCTGCAGTTCCATCCGTTCCTCCCGAATCTGCTCCACGACCCGGGTCTCCAGCCGGTTGCAAAACTGGGCCAGCTCTCGGTACCACCAGGCAGCGGAGCCTGGTTCTGGGTTCCTGCGGTCAGACGCCATTTCTTCTGCGCCGTCTTCTGCACGGTCTCCCAGCAGTGGACTCTTCGCTGCCTCCTGTAACAAGCTGTCCAGTTTCTGCTCTGCCTCTTTCAGCAGCTCCTCTCCCAGCAGCAGGCTTGTGGCTTCCTTTCCTTCCCGCCGTCTCTCGACGCTTCCACTCTCATAGCTGGCAAGGTCAGAACCCTGCAGGGGATCTCTGGGTAGCCACACCTCTTCGTGGGCGGTAACTTCTTCCAGCGCGGGCTGCTGTTGTTTTTCAGCGCGCTTTTCATGGTGGCAATATGGCGGCGCTTCCAATTTTTCAAGCGGACCGCCCAGGCACATGGTCACCTGTCTGGACAGGTCTAGTCCTTATCCTGTTCGTGACGCCAGATGTGAAGCCCCGCAGGTGCTGTATCGGTGTCGGTGCGTTACCTTCAGGGACTCCACGTTGCTGGATCTCCGTCACTGGTAGGAAATCTTCTGTTTTGATCGTGACGCCACTCTCAGTATTGCGGTCAGTGGGGACCGCCACTGCAGATTAAGGGACGCCTGGGGCTGATGGTGGGTGCAGTTAGTTGTAATAGCCTCCTGAGAGTGAGGCAAGCCCCAGGGCCCTGTGTAGATGTGTAGAACCACAAGGCGCAGAATAACTCCACACAGGCAGAATGTCTTTCAGGGTTTTTACTCACTTCAGGTGGCAGGGTGAGTAACCCGGGCGTAGCTGAGATGAACCAGGTAGGAACCAGGTATCCTTCAGGCTGACTTTATGAGGGTGACTACTAACTCGCCTTCCTTAGCCCTTGGTGGTTTGGAGTGACCCCGACTTTGAGTCCCTATGGGGGTCACCCAGGGAAGATGCTGAAGCCTCTCTCCCCTTCGTTTGCCGTGTGCTTGTCGCCTGGACCAGATCACTCCAGCTTCTTGCCTCCTGTGAGCTATGGGCCCTAACTGTGGCTACGTGGCTGCGGCTTTCTGTGGTGTTGTGGCGTGGGCTTTGAGAGCCCCACACCGGCAGGTTTAGCAAAAGAAAGCTGGATCTATCTCCGCTTCGGGATCTGCCGCCCGTTTGGGCCTGGTACTCCCTAGCAGTCTCCTTACTTCCCACTCCGATGCTCTCTCTTTAGCTGAAGATGGATTTCGGGTAGCACTCCTAGTTGACCGTTCTCCCCCGTCAGTAGCCACTGCGCGGGCGCTGTTAGACAGCAACAGCCCCACAGGTCTGCTCCTCACTGAGCCCTATGGAGTTCTGCTCTAACTGACTCACTGCTCCTCCTCTCCTGTTCTTGCCTACGCCACCTAGCAACCAGACTCTCCACCACACCCCCTGAGAGGAGATGGAGGCTCTACCCCCTCCACTATTCCAGTGAAGGTGAAGGCTTGCCCCCTCCTGGGATCCCCAGGGGTCCTCTCATGGGTACATGTGTGAGACCTGATCACTATGCGCCTGTGTTCCACACCCCAGTCAGCCATCTGGATTACCTGTATTGTACTGTCCCCAGCATGGGTGCAGTACTCAGTGGTGCCTGACCAGGTCAGGGGCGCCACACAGGGATTCATTTGTGTTAGTGTCTTAGACCCGCAACACACATCCATTTAATTTGTACGTGTGCGGTACATATTTGCACCTACCGGAGACACGTACACACGGAGACCCATGTTATTCAATGGTAGATGGCACACACACGTAAAATCACACGGAACGTGTGACCGTGTGGTAAGTACGTGTGTGCGCTTTTCTACCCGGACGACATGTCCGTTTTTGGCCGACAGCACGCAGGCACGGACCCGCTTTAGTCTATGGGTCCGTGCCTGCACGTACCGCACACGGAGTATGTCCGTGTTCAGCACGTTTCGTGCGTGTGCGTTTTTACACTAGCGATCTTATTTTTTGTTTTTTTTTAAATTAAAGTCAGTATACTTACCTTTTTTTCTGCTGTTCTCAGTCATACTTACATTGGCGCTCGTTTTTTTTCTTCCCCCGGCTCATACCGCTCCCCGATCACCAGCGCGGCGAGGAACAGCTGTGCAGAGAATACGCGGCAACAATTACTTTGAATATGCCGGCCGCTCATTAATCAATCTCGTATTCCCTGCTTTCCCCACCCACAGACGCCTGTGATTGGTTGCAGTCAGACACGCCCCCCCACGCTGAGTGACAGCTGTCTCACTGCACCCAATCACAGCAGCACATAAGTATGAGAGAGAGCTGCTCACTTCAGTAACTGGGGGGATTAGCGGTCACTGGTGAATCCTTCACAGGTGACCGCTAATCAGTACGCGGCACACAGACAGAGCCGCGGCATGACAATGAAGTCGGGTGAAGTTCACCCGAGTTCATTCGCATCGCGCAACTCTGTCTGCTGTCAGCCGACATGTATCAACGACATTGTGCAACACACAAACGGACATTCCACACGGACATTCCACGTACACATACACGGGCATTTTACACACAAACACGGACATTTTACACGTACACACGGCTCGCATACGCCATCACACGGATGCCATACATACCGGCGAAACGCCCCAAAAAAACGGAACACGGATCCGAAAAACGGACCCGAAAAACGGACCGTGTCACACGGATGTTTTTTTTGCGGAAGTGTGTTTTAGGCCTCAAAGACACTAACGCAAGTGAATACAGAGAACCGGATCTAAGCGACAGCGGTGTCCAGAACTTTGGTTTACTACAGTGTGTCAGCGTTATTGGACTGAGTGAGTACACAAGTGAACCTTACCGTCCCAACGGCACATCCCCGTCATCATCAATGAGTCCCGGGGCATCCCCCCTACTCGTGGAGGGGTAAAACACCTGGCTGCCCACTCCATCACCACCGGGTTCTCCCAATTGCAGCGGTGGTACTCCACCTTACCACGCACCACGGGTGGCATCACGAACTTTCCACACCATCCCCTGTACATAACCCCTCTTGGTTTGAGGAGCCGTATGACCCCCGGGTCCGGAGCCCTCTCGAGCCACCGCGGATCCGGACCCGAGCAGCCCGGCTGCTGATGCGGGGGGCGACACATAAACAAGCTCCTGCATTTTGGAAACAATTACTGTGGATCAATGAGGTTATAATAAAACTCTTTGGACACAATGATAAAAGGTATGTGTGGAGAAAAAAGGGCACAGAATTTCAGTAAAAGAACATCTCGCCACCTTTTAAGAATAGGAGTGGATAAATAATTTGTTGAGGTTGTGTTATAGCCAATGACACGGGAACATTTCACTGGTAGAGGGAAGAATGGAGTCAATTAAATTTCAATAAATTCTTGATACAAACATACCACCATCTGTAAAAAAGCTGAAGTAGAAAACAGGATGGCTTCTACCAATGAATAATGTTCCTAAACACATGTCAACATCCACAATAGACGATCTCAAAAAGTGCAAGCTGAAGGTTTTACAATGTCCCTCACAGTCCCCTGATCTGAGGTCTTGGAGGCTGTGGAACAAAAACACGCATAGGGTCTTACCAGATAAAGAAAAGAGGTAATAAAATAAGGTGAACTCAACTATAGGGGTTGTGCAAAGATCTCAACACCTATAACTGCATAATCATGGATGGACACAGCTGCAGCCTTAAAGGAATATGATGAAAATCTCAGAACTGAAAAACGAGTATTACCGCTGCACTTATCACCAATGCAAGCCAGGAATTATTAAATCCAAGTCTTTATTGCTTGTGCTAATACAGGTCTATGCGTTTCAGGGGTCACAGCCCCCTTCCATAGGACAATATAGCAGAAAAGGAAAGTATCTACTTTCCTTAAGCGGTCTATACAAAATCACAGTGACATGTCCGATGTTGATGCAAGTGTCGGATTAAAATCTGTAGTGCAAGACGGTGGGATCGTGGGATCGTGGGATCGTGTGCCATCCATGTGCTGTCCAGTGTTCTCTGATTGATATATAGGAGAAGGTGGAAAAACGTTCTATTATTTTCTCATCAGTGAGGGCACATTCAGACGTTTGAGCACAGACTGCAATGCATGGACTGGCCGTGGCTCTCCTAAATTGAGCGTCACAGCCTAATATATCAGTAGTAAAACAGAAGCACCTAGCTGATAAATATGACATTAAGAGCTTGTGCAGATGACAGTATTTTCCATCCTAATTTAGATCCACCAAAAAAATCATATCTCACCGGGACCAATGTTACTCAATGAGGCAGTGCACATGTCTGTTTTTTTTTTTTTTCCTTGGACCAAGTGGTCCGAGGAAAAAAATCACAAAATTTTGCCTCCAAGAATTGGATGGCAGTCGGACATTCAAGTCTATGGGTCCATGAGAAAATTGGACTGCACTCGGATGACCGATTTTCACAGACAAATTGGAGAAGATTCTAGAAACCTTTTTTTACTTTTTTACACATCCAAGAAAAATGGATCCCACTCTGATCAATCTCCAATTAGAGTCTGATTAGAGTCTGATAAGCGTAATCTGGCAATTTCAGATGAAGAAAATACGATGGTGTAAACCCAACCTAACATGGAAAAACTACATATTTTTTAATTCAAAGCAATAAACTTCTTCTGTTTCAAAACTGGGATGTTTATATACTGTAAACCAGATCTTGTTTCCTTTCATGGTAAAAGCTTATCTATTTGTTGTAGAATATTTCATTTACTCAAGACATAATTTTCACTCATACTTGTAACATTCTTCAATACATCAAAGAAAAAAACATTTTACGAGGTGAAACATGTCAACAGGTATGACTAATACCATCAACAATGGGAAAAATCCATCTAGGAGGCAGTCACCTAGCATATGTGGTAGGCTGTAAAAAGCTTTGTGCCAAGTAATGCATAGCGCTGCTTCTAGAGACATATTCAATGGAAATAACATTGTGTAATATAAAGGTCACAATGAACAGGGTCTTGATAAATTGACCTTGACAACGGCACATTGAGAGGATGGTAAACAGGGAGCAGTGCAACAAGCAAACAGAGGGTTAGCATACAAGAGGTTACATCGACAAAGTCCAAACTTGTCTATGAAAACAGGTCCCACCAATGCCAACCTCAATTACATCATTTGGAGAAAAAAAACATTGTGTTTTTTATTGTTATCCAGTAAACAGCAAACAGAAGATACAAACTATATATTAATGAAGTTTGCATTTACAAGACAACAGTAAACTGAACTGGTAATGACATATAAACAGGCTGTGCCAAACTTGGCAGAAATCTTCAATGCTGGAGAGTAGAAGGGGTCAAAGCCGCGCTGTTGCCAAAGGATGAAAAAAAACATTTTGTTGATTTGATGAAAGATTTTATTCCTTAGGTCTAGGCGTTTCGAGGTGAGGACCTCTTCTTCAGGACCACAAAAATCAGAAAAATCAACAATTGTTGATTTTTCTGATTTTTGTGGTACTGAAGAAGAGGTCTTCACCTCGAAACGCGTAGACCTATGGAATAAAAGCTTTTATTAAATCAACAAAATTTTTTTATCATCCTTTGGCGACAGCGCGGCTTTAACCCCTTCTACTCTCCAGCATTGAAGATACCGACACGTGGGGCTGCAGCAGCTGCCTATTAACTGTGTGCTTTTTGTGTTGGTTGTGACTTTCGCAACCACACTAGGTGAGTGTACAGTAACATACTTTTATTTTAATATGCTGGTAAGACACTATTTTGTGCTCTCTTTCTCTTAGTTGTAAAATTGGCAGAAAGAAATGGGTTCTTATGCACCGTCAGAAAAGGAGAGGTGGCCGTACATGAACGTCTTCATTTTTTTTCTATCGGAGCTCTAAAAACTACAAGTACAATCTCCATTCATAACAGTAGACGATGCTGCCCCAATCTCAACACAGATGCAGGTTTCATATATACCCATTCAACTAATCTTAAACATTTAGGGGCCCTTTGCACACTATGACATCGCAAGCCGATGCTGCGGTGACGAGTGTGATAGTCCCCGCCCCCGTCGCAGCTGCGATATCATGGTGATAGCTGCTGTAGCGAACATTATTGCTACGGCAGCTTCACATGCACTCACCTGCCCTGCGACGTCGCTCTGGCCGGCGAACCACCTCCTTCCTAAGGAGGTGGGTCGTGCGGCGTCATAGCGACGTCACACGGCAGGCGGCCAATAGAAGCAGAGGGGCAGAGATGAGAGGGACATAAACATCCCGCCCACCTCCTTCCTTCCACATAGCCGGCCGGGACACAGGTTGGAGATGTTCCTTGCTCCTGCGGCTTCTCACACAGCGATGTGTGCTGCCGCAGGAACGAGGAACAACATCGTAACATCGGTCTTTCCCAATTCATGGAAATGACTGACGCTACACCGATGATACGATTACGACGCTTTTGTGCTCGTTAATCGTATCAAAAATGCTTTACACACTACGATGTCGAGAGCGATTTGACCCCACTGATATCGCACCTGCGATGTCGTAGTGTGCAAAGGGCCCCTTAGAGTTAATGGTATACAAATTGATTGGCTGTGACTACTTTGGAATGGAGGCTGTTAGAAGAAGGGGTTGTGTTGGAAATGTAACGAAAACACAAAAGAGAAGGCTGTGGTTTCATCTTTTTTGTCTGGGGATTGAACTTCAGGATACCCTGGGAAGTTCATACATAATTAGACATGCTGCAGTTTTTCATCCTGAGATATTGTATCTGTTAGGGTGAACTTCTTGAAAGGTTCACAAGTTGCCTGCTGCCTGACCTAATTGGTGTGGATCAAGTGCATGCTTAAAATAATTTACACTGGACAAATTGTCAGATGTGAACTCTCTTCTTGATCAGAGCAAAATGGCATCGAGAGAGAGAGCTCTTTATTCCCAGAACATGGACTTCTATAAACTAGGAAAAGGGGCATAGTCTGCTCTACAGTGGGCATGCTCGGATGTCTTCATTGGTCAGTGGGTTCATCAATGGGCTAGTCCATAGGCTGATTGGTGGATGTCATCATGAGCGGATCCGTGAGGTTGGTGGGTGGGTGTATCATGTCATCGGGGCGGATCCATGGTGATGCTGATGGGTGGGTCTAAGACGTCATCGGGGCCATCTTGCCTTGAGTGTGTCTGAAAACTGACTGGTGAATCGATTTCATCGGACATACTTCCCACAATCCCCTATGTGAAGAGGTTAATTAAGTATTTGATCCAATGGCCCTCCTCAACATATCCATTCTACATACCATTTTCTTATAGGTAACCTGTGACCATTTTTGAGCATCTAAACAAATGCCACCACATTTATCTACTCCTTTACAGCCGACCACAAACATTTATATTATCTACTAACTCCTCCTATAATATACCCAAAAATTCTGTTTGACTTGTTCCCGCGCTGTATGTAAATCAGGGTCTGGTCTAATGGGCATCCTCCCTGTGGCGTCTGTGCCTCCTCTCTGCTCCTAATCACCACCCTATGGCTTTGATTGATGTGTATAGGGATGGGCGAACCCGAACTGTAAAGTTCGAGGTCTGTACCAAACACATGGTGTTCGTGCACACGGTCCTGAACACAAGCTTTACTGGGAAGCTTGTGTTACAGTTCGGGTCCAGTTCGGGTCCAGAGGCTGTAAAAAAAAAGCACATTATTAAAATACATTATGATCATACTTACAGGTCCTGCGACGCGTCCTGCAGAACTCTATTTTTCGGCCGCTTTCGTGTCCGTCCGATCATTGCTATGTCTCCCGGTAACCAGCACTGAGTTACAGGACCTTCTGTGACGTCGTACCCATGTGACCAATCACGTGTGAATGTTGTATTACCTCATTGGCTACAGACTGGTCACATGACTATGACATCATCAAAGGTCCTGGTGCCAGTGTCGCATCGCATCAAGGCGCACTATCTTCCGACAGCAGCGGGTCAGCTGCATTTATTTCCACAGCTGAGGCGCTCCTGTCCTGAGAGTGGGGTGATGCAATGCGAGATGTAAGTGCAATCATCCCCTCACTGTCAGCCCGCTTCATCGCTCTGTACATAGTGATATAGCAGAGCTGACATGGGTCTCTTTGCTTCTCACTTTGTATAGACTGTGCACAGTGATGAAGCAGAGCTGACATTGCTGTCCTTGTGGATTACGTCAGACTAAGGAATTTTTTATAATAAAGATGGAGTCTCTAAATGTTATTTTGTTTTATTTCTAATAAAAAAAATTTTCTCTGTTTTGTGTTGTTTTTTTTTACTGTTTCCTAGAAATTCATGGTGGCCATGTCTAATTTGGCGTGACACCATGAATTTCGGGCTTAGTACCAAATGAGAATACAAAGCTGATATTAACCCCTTTATTACCCAGTGAGCCACCCGGCACCAGGGCCGCTGGGAAAGTCGGGTAACGCCCCTGGAAATGGCGCTAAGAAACAATGCGCCATTTCCATGGGCAGCTGCGGGCTGCCAATAATCCCAGCCCCCAGCTGCCTGGCTTTACCTGACTGGTGATCAAATTATGGCGGGAGCCCATGCATTTTTTTTTAATTATTTAAAAAAAATAAAAAATAATGGGCTTCCCTGTATTTTGATCACTAGGAAAGGTAAATCAAGAAGCAGGGGGTGGCAGCCCCTAGCCATCTGCTTAATCTGCGCTGAGAATCAATCAGAATACCGCGGAGCCCTATGTCATTTTTTTAATGATTTATTTATTTTTACAGTACTGTGATGTCAGGCAATCACAGACCCAACACAGAGAATGTGTGGGCTTCCGCTGCATTTTCTACACCATGATCCAAATTATTATGCAAATTGGGTTTAAGTATCATAGCAATTATTTATTTATTTTTTTCAATGAAACTCATTGATGGTATTGTGTCTCAGGGTTCTTTGGATCACTAAAATCAATCTCAGATACCTGTGATAATTAGTTTGCCAGGTGAGCCTAATAAAAGGAAAACTGGATGTTCCACAATATTAAGTAGGCCACAGTTTTCAAGTAACATGGGAAAGAAAAAGGATTTCTCTGCTGCCGAAAAGTATCAAATAGTGCAATGCGTTGGACAAAAGATGAAAACATTAGATATTTCACGAAAACGTAAGCGTGATCATCGTACTGTGAAGAGATTTGTGGCTGATTCTAAGCACATGTGTTCGTGCTGATAAAGGCAGAATGAGGCTATGTGCGCACGTTGCGTCGTAGTGCCTGCAGTTAATTCTGCACGTTTTCCTGCCCTTGGTTTTTGACCAAATGGCGTTTGATCATTTTTTAGCGCTAAAAACGCATGCGTATTTACCGCGTTTTTAGTGCGTTTTCAGCGCTTTTTGCCTGCTTTTTCACCTGCGTTTCTGCAGATGCGTTTTATAGATCAATACACTGTGAAATAAAGTTGTAATAATCAAAAAGAATGAAAAAAGTAAAAAAAAATGATAAAATTAACTTTTAATAAAACTATATGGAAAATCATCACTTTTAATGAAATAATAGCGGTTATGCACATTTTAACAGAAAAATAGGTAAAGTTTATTATTTTTTAGCATTTAAATTTTCGGTTATTGTGTGTGTGTAAAGGAACATTATAACCCTTTAATTTTATGCCAGAAAAGCATGCGTTTTTGAAGCCAAAAACGCAGTGGAAAAGCAGGGAAAAAGCAGGAAAAACGCAAGAATTTTGGTTTTGGTTGCCTTTTGCCATTTCTCATTGACTCCAATGTTATGGAAACGCTGCAGAAATAGCAAAAACAATTGACATGCTGCTTCTTTTTCTGCATGGTTTTTGCCCAAAAATATGCAAATTAAACGCTGCAGAAAAAAAATCAAAGTGCGGACAGAAATTCATCTTTTCCCATAGACTTTGCTGGAAATCAAAAACGCATGTGTTTTGGCGCAAAAACGCTGCCGCTAAAAACGCTGCAGAAACGCGGGTAAAAACGCAACGTGCGCACATAGCCTGAGGAAGGTTTCTGCAAGGCAAGTCCATCAGATTAAGAGAGCAGCTGCTAAAAATCCATTACAAACCAGCAAACAGATATTTGTAGCTGCTGGTGCCTCTGGAGTCCCTCAAACCTCAAGGTGTAGGATCCTTTAAAGGGTTGCTGTGGTGCACACACCTACTATTCGACCACACCTAACCAGTGCTCACAAGCAGAAATAGTTGCAGTGGGCCCAGACATACATGAAGGCCAGAATCACACTTGCTAGTGCCTCGCGTGTAACTTGCGCGAGTCTCTCATGGTAGAACCCGGCTTGGCCGCACACTCCCCTGACAGGAGCGGGTCGGTTGCATGTATCTCTATGCAGCTCAGACGCTCCTGTATGCATAGTGTGCGGCCATGCCGGGTTCTACCATGAGAGACTCACGCGAGTTACACGCGAGGCACTAGCAAGTGTGATTCTGGCCGAAGACTAATTTTCAAACAGTCTTGTTAACTGATGACTGTTGAGCAACCCTGGATGGTCCAGATGGATAGAGTAGTGGATGGTTGGTGGATGGCCACCATGTCCCAACAAGGCTGAGACGTCAGCAAGGAGGTGGAGGAGTCATGTTTTGGGCCGGAATCAAGGTGAGACATCTGGTAGGCCCTTTTAGGCTATGTGCGCACATTGCGTTTTTTCATGCGTTTCCGCAGCATTTTGACCTGCAGCGTTTTAATGCAAAAATGCATGCATTTTGATTTCCAAGAAAAGTCTATGTGAAATAAGCATATTTTGTGCACACTACAAGACCATAAACGCAGCGTTTTTTGTGACAAAAATTTGTCAAAATCTCTGCGTTTGAAGAAGCAACTTGTCAATTCTTTTTTGCGTTTTGGCAGCGTTTAGCTAACAATGACAGTTGTGAAAACGCATCCAAAATCAAAATTCACGCATTTTACATGCATTTTTGATGCAAAACGAATGCTTTTTTGTCAAAATTTAAGCATGCGTTTTTGGCATCATAGTGAGGTCAAGAGGTTTCCATTTGCCCTCACATCCAGCCCGACTCTAAAAAAAGAGTCAAATAATAAGATTAATTTATTTTTAACATAAATATTAAATCTCAATAATCTTTTTATGAAAATTATCATTATAGTGTATGATTTAAAGCATGATATTTTTTTTTTTTTCCTAGTGTTTGAATGTTCAAACTTTATTTAGTAGTGTCTTTGTATTGAAAACGCATCCCAATTTAAGCACTGAAAAAGCATGTAAAACGCGGTGAAAACACGGCAAAAACGCAAGAAAAACGCATGCATTTTTCCTGCGTTTTTGTGGTCAAAACCAAATTTGACATTGACAAATTCTGAAAGAGGATGCGTTTATTTCTGCAAGTTACAGAACGCAACATGCGCACATAGCCTTAGGGTTCCTGAAGATGTCAAAATGACCTCTGAAAAGTATATAGAGTTTCTGACTGACAAATTTCTTCCATGGTACAAAAAGCAGAAACGAGCCTTCAGGAGCAAAATCATCTTCATGCATGACAATGCACCATCTCATGCTATAAAGAATACCTCTGTGTCATTGGCTGCTATGGGCATAAAAGGAGATCAACTCATGGTGTGGCCATCATCTTCCCCTGGCCTCAACCCTATAGAGAATCTTTGGCGTATCATCAAGCAAAAGATCTATGAGGATGGGAGGCAGTTCACATCAAAATAGCAGCTATGGGAGGCAATTCTGACATCATGCAAAGAAATTCAAGCAGAAACTCTCCAAAGACTCACAAGTTCAATGGATGTAACAATTGTGAAGGTGATATCAAAGAAGGGTTCCTATTTTAACATAAAACTTGGCCTGTTAGGATGTTTTGGATTTAAATAACTTTTAATTCAGTGAATGTGACGACCTAATGCTGCAAATTCCACAAATGAGCATTTTCAGTTCTTTAAAACATATAAAATGTTTAAATTGTCTCTCCAGTAAAGGAGACAAACTCTAGCACAGCGCCACCTATTGGAAGTAGCGATCCTAAAAGTCACAAGTGGATTTTCAACAATCCTTTGAAATATGACTCAGGATATATAAGCCAGATCAGAATCCCAATTTGCAGACACGGTGTTTCGGGGTGCTTGCCCCTCGTCAGTGCAAAGTATGGGGGTGTCTGATCTGGCTCATGAGAAAGCTATGTGGGGACCACGGGGGAACACTATTCTCCTTAAGGAGACTTTGCAAGCCAGTCTGGCTGCCAGGTAAGGGGACTTATAGCTGCAATGCCCCTCTGGGAAATATTCAAATTGTCTCTCCAGTAAAGGAGACAAACTCTAGCACAGCGCCACCTATTGGAAGTAGCGATCCTAAAAGTCACAAGTGGATTTTCAACAATCCTTTGAAATATGACTCAGGATATATAAGCCAGATCAGAATCCCAATTTGCAGACACGGTGTTTCGGGGTGCTTGCCCCTCGTCAGTGCAAAGTATGGGGGTGTCTGATCTGGCTCATGAGAAAGCTATGTGGGGACCACGGGGGAACACTATTCTCCTTAAGGAGACTTTGCAAGCCAGTCTGGCTGCCAGGTAAGGGGACTTATAGCTGCAATGCCCCTCTGGGAAATATTCAAATTGTCTCTCCAGTAAAGGAGACAAACTCTAGCACAGCACCACCTATTGGAAGTAGCGATCCTAAAAGTCACAAGTGGATTTTCAACAATCCTTTGAAATATGACTCAGGATATATAAGCCAGATCAGAATCCCAATTTGCAGACACGGTGTTTCGGGGTGCTTGCCCCTCGTCAGTGCAAAGTATGGGGGTGTCTGATCTGGCTCATGAGAAAGCTATGTGGGGACCACGGGGGAACACTATTCTCCTTAAGGAGACTTTGCAAGCCAGTCTGGCTGCCAGGTAAGGGGACTTATAGCTGCAATGCCCCTCTGGGAAATATTCAAATTGTCTCTCCAGTAAAGGAGACAAACTCTAGCACAGCGCCACCTATTGGAAGTAGCGATCCTAAAAGTCACAAGTGGATTTTCAACAATCCTTTGAAATATGACTCAGGATATATAAGCCAGATCAGAATCCCAATTTGCAGACACGGTGTTTCGGGGTGCTTGCCCCTCGTCAGTGCAAAGTATGGGGGTGTCTGATCTGGCTCATGAGAAAGCTATGTGGGGACCACGGGGGAACACTATTCTCCTTAAGGAGACTTTGCAAGCCAGTCTGGCTGCCAGGTAAGGGGACTTATAGCTGCAATGCCCCTCTGGGAAATATTCAAATTGTCTCTCCAGTAAAGGAGACAAACTCTAGCACAGCGCCACCTATTGGAAGTAGCGATCCTAAAAGTCACAAGTGGATTTTCAACAATCCTTTGAAATATGACTCAGGATATATAAGCCAGATCAGAATCCCAATTTGCAGACACGGTGTTTCGGGGTGCTTGCCCCTCGTCAGTGCAAAGTATGGGGGTGTCTGATCTGGCTCATGAGAAAGCTATGTGGGGACCACGGGGGAACACTATTCTCCTTAAGGAGACTTTGCAAGCCAGTCTGGCTGCCAGGTAAGGGGACTTATAGCTGCAATGCCCCTCTGGGAAATATTCAAATTGTCTCTCCAGTAAAGGAGACAAACTCTAGCACAGCGCCACCTATTGGAAGTAGCGATCCTAAAAGTCACAAGTGGATTTTCAACAATCCTTTGAAATATGACTCAGGATATATAAGCCAGATCAGAATCCCAATTTGCAGACACGGTGTTTCGGGGTGCTTGCCCCTCGTCAGTGCAAAGTATGGGGGTGTCTGATCTGGCTCATGAGAAAGCTATGTGGGGACCACGGGGGAACACTATTCTCCTTAAGGAGACTTTGCAAGCCAGTCTGGCTGCCAGGTAAGGGGACTTATAGCTGCAATGCCCCTCTGGGAAATATTCAAATTGTCTCTCCAGTAAAGGAGACAAACTCTAGCACAGCGCCACCTATTGGAAGTAGCGATCCTAAAAGTCACAAGTGGATTTTCAACAATCCTTTGAAATATGACTCAGGATATATAAGCCAGATCAGAATCCCAATTTGCAGACACGGTGTTTCGGGGTGCTTGCCCCTCGTCAGTGCAAAGTATGGGGGTGTCTGATCTGGCTCATGAGAAAGCTATGTGGGGACCACGGGGGAACACTATTCTCCTTAAGGAGACTTTGCAAGCCAGTCTGGCTGCCAGGTAAGGGGACTTATAGCTGCAATGCCCCTCTGGGAAATATTCAAATTGTCTCTCCAGTAAAGGAGACAAACTCTAGCACAGCGCCACCTATTGGAAGTAGCGATCCTAAAAGTCACAAGTGGATTTTCAACAATCCTTTGAAATATGACTCAGGATATATAAGCCAGATCAGAATCCCAATTTGCAGACACGGTGTTTCGGGGTGCTTGCCCCTCGTCAGTGCAAAGTATGGGGGTGTCTGATCTGGCTCATGAGAAAGCTATGTGGGGACCACGGGGGAACACTATTCTCCTTAAGGAGACTTTGCAAGCCAGTCTGGCTGCCAGGTAAGGGGACTTATAGCTGCAATGCCCCTCTGGGAAATATTCAAATTGTCTCTCCAGTAAAGGAGACAAACTCTAGCACAGCGCCACCTATTGGAAGTAGCGATCCTAAAAGTCACAAGTGGATTTTCAACAATCCTTTGAAATATGACTCAGGATATATAAGCCAGATCAGAATCCCAATTTGCAGACACGGTGTTTCGGGGTGCTTGCCCCTCGTCAGTGCAAAGTATGGGGGTGTCTGATCTGGCTCATGAGAAAGCTATGTGGGGACCACGGGGGAACACTATTCTCCTTAAGGAGACTTTGCAAGCCAGTCTGGCTGCCAGGTAAGGGGACTTATAGCTGCAATGCCCCTCTGGGAAATATTCAAATTGTCTCTCCAGTAAAGGAGACAAACTCTAGCACAGCGCCACCTATTGGAAGTAGCGATCCTAAAAGTCACAAGTGGATTTTCAACAATCCTTTGAAATATGACTCAGGATATATAAGCCAGATCAGAATCCCAATTTGCAGACACGGTGTTTCGGGGTGCTTGCCCCTCGTCAGTGCAAAGTATGGGGGTGTCTGATCTGGCTCATGAGAAAGCTATGTGGGGACCACGGGGGAACACTATTCTCCTTAAGGAGACTTTGCAAGCCAGTCTGGCTGCCAGGTAAGGGGACTTATAGCTGCAATGCCCCTCTGGGAAATATTCAAATTGTCTCTCCAGTAAAGGAGACAAACTCTAGCACAGCGCCACATATTGGAAGTAGCGATCCTAAAAGTCACAAGTGGATTTTCAACAATCCTTTGAAATATGACTCAGGATATATAAGCCAGATCAGAATCCCAATTTGCAGACACGGTGTTTCGGGGTGCTTGCCCCTCGTCAGTGCAAAGTATGGGGGTGTATAAAATGTTTAAAAACTCTACTGTGCCTAATAATTTGGAACAGTGCATTTTGATTTTTTTTTAATTTTGAAGATTATACTGTTTTTATTGGGAGGTTTCTTCAATAAAATTCGATGTATACTCTAGCGGGTGATGACTTTTATTAGACTTACTGTCATTTGCACCGACCATTTAGGAAAATCAGAGAAAAATATCAATTGCATAATAATTTGGAACATGGTGTATTGCTAACTAAGGGTAATCCAAGCCGCTCCTGGCTTCTAACCCCCACTGCTTGGTGTTACCTTCACTGGCAATGGAAAATCCAGGGAAGCCCTTTTTTTTGCCAAAAAACTGTCTGGGAACCAAAAATATAGGAAAGCCCTTTTTTAATTATTTCATGAATTTCATGAAATAATTAAAAAAAAACGACGTGGGCTTCACCTAATTTTTGTGTCCAGGTACAACTGGGCAGCTGGGGATTGGAATCCGCAGGACAGGTTGGCTCAAGCGTTCTGCCCCTTCCCCCCCCACCCGCCCGCTGTGAATTTGAGTCCGCAGCCGCCCAGAAAATGGTGCTTTCATAGAAGTGCCATCTTCTGGCGTTATATCCAATTCTTCCAATGGCCCTGGGTAATAAGGGGTTAATACCAGATTTGGTTTACCAGCTAGTATTAAAGGTAACCTGTCACCACTTTTTTGGCGTATAAGCTGCGGCCACCACCACCGGGCTCTTATATACAGCATTCTAACATGCTGCATATAAGAGCCCAGGCCGCTGTGAGAACATAAAAAACACTTTATAATACTTAGCTATATAATATGGTTGGCCGTATGGGCGTCTCCGTTCTCCGATGCCGGCGCCACCTCTTTCGGCCATCTTTGTTCTCCTTCTTCTCTAGCCGCGGTGAATAGCCTGTCCGAAGTCATCCCCACTCGCTGGCATTCAGGTTCTGTGCAGGCGCATTTTGATCTGCTCTGAGCAGGGCAGATCAAAGTATTGTAGTGCGCCTGCGAAGGATCAGCGAGTGTGTATGACGTAGACGCGTCATGCACACAGGCTTCAGAAGGAGGACGAAGATGGCCGAAAGAGGCGGCGCCGGCACCGGAGAACGGAGACGCCAATATGGCCAACCGCGCGACCGTTAGGTAAGTGTTATAAAGTGTTTTTTATGTTTTCACAGCGGCCTGGGCTCTTATATACAGCATGTTAGAATGCTGTAAATAAGAGCCTGGTGGTGGTGGCCGCAGCTTATGCGCCAAAAAAGTGGTGACAGGTTCCCTTTTAGCCAGAGATTTTTAATGTCGGGCCAAGTTTGACCCGGCCATTTATCTCCATAAAGGGTTAAAAAAAGACACCACACACAGGAAAAAATATTTCATTAGCAATAAATACACAGACACACTTAGGGACTCCATCTTTATTACTCCCTCTCACCCCTCCACAATCCTGGTCTTTCTTCATCAACCGATGCAGCTCTGATATATCAGACAGCACAGGGGAAGGAAGAACGCTGCTGCTCCCCGCGCTGTCTAATCACTCAATGAAAAATCAGAGGCTTCGGGTTGGTAAGCGGTGATTGTCACCGCTGCCACCGTTGCCATAGGAACCTAACGAGCGGGTTACTATAGCAACGGTGATCTCTGATCACCTGATTCCCGGCGCTGCTCTTCACCGGCTGTGGCATTAGTGTGTGGCAGCCAATCCCTGCATGTGGGCTGACTCTCTAAAGAGCGCCAACATACAGGGAGGGGGAGCCGAGAATGTGTCCGAGCATCTCGCCGGTATTCGTCGCTCACCGAGTATACCGAGTACTGACATGCTCGGGCGAGCACCATGTACCGGCAAGCACCAAGACACTGACACTTCAGGACCTTGCATGACATCATAGTCATGTGACCAATCTGTAGCCAATGAAATAATATAACATTCACAAATGACTGGTCACATGGGTATTGTGGCGCCCTGGACTAGCCAGGTCATCACAGATAACACACAAACACCCCCACCCCCATTAGACAGGGACACAAGCCAAACACAAAACCCTTGTTGCCTCCCTCCAGTGTCTGATGTCCACACCAGATGGGGCGGAGCCAAGCGGGTGGCCCCACCCACCGAGGAGTTCACAGGCCTGGAGGCGGGAAAAGTGACAGAGTTTGGAGTTTGAAGTGAGAGGAGTGAGCACTTGGGTGTCTGGGTTTGTGGCCCAGGCACTGACAGCAAGGTTGGCAGACGGTGTGTAGTGGCCTGCCTGGATCCACAGACTGAGATGGCCTGTAATGGGGAGGCTAGAGGGAAGCCACCCACTAAGCAGGACCCCCAGAACCCTGAAACCCTTTAACCCCTATACAGGGATTTGGAATTACACAGGGCAATGGATATCACTACCTGTGGAAGGCTGCAATCCAATGAGAGTAGTAGTCAGGCAGGGTCAAACCAGTAATAGCAGAACAGGGACAGAATCGGCAGGCAAAGATGTAGTCAGCAAACGAAGCAGAGGTCAAATCCAGATCGGGCAGAGGTACATATCGGTAGGCAGGAGGGTAGTCAAAAACACGCAGAAATCAGCACACAGGAATCACCAAACAGAACAGGACGTAACAGGAGCCAGGAAAATCAGAACTATCTCTGGCAGTGGTCATGTGACAGGAGGGGGAATAAGAAGGGTGTGGTGTCTTCCCATTGGCTGCAGGTGAAAGTTGGCAACTTCAGCCGGAAGACACACGCCACCTACAGTCAGCCAGTGGTACTGCAGGCTCCAGGGAAACCCAGCCTAGTGGATGAGCGTAGCCTGCGCTCCGCAGAGCCACGGGCACCAACTCCTCTCCCACCACCGGCACCACCCACGGTGGGAACACGGCGCCGCCCGGCGTCCGGAGCAGACGTTGCCGGAGCAGACTCCGTTGGTGACGTAACACAGTGGTGGCCGTCTGCAGGAGTGGTGAAGCAACACGGAACCGTAGGACCGGGGTCGGGCGTTGGCCCGCCAGTACCGACCAGGGAGCGAAGTGAAGCCAGCACACACAGGCAGGGCCATCGGACCCCGACCACACTTGGAGACGCCGACAATAGTCAAATCCGAATGTGACCGGAACCCCAGGGGTTTCCTAACAGCAAAAGTCCCAATTGAAGGCAACCGCCCACACCGTGAGGGTATACAGCTACCGCCTAAGGCTAGAGACCCAAGGGTCAGTGCCTGCGGGCAAACGGGCTCCTCCGGTACCCATACACCGGGGAGCGGACTACCGTTGGGGATCCATAGTAGTCAACTGAGAACATCAAGGTGCAGGGAAAGACAGCCGCCATCACCTGTCCGAGAAGAGACACTGCAGCCGGCTGCGGGACCTGTCCATCCAGCTGTTTGGTTTACCGAGGACTTTGTACATTTCTTACTGAGTGAGTACACCCGTGCCATCCGGCACCGCGCCGCGCTGTCCCTGCAACCCTACACCTCACCAACCCTGCCTTCCCGTCACATCATCGGGCCCCGGGACCACCGACCACTACCCACGGAGGGGGAAAACAACATCCCAGCTGCTCCCTACCATCGCTCCCGGGATCCCCGTCACCAGCAGCGGTGGTGCCCATCTTCACCACGACCCGTGGGTGGCGTCACGGACTAAATCCCCCAAACCAACAACCCTTTTCACTCACGGGAGAGGAGCGCTGCTCGAGTCCCCGGATCAGGCCCACCGCACGAGCCACCGAGCAGCAGCAGCCGCAGCAGCGCCGGACCCGAGCATTAGCGAGAGCGCAGCAGCGACGGCGTCCTCCCCGCCCGCGACAGGTATGATGTCACGAAAGGTCCTATTGTCGGCGGTGGTTACCGGGAGGGCACAGCGATAATCAGACTCGGCAGCAGAAGCGCCGGGAGATAGAGTCTACAAGACGTGTCGCGGGACCTGTAAGTATAATGACAATGTTTTATTATTAACTGTATTCTTTATTTTACAGCCCCCCCCTCCCCCCCGCCCCATCCCATAGCTGTAAAGTCCAAGTTCAGTGTTCGGACACAAGTTCGTGTTATCTCAGTACCCAAACTCGAACTAGATGTGGATCATGTGTCGTGCATTCATCCACTTAACGCAATATAATCTCATCCCTGCGAAGTAGCATCTCAAGCTCGTTCTGCAGCGATGATGCCAATCGAACCAGACCTTTACATACTGTGAGACTGTGACCGGGGTTATCTATGACGGCCGGTATGTCTCGCCCCGGTTGTGCTCACTCCATGATAGAAAGCAACTTCACTCCAGGGTTAATGCTGTTTCCCTACAGGCTGAAAGAAGGGTTAAAAGGAAACAGGAACAAGGGCGGGGGTGCCGGGTGTGAGGGAGTGAACACAACTCCCTGAGTTTTCTGCCGGAGAGGCACATGTGTACTGTTGTGGACTTTTGTTTGAGTATTGAGCCGTGTGCTGTGAACCTTGGTGCCTGGATCCCGTGTCTTCTGCTGCGCAGCCGACCACGCTGCCTCACATATGGTGGAGAATCGGCGGGCATGCCAGCCCGGTGAGGTGTAGCATCCATCCCTGGTGACCCAGCAGCGCATGTCCTGGATTCGAGCGGCTATACTACAGCCCAAACCCGGCGACGCCATGGAGGATATGCTAAAGCAGCTGGCTCAGGCTGCTGCACAGCAACAACAGACGAATACACACCTGCTCCGGACGTTGGATCATCAGCAGCAATCCTTGAAATTGCAGGAACAGAGGCACCAAGAACAGATGGTCCTCCTGGCCAAGTCGATCCGTGCCGGACCGGCAGCAACAACCCCGGGACCGGGTGACGACGGCAGCGTCCGGAAAGCGGTGAGACAGGCGTTGCAAAAGATGACCCCGGGGGATGATGTGGAAGCGTTCCTGGCGGTGTTTGAGCGGGTGGCCGAGCGGGAAAGGCTGCCGACCCCCCAGTGGGCTGAGGTGTTGTCGCCCTATCTGACGGGGGAGCCCCAGGGAGCGTACCTGGACCTCTGTACCGAGGACGCCATAGAATGTGCGTCTTTGAAAGCCGAAATACTGGCTCGGTTGGGGGTGAATACCTATGTACGGGCTCAGCGGGTAAATCAGTGGTTCTATGAGGAAGCCAAACCCGTACGCTCCCAGGCCTATGACTTGTTGCATCTCGTAAAAAAGTGGTTGCAGCCTGACACTCTGAGCCCGGCGCAAATGGTGGAAAGGGTAGTAGTTGATCGTTTTGTGCGCACTTTACCCGTCACCATTCAACGGTGGGTAGGACAGGGCGACCCGAGTACCCTGGACCAATTAGTGTCCCTGGTAGAGCGGCATGTGGCTACGCAGGACTTGATACGGGACACTGAGACTTTGCGTACCGCCCGTCGGTCCGGCCCCTCCAAGCCTAGGGCCAAGGACCCACCGCCGACACCGGTGCAGGAGTCCGCTACCGTCCCGTCTGAGGCCGCGCCCGCCGTCCCTGAGGTCCGTAAGGTTTTGTACCCTAAACGACAACTCGTCAAGGGGGTTTCCTTCCCTATTAGATGTTGGCGGTGCCAGCGAGTGGGACATATGGAAGCCCAGTGTCCACTCACCACGGAGCCCATGGATTGTGGGGTTACCCGGTGGGGTTCAATGTATGCTCAGGTGGTGTCTACCGCTGACCTGGTCTCCCCAGAGACTGGGCCCCACTTGTGCCAAATACAGGTGAATGGATGTCCGGTTACAGGCTTGTTGGATTCCGGAAGCTTAGTGACCCTTGTGCGATCAACCCTAAGGGCTAAAGTAAAGGCCACAGGACGTACCGTGGGGGTGGTTTGCATACATGGGGACCGCCGAGACTATCCCACGGGGATTGTCACCATCACAGCACCTTGCGGTCAGGTGCAACATGAGGTGGGACTTATTAACACTCTTCCCTATGACGTGATCCTAGGAAGGGATCTGCCCTATTTTTGGACTTTATGGAAGGGACCTCCTAAGTCCCCTCAGATATTGGTCAGTCCGGGACCTGAGCCCTACAATCCTGAATCCGGGACGCCTGCCGTAGGGGTTCCCATGATAGGGACAGAATGTGAACCCGATAGGTCGCCCCTAGAGGTATTGGCAGGAGAGGCTGAGACGGTCGAGCCCATCCCGGAGTTGGAGGCGTCCCCGGATACGTTTGGGACAGCCCAACTCCAGGACCCTACATTAATACATGCCCGGAGTCGGGTGACAGTAGTTGACGGGGTGGCACAGCTGCCCGGGGCCCAGGTAAGGTACCCCAATTTCGCTCTTAAGCAGGATTTACTCTACCGGGTAGATGAAATAAGGGGCGTGGGGGTAGAGCAGTTGGTGGTGCCCCAGCCGTATCGCCGGCGGGTCCTCGACTTGGCTCATAAACACCTGATGAGTGGCCACCTAGGGGTCAAGAAAACGCAGGAGCGAATATTGCAAAGGTTCTATTGGCCCGGGGTCTTTGGGGAGGTAAAACGGTTCTGCGAAACCTGCCCGGAGTGTCAGCTTACCGCACCCCTGACCCACTTTCGCAGTCCGTTGGTACCGTTACCCATTATAGAAGTCCCTTTTGAACGGATAGGGATGGATCTGGTGGGGCCCCTCGTAAAGTCTGCTCGAGGGCACCAACACATCCTAGTGATTGTTGACTATGCCACCCGGTATCCCGAGGCGATACCTCTCAGACATACTGCGGCGAAGCTTATAGCTCGGGAGTTGTTTGCTGTGTTCTGCCGGGTATGGTTGCCCAAGGAGATCCTTACGGATCAGGGGACCCCATTCATGTCTAAGGTGACCAAAGAGCTATGCCGGCTACTCCAGATCAAGCAGTTGCGTACGTCTGTGTATCATCCACAGACGGATGGGTTAGTAGAACGATTCAATAAAACCCTGAAAACCATGCTCAAAAGGGTGATCTCCAAAGACGGGAAAGACTGGGATATGATGCTTCCCTATTTGATGTTTGCCATACGAGAGGTGCCACAGGCATCCACGGGGTTTTCGCCTTTTGAGTTGTTATACGGGCGACATCCCCGGGGATTGTTGGACCTGGCAAAGGAAACATGGGAGCAAGAGCCCACCCCCCATAAAAGTGTGATTGAACACATTTTAGGAATGCAGAACCGCATAAGCGCGGTCATGCCAATTGTGAAGGAGCATTTACAGGAGGCTCAGGCCGCGCAAAGCGGCCGCTACAATAGACAAGCCACCGTGCGGACCTTTAAACCCGGGGATCGGGTGTTGGTATTGATCCCCACGGCGGAGAGTAAATTCCTGGCTCAGTGGCAAGGCCCCTACGAGATAAAGGAAAGAGTCGGGGTGGTCAATTATAAGGTATTGCAGCCCGGTAGGCGGAAACCTGAACAAATATATCATGTCAACCTATTAAAACCGTGGCAGGAACGGGAAAGCCTGATGGTTGATTTTCCCCCATCTCCCTCCTCTTCGGGTCGTTCAAACCCGGCTCCAGCAACCTCCGGAGAGGACGAACCGGAAGTAAGGATTGGAGAAGCCCTCACCAAGCAACAGAGGCGAGAGGCCAGACGGCTGGTTCAGCAGAACCCCGATGTCTTCTCCGAGTTGCCGGGTAGGACCAGTCTGATATGACATGACATTGTCACCGAGCCTCACCTGAAGGTACGCCTGAAGTCATACCGGGTGCTGGAGGCTCGAAGACAAGCCATATCAGAGGAAGTGAAGACAATGCTACGCCTGGGGGTCATCGAAAAATCCCGGAGTGAATGGGCTAGTCCCATTGTCCTAATACCAAAACCCGATGGCTCCTTACGGTTCTGCAATGACTTTAGGAGATTGAACGAAATATCCAAGTTCGATCTCTACCCCATGCCCCGGGTGGATGAGCTGATTGATAGGCTGGGACAGGCGCGATATTTCACCACGCTCGACCTGACCAAGGGGTACTGGCAGGTGCCACTGACGGAGTCCGCCAAGGAAAAAACCGCTTTTGTTACGCTGGAGGGTCTCTTCCACTATGTTGTCTTGCCTTTTGGGTTACATGGCGCTCCGGCCACGTTCCAGAGGTTGATGGACTTGGTGCTGGAACCCCACCAGGCGTATGCATCAGCGTACCTTGATGACATCATTATTTACAGCTCCGAGTGGCAGACCCACTTGGAACAGGTACAAGCGGTGGTGGACGCGCTTCGAACAGCCGGATTGACAGCCAATCCCAAGAAATGTGCGTTGGGACTTACGGAAGCCCGCTACTTGGGCTACGTGATAGGCCAAGGAGTGATTAAGCCCCAAATTAACAAGGTTGAGGCGATCCAGAAGTGGCCTAGACCCCTGACCACGAAGCAGGTTAGGGCCTTCCTGGGTATCGTGGGGTACTACAGGAGGTTTGTAAAAGATTTTGCGGGACTATCAGCCCCCTTGACGGACCTTCTCAAAGGCAAGAAGTCCGTCATGGTGTGCTGGACTCCGCAGGCCGAGGACTCCTTCCGGGCCCTGAAGGGGGTTCTGTGCGGACAGCCCGTTCTTGTAAACCCTGATTTCCGGAAGGAGTTCATAGTACAGACTGACGCCTCTGAGGTCGGCCTGGGGGCTGTGCTGTCTCAGGTGGTTCAGGGGGAGGAACACCCCGTCACCTTCTTAAGTAGGAAGCTCACCCCTCCCGAGCGGAATTATAGCGTAGTGGAGAAGGAGTGCCTGGCGATCAAGTGGGCCTTGGAGTCCCTACGCTATTACCTGCTGGGACGGCAGTTTCGCTAGGTGACGGATCACTCTCCACTGGTCTGGATGAGGTCCGCCAAGGAACGGAATGCCCGGGTTACCCGGTGGTTCCTTTCTCTGCAGAACTTCCGGTTTACGGTTGAACACCGGGCCGGTAGGTTGCAGGGCACCGCCGATGCCTTGTCCCGCGGCCCGTGTTTGATGGCGGGAGTTCAACCCCGCACGCTTGAACTGAGGGGGGGGGGTATGTGAGACTGTGACCGGGGTTATCTATGACGGCCGGTATGTCTCGCCCCGGTTGTGCTCACTCCATGATAGAAAGCAACTCCACTCCAGGGTTAATGCTGTTTCCCTACAGGCTGAAAGAAGGGTTAAAATGAAACAGGAACAAGGGCGGGGGTGCCGGGTGTGAGGGAGTGAACACAACTCCCTGAGTTTTCTGCCGGAGAGGCACATGTGTACTGTTGTGGACTTTTGTTTGAGTATTGAGCCGTGTGCTGTGAACCTTGGTGCCTGGATCCCGTGTCTTCTGCTGCGCAGCCGACCACGCTGCCTCACAATACATATTGTTTTACATACATATGGTATTTTTGGGCATATACATAGGGTGTGTGTAGATGATACTGTATATACGTTTTTGGACTAGTGTAAAGGAGTAGATGAAGTTGGTGGCATTTGTTTAGATACTAAAAAACTGGTGACACATTCTCTTTAACACTACAACCTGTTTCTCTACAGAGGTGCACATGAGTTAGACTGCTGCCTGTACCTGTTCTTCTACAGTGATTTACACTGGTAGTAAAAATAAAATGAGTCAGACTTTCTGATGAATTTCATAAGTAGTTTTATACTAGTTGTTTAGACGTACATGTCTGTGCTATGTGAGCATCGGATTGTAATGTTCCATTGTGCAATCATCCTGCGGTGACTAAATCATTTTAAGTAAAGTAGATGTAGTTGATGACTATGTAAAAGTACATTTCTTTTAAACTAATGTGTGATCATGCTTTTACGTTGCACTGTCATTATTAGATTGCAAAATGTACAATATAGCACATTGTACTTACCTGTATATACACTGACAAGCAAAAGGGTAACAATGTTCTGAACTTTTGACTTTCAGGCTCCATATCTCAGCACCTACTACAGCTTAGAGCGTGAGGCTGACTTCATTTTACAGACAATCACCTTGGCTATCTGATACAAAAATTTGACTTGCAACTATTTAGCATATGATTAGTTGTGCAGTTTTTTGTTATGTCACTGCATTCTTGCTGTTTTGCTCCGAAAAATCTAAATTTCAATTTTATTTTCTTAGTATTTGTAACTTCACCTTTTTGCTTTCAGCACTGTCTGAATCCTTCTGGGAATGCTCACAATCAGATTCAATCATGTCTAGACTGAAATCTGATCCCAGGTCTACTGGTGCATACTGGTGTTGGTGCATACTGGTCGCCTCACTTGGGTATACAGATTTTTCTTCAACTCTACTCAACTTCAACACTGATACTGCAGTATATACACTACATAGGAGACACCAAGATTGCTGTATATACATCATATAGGAGACAGTGAGACTACTGTATACATAACATAAGATACACCAAGACTGCTATATACATCACATAGGTGATACTGAGATGAAATTGCTGTATATACATGGCATAGAAAACACCAACGCTAGTGTATATATATCTCATAGGAGACACTGTGGCTAGTGTGTATGAATCTATTTATATAATTGCCTTATTCTGTCTGTCTGTCTTGCTCCAAAATGACGTCATTACAGTGACAACCGTCGCATTGGCCGCTCGGCTCGGCCTGGCCCCGCCCCCCACACGCATTGGGCACCTATACACCTCCCCCCAGGACTACTCCACCTATTAGACACCTCCCCCCAGGACTACTCCACCTATTAGACACCTCCCCCCAGGACTACTCCACCTATTAGACACCTCCTCCCAGGACTACTCCACCTAATAGACACCTCCCCCCCAGGACTACTCCACCTATTAGAAACCTCCCCCCAGGACTACTGCTCCTATTAGACTCCTCTTCCCCCAGGATTTCTCCTCCTATTAGACATCTCCACCCAGGACTACTCCTCCTATTATACTCCTCTCCCCCAGGACTACTCCTCCTATTAGACTCCTCTCCTCCAGGACTACTCCTCCTATTAGACTCCTCCCAGCAGGACTACTCCTCCTATTAGACTCCTCTCCCCCAGGACTACTCCTCCTATTAGACTCCTCTCCCCCCAGGACTACTCCTCCTATTATGCTTCTCTCCCCCCAGGACTACTCCTCCTATTATCCTCCTCTCTCCCCAGGACTACTCCTCCTATTATACTCCTCTCCCCCCAGGACTACTCCTCCTATTATCCTCCTCTCTCCCCAGGACTAATCCTCCTATTATACTCCTCTCCCCCCAGGACTACTCCTATTATTCTCCTCTCTCCCCAGGACTACTCCTCCTATTATACTCCCCTCCCCCCAGGACTACTCCTCCTATTATACTCCTCTCTACCCAGGACTACTCCTCCTATTATACTCTTCTCTCCCCAGGAGTACTCCTCCTATTATACTCCTCTCCCCCCAGGACTACTCCTCCTATTATACTCCTCTCTCCCCAGGACTACTCCTCCTATTATACTCCTCACCCCCAGGACTACTCCTCCTCCTATTATACTCCTCTCTCCCCAGGACTACTCCTCCTATTATACTCCTCTCTCCCCAGGACTATTCCTCCAACACACACACACTGCACAAAACATACCTCCCCCCAAAACACACACGCACACTCAAGCAAACCGCGCAACACACACAGCACCACACATAACGCTACAGACACACAACGCTCCACAAACAATGCAACACACAACGCAACACACAAACAACACCGATCTCACCCCCCCCCCCCACACCCAGACAACACCCAGAACATTTAAAGCGCCCTACACAAACACTTGGCAACTACACACAACAACATCTATATATATAACACAAATCATACATTAACTACACAATAAATTCTAGAATACCAGATGTGTTAGAATCGGGCCGCCTTCGAGTATATATATATATATATCACATAATAAATGCTGGGACTGGTGTATATACATCATATAGAAGACACCATCACTATATATATATATATATACATACAGTACAGACCAAATGTTTGGCCACACCTTCTCATTCAATGAGTTTTCTTTATTTCCATGACTCTGAAAATTGTAGATTCACATTGAAGACATCAAAACTATGAATTAAACATGTGGAATGAAATACTTAAAAAAGTGTGAAGCAACTGAAAATATGTCTTATATTCTAGGTTCTTCAAATTAGACACCTTTTGCTTTGATTACTGCTTTGCACACTCTTGGCATTCTCTTGATGAGTTACAAGAGGTAGTCACCGGAAATGGTTTTCCAACAGTCTTGAAGGAGTTCCCAGAAATGCTTAGCACTTGTTGGCCCTTTTGCCTTTACTCTGTGGTCCAGCTCACCCCAAACCATCCCAATTGGGTTCAGGTCTGGTGACTGTGGAGACCAGGTCATCTGGCGTAGTACCCCATCACTCTCCTTCTTAGTCAAATAGCCCTTACACAGCTTGGAGTTTAGGGTCATTGTCCTATTGAAAAATAAATGATGGTCCAACTAAACGCAAACCGGATGGAATAGCATGCCGCTGCAAGATGCTGTGGTAGCCATGCTGGTTCTTTATGTCTTCAATGTTGAATAAATCCCCAACAGTGTCACCAGCAAAACACCCCCTCACTATCACACCTCCTCCTCCATGCTTCACGGTGGGAACCAGGCATGTAGAGTCCATCCGTTCACCTTTTCTGCAAAGACACGGTGGTTGGATCCAAAGATCTCAAATTTGGGCTCATCAGACCAAAGCACAGATTTCCACTGGTCTAATATCCATTCCTTGTGTTCTTTAGCCCAAGCAAGTCTCTTCTGCTTGTTGCCTGTCCTTAGCAGTGGTTTCCTAGCAGCTATTTTACCATGAAGGCCTGCTGCACAAAGTCTCCTATTAACAGTTATTCTAGAGATGAGAAGGTGTGTCCAAAGATTTGGTTTGTACTGTATATATATCACGCATAAGAGACTCTGTAATTGGTGTATATGCATAGCATAGGAGACACGGGCTGATGTATATACATCACATAGGAGACACAGACTTGTGTAAATAAATCACATAAGAGACACTGAGGCTGGTGTATATTCATCCCATATGAGATACTTGCTCTGGGGTAGATACAGCACATTGGAGACACATATATACACCTCTCCCTATCACATAGGAGACACTGGGACTGGTGTACATGCATCACAAAGAATACACAGGATTCTGTATTTATTACATATTAAACATTGCAAAGGGAGCACAGGGCGCTAAACTCTGCCCATGAAGATCGTACTGATGCTGGCACTGGCCAACGTGAGGACCCAATCATTTGTTGTGTGGACAGCAGTGAATGCTGCATGCAGATACTTACAGTTTAATGAGGTATTAAAAAGGGGCTGGTGGCCCAAACACTGGTCCCTGGGATTCTGCTGTAACCAGAAGAAATGACATTGCAGGCTGTAATCCGTGTATGGGCAAGCGGTTCCTCACCCCTGATGTAAGAGGTAGTGTGACACACACGACACAAAATTGTAAACAGTCTTAGGCCTAAGACACATGGCATGAAAATCGGAGCGAGTGGAATGTGATAAAACATCGCATTCCACTCTGACCAATATTAACCTATGTGCCAGCACCCATAAGCGATTATTTTCTCAGCCCTAATCGGACCGAAAAAATAGTCGCAGCATGCTGCGGGTGCAATGTGATCCTTGTTTCTCTCGCACCCATTCAAGTCTTTGGGGTGAGAGAAAAATCGCACTGCACTCGTAGTACACCGATGTAAGGCGAGTGCAGAGCAAGAATGGCAATAGCCGGCTACGGACGAGAGAGGGAGATAAATCCCTCCCTCCCCTCCGCATGCGCTGGCCCTCCCCTCCTCAGCGCTGGCCCTCCCCTAGTCAGTGCCATCCCGCCCCCTGCAGCTGTGGTACGATCGCAAGATCGGACCTCAGTCGCAGTGACACTCGCATGACACTCGGCTTCCGCTGTGCTGCCAGCGTGAGCCGAGTGTCATGCGAGGATCGCAGTAGTCCCCGTGTGGCCCCGGACCTATTGGAGAAAAGGTAAGGAGATTTATTTCATCACAGCAATATGTGTAATTGGATGGGTCAAAATTTTGGGCGTTATTCACAGCCAAGGCAACGTGTAACAAGAACGTGCTGGAAATGCGTCTTTTTTTGTGAAGAGTCTTATAAGCCATAAAATGCTCCTCTAGGAATGTAAATATGCAAATAGCTGCTTCAGAAGTAAGTGGACTTGATCTCTAGAGCCAACTATTGGAAGTAGCAATGCTTAACCAACCATTTAACAAGCCTTGCCACATAACCTAGGATGAAACTCAAAACAGACATTCTATTTGCAGTTCGGGGTGTTTGCCCCTCATGAACAGATGACTAGAGTTGTCCCCTAAGGAAATTTTACATCATTGCAATAAAGTTTGTTAATTGAAGGGCTTTTTTTACTTGTGTTATCTTTGTCTAATATTTAAATTTATTTGGTGATCTGAAACATTTCAGTGTGAGGAACGTGCAAAAGAATAAAAAGTCAACAAGGGGGCAAACACTTTTTCACACCACTGTATATACAAAGATGGGCCACATATATTCCAGGATGAGCCACATATATACCAGGAAGGGGCCCAGGATCCCCCCATAATGGGGCGCCATGACCACATCTTTTGCTTTAACATTTTTCTTACTATTTTCCTCATCTAAAATCTAGGTGCGTTTTATGGTCCATTGCGTCTTGTAATCTGAAAAGTACGAGAATTAATTATAGTGAAATAAACTTGTTCTTTTTTGTGAAATATGTTAAAAAACATTCGCTGTTGGGATCCATCGAATCGTATGTGTTTCCTAAGATCTTCATTTCTAAGTTGTTGACAATTCTGAATAATTAAACTTAACGGAGTCTATAACAGCTAATTAAATGGAGGCTAAGATAATATTTTTACTTAAAAGAAAAAGGCAAGATCTAAAAAGTGTTGGCGCAGCAAAATATAATTTGCCTTCCAATACTGTTAATATTGTTACTGCCGCATATGAAGTGTCAAACACCTGCCAAGTGGAATAAGAAGAAATAAACACGTTCTTTAAAGGACCTCTCCAGTGGTTTTTTTTTTATTTAAGGCTAGTTTCACACTACGTCTTTTTAACATCCGCTGAAAACGTTTTTTTAGCGGAAGTACGGATCCTGCTTTTACAGCAAATAACGTATGCAAACGCATCTGTTATTTTGCAGGATCCTGCACTGGATGTTTAGGGGCGGGCATTGGAGTCATGTGATCGGGAGTGAGGGGAACTAGACTGGGAGCCGGCTTCTGACAGCTGCAGACGCTGGTAACCAAGGTAAACATCGGCCTTGGATACCTGATATTTATCTTGGTTACGAGTGTCTGCAGCTGCTAGGAGCAGGGCTGCCTGCACGCGTAACCAACGTAAACATCGGGTAACTAAGAGAAGTGGTTACGCGATATTTACCTTGGTTACGAGTGTCCGCAGCTCTCAGGTGGGAGAGAGGAAGGGTGAAAGACAGAGATAGAGAGAGAGGGTGAGGGAGGGAGTAGAGAGATAGACAGATCACGCGAGACTGGTTCTGGGCATGCTCAGTACTTTCTGGGCATGCTCAGTACAAAAGCAGGATCCTGTCTATCAGCACGCCAGCGTTCACCTGCGTTTGCGTGCGTTATAGTCAGGATCCAGCAATTTGCAGTATTTGGACGGAGCTCAAAAACGCTACAAGTAGCGTTTTTGAAACATGTTAAAAAACTGCAAGTCACTGGATCCTCACTATAACGCAGGCAAACGCAGGTGAACGGATGTTAACGCGAGTCCATTGCAAATGCATTGAAATGAAAACGCATTTGCACTGGATCCGCTTGTCCGCTAAAATAACGTTAAGGACGGATGTTAAAAAGACGTAGTGTGAAACCAGCCTAAGGGTTGGAGTTGTGCTTTAAATCTTAGGGGTATTTTGCACACTACGACATCGCAGCTGCGATGTCGGTGGGGTCAAATCGAAAGTGACACACACTCCGGCGTCGCTGTCGACATCGGAGTGTGTAAATTTTTTTTAAAAAATTTTTGATACGATTAACGAGCGCAAAAGCGTCAAAATCATATAATCGGCATAGTGTCAGTCATTTCCATATTGTCGCGGCTGCGACAGGTACGATGTTGTTTCTCGTTCCTGCGGCAGCACACATCGCTGTGTGAGAAGCCGCAGCAGCGAGGAACCTCACCTGCATCCCGCGGCTCACGCTGGCTATGCGGAAGGACGGAGGTGGGCGAGATGTTTACGTCCCGCTCATCTCAGCCCCTCTGCTTCTATTGGTCGCCTGTCGTGTGACGTCGCTGTGACGCCGCACGACCCGCCCCCTTAGGAAGGAGGCGGTTCGCCGGCCAGAGCGACGTCGCAGGGCAGGTGAGTGCATGTGAAGCTGCCATAGCAATAATGTTCGCTATGGCAGCTATCACAAGATATCGCAGCTGCGACAGGGGCAGGGACTATCGCGCTCGGCATAGCAACAATCGGCTTGCGATGTCGCAGTGTGCAAAGTACCCCTCAGTCCCCTGCCCCCTGTCTCTGGCCACCTTCACACGTCCCTGTTCCCAGTATGTGTGGTGTCCGTTTTCACACGTTCTAGAGACATGTTCGCACGCAAACTCATAAACATCTCTATTGATCTTCACACCTCTGTGTATTTACATGGACTGTGTGTCCCTGTGAATCACATGTGTGTCCGTGTGATCCCCATGGAGACAGGTCAAGATTTTTACTGTCATCACGGATGAAAAGGTCAATAGCAGTCTATGCAGGGCCGGCTCCTGGTGTTTATGGGCCCTGGGTGAAAGAGTCTCAGTGGGCCCCATCCACACATAGACATGCACAGATACATACACATACAGGCATACGTACACATACTTATTTAAAGAGAAATTCACAAAAACACATAAATAGACATAAATCTAGACCCAGTCATATACAGTGACATACATAGATATATACTGTACATCATAGATGCACACACAGACACATTATTTTTAAATTTTTCTATATTTATATATATATTTCTAATATTGGGAAGCCGGCAACAGCCTCATTCACCTTCCCGCTTGTCTCCATCCAGCTCCTCCTAGATTGGTGGCAGTCACTAACAGACATGGCCGCACATAGAGCACACTGACACTGCTGTATATACATCACAAGAGAAGCTGGGGACATACACATTACTGGGTGGAATACATATTACTGAGGAAAGAGGTATACAGCAATGGGGGGCATACAGCTCTAGAGGAGGGCAGTGGCTCTGAGGGGGGGGGGGGACAAACAGCTCTGAGGTGGGGGGTGACATGCAGCTGTGGGGGTATACAGCTCTGGGGTGGGGGGGGGGGGACATACAGCTCTGGGGGGTATACAGCACTGGGGTGGGGGGACATACAGCTCTGAGGGGGTATTAGTAGAAAAAGTTTTTTTTCCGCTCACCCACTATTCCATCTGGCTCCAGACTTCAGGACGGTGCAAGGACATAAACTCCGTGTTCAGAGAAGTAGGATAGATAGCAATGGAAATTCCTTTCCTGATCCAGCAACAACGTCCAAAAAGTATAATAATTTTTTTAAAAACTCATTTTATTTGAAAAAATGTTAAAACTAACATACGTTAGAGGGATATCCAAGGTTAAAAGGCAACGTCTTACGCGTTTCAGGCCAGTGTGGCCCTTAGTCATAGACATGAGGGGGTATACAGCACCTGGGTGGATGGGACATACAACTCTAGGGGTATAGTAGTATGCAGCCCCCATATTCCTCCATATAGTATTATGAAGACCTCATAGTTCTCCATATAGTATTATGTAGCCCCCATATGGCACTATGCATCCCCCATATGGAACTATGCAGCCCCCATATAACATTAAGCAGCCCCCATATAGCACAATGCAGACCCACATAGCATTAGGCACCTTCATGTAGTATACAGCCCGCATATAGTACAATACAGACCCCTATAGAATTAAGCACTTTCATGTAGTATACAGCTCACATATAGCACAATGCAGACCCAAATAGCATCAGGAACCCTCATGTAGTATACAGCCCACATATACCACAGTACAGAGCCAGATAGCATTAGGCACCCTGATGTAGTACACAGCCCCTATATAGCACAGTGCAGACCCAGATAGCACAGTGCAGAGCCAGATAGCATTAGGCACCGTCATGTAGTACACAGCCCCTATATAGCACAGTGCAGAGCCACATAGCATTAAGCACCCTCATGTAGTATACAGCCTGCATATAGCACGGTGCAGAGCCAGATAGCAGTAGGCACCTTCATGTAGTATACAGCCTGTATATAGCACAGTGCAGACTCAGATAGCATTAGGCTCCCTCATGTAGTATATAGCCTGTAGATAGCACAGTGCAGAGCCAGATAGCATTAGGCACCTTCATGTAGTATACAGCCCGTATACAGCACAATGCAGACCCAAATAGCATTAGGCACCCTCATGTAGTATACAGCCTGTATATAGCGCAGCCTGTATATAGCCCATATAGCACAGTGCATAGCCAGATAGCAATAGGCACCCTCATGTAGTATACAGCTTGTATATAGCACAGGCTGTATATAGCACAGTGCATAGCCAGATAGCAGTAGGCACCCTCATGTAGTATACAGCTTGTATATAGCACAGTGCATAGCCAGATAGCAGTAGGAACCCTCATGTAGTATACAGCCTGTATATAGCACAGCCTGTATATAGCACAGTGCAGAGCCAGATAGCAGTAGGCACCCTCATGTAGTATACAGCTTGTATATAGCACAGCCTGTATATAGCACAGTGCAGAGCCAGATAGCAGTAGGCACCCTCATGTAGTATACAGCCTGTATATAGCACAGCCTGTATATAGCACAGTGCAGAGCCAGATAGAAGTAGGCACCCTAATGTAGTATACAGTGATGAAATACATACTCACTTCTCCTCGTTCCCCCGCTGCTCCGGGCTCCTCGGCAAGTCCACTGCTGTCGCTCGCTCTGACCTCTCAGCAGGCGTGCAGTGATGAAGTCACCACGCTCCACTGCAGAGCTGTCAGAGCGCCGACCTTTACAGCGGGAAGAATGATAAGAGAGGGAGCGCGCCGCTCACTCTCTCATCATTGCTCTCAATTGTATCGGCAACTACGATGCTGATACAATTGAAAGCGCGATCCTCAGCGGGGGGAGTCCGGGCCACGGCATTTGACCGGGTTTGCCGGATGCTGACGCCGACCCTGAGGCTATGGGTCCATGAAAATCACATACGGTACACAGATTCCATACATCCGTGTGCTATCCATGTGACATTAAATTAAATGCATTCAACAGAATTAAATGCAGAATTAAATGCATTGAACAAATTAATGTTTTTTTATGTGTTAAAGATGTTCAAAGATGATAGATAGATATAGAGATAGATATATTTTACAATTACTGACCAAATAAATAATTAAAAGTAGAAAACAACATGGGTCCCCCCCCATTTTTCATAGCAAGCAAAGTTAAAGCAGACAGCAGCAGGCTGATATTATTAGCCTGGAAATGTTCATAAATATTGGGACCTTCCCAGCCTAAAATACCAGCCCTCAACCACCCCAGAAGTGGCACTTCATATTAGGCCTCCAACACACATCCGTTAAACACGTGCGTGTTTGGTCCGTTTCCGTATATACCGGAGACACGGACAAATGTGCACCAATGTTAGGCTATGTTTGAGGTCACACGTGCGTTATTCCATAATGTCCGTGTGTGCGTGTACGTGATCCGTATGTGTTTCCGTTTTGCACGGAAGCATGTCCGTTTTCTGCACGGAACACGCACACACGGACCCCATGAAAGTCAATGGGTCTGTGCGCACAAGTACGTGACACGGATGCATCTCCATATGCTCCGTGTACGTTTTGTGCTTTTTTTGTAGCGATGTCGGGCATTTTTTCTTTTCCTGTGTATGTCGGTCAATCTCCCTCAGTCCGTCGGTCGGTCTCGCTCTGTCTGTCTCTCTTTCTGTCTTGTCTGTCCCTCTCTCTGTCTGTCGGTCAGTCTCCCCCTCTCTCATACTTACCGATCCCCGATCACCGGCGCAGTGCTGCACGGCTGTTAAATAAACTCTGGGGGCTTTTACTATTTTGAAAAAGCCGGCCGCTCATTAATCAATCTCGTATTCCTTGCTTTCCCCGCCCACCGGTGCCTATGATTGGTTGCAGTGAGACACGCCCCACGCTGAGTGATAGCTGTCTCACTGCAACCAATCCCAGCCACCGGTGGGCGGGTCTATACTGTGCAGTAAAAAAAAAAAAAATAATTAAAATAAAACGACGTGCGTTCCCCCCATTTTGATATCAGCCAGGGTAAAGTCACACGGCTGAAGGCAGGTATTCTCTGGATGGGGAGCTCAACGTTATGGGGAGCCCCCCAGCCTAACAATATCAGCCAGCAGCCGCCCAGAATTGCCGCATCCATTAGATGCGACAGTTCTGGGACTCTAACCGGCTCTTCCCGAATTGCCCTAGTGCGTTGGCAATCGGGGTTATAAAGAGTTAATGGCAGCCCATAGCTGCCACTAAGTCCAAGATTAATCATTGCAGGCGTCTCCCCGAGATACCTTCCATGATTAATCTGTAAGTTACAGTAAATAAACACAAAACGAAAAATCCTTTATTTACAATAATAAACACTAACAAATACGCTCGTTCACCAATTTATTAAGCCCCAAACACCCATCCATGTCTGGCGGAATCCACGGAGGTCCCGCGTCACTTCCAGCTCTGCTACATGAAGGTGACAGGAGCTGCAGAAGAACCCTGCCGCTCCTGACAGCTCCACGCAGCAACTGAGGTGAGTCGCACGATCAGCTGTGCTGTCACTGAGGTTACTCGCCTGCCACCGCTGGATCCTCCAACTGTGACAGCAAGTCACCCGAGTGACAGCGATGAAGTCACAGGTGAGTTGCGGTCATGGGTGGAGGATCTAGCTGGCCGCGGGTAACCTGAGTGACGGCAGCGCTAATCGCGCTGCTCGCTTCTGTCACTCAGGGGATTAGCAGTCACCAGTGAGTCCTTCATGGGTGACCGCTAATCAGTACGCGACACCCAGACAGAGCCGCGGTATGACAATGAAGTCGGGTGAAGTTCACCCGAGTTCATTCTCAGCGCGTGACTCTGTCTGCTGTCTGCGTGTATGCATCAATGACATTTAGCATCACACACATACCATTGCACACAGACATCACACTCACATGTCAGTTACGAATCTCATGCACACACGGGCATTACATACACACGCGCGGTTAGCATACACCGTTCACACGAATGCCACACGGACCATGAAAACAGACATAAAAATGGATCACGGACCTGAAAAACGGCCCGTAATACACGTGCGTGCTTTTCACGGATGTGTGTTTCAGACCTTAGATGCAGCAATTTTGGCATTTCACCTCGGCCCTTCCCGATTGCCCTGTAGCGATAGTAATCGGGATAATGATTTTTGGGCTTGATGTCAGATTTGTCTATCAGACACCCCCGTTACTAACCCAGTAAGTAAAAAGCAAAAAAAGCAAAACGCATACACAAAAAATTGGTTATTTGAAATTCTGGCTCTTATAGACTTGAATTGAGTGCTTGTGAAGTAACTTCTGACTTCCGACAAGTCAGAAGATACGGGCACAAGCAACGCCGAAAAAAAGATGAAAATGCTTGAGGGAGAGTATAAAACCTGCTTTACACGGGACGACAAATTGTGCGATTTCACAATCGATCGTACCCGCCCCTGTCGTTTTTGCGTCACGGGCAAATCGCTGCCCGTGGCGCACAAACTAGTTTAACCCCCGTCACACGCACTTACCTTCTGGACGACCTCATTGTGGGCGACGAACGTCCACTTCCTGAAGTGGGAGGGACGTTCGGCGTCACAGCGATGTCACACAGCCGCCGGCCAATAGAAGCGGAGGGGCGGAGATGAGCGGGACGTAAACATCCCGCCCACCTCCTTCCTTACGCATAGTTGGCGGGTGCCGAGGGAAGGAAGTAAGCTGCTGTTCATCGTTCCCGGGGTGTCACATGGAGCAGCGTGTGCTACCCCGAGAACTATGAGCAACCGGCGCCATTTTAATTAAACGAAATTATGAAACCGAGCGACGAGTACACGACTCACGATTTGTGAGCGATACTGCGTCGCTCGGAGGTGTCACATAGCCCGATGTCACAGCGATGCCGGATGTGCGTCACAAAAACCGTGACCCCAACGATCTATCGCACGATAGCTCGTCTCGTGTAAAGCACCCTTTAGAATGGGGTATGGACTTAAGTGTACTTTACACGCTGCCCCCTGCCCCCGTCTGTTGTGTGTCACGGGCAAATCACTGCCCGTGGCGCACAACATCGCTAAGACCCGTCACACGGACTTATCTTCCCTGCGACGTCGCTGTTGCCGGCGAACCGCCTCCCTTCTAAGGGGGCGGTTCATGCGGCGTCACAGCGACGTCACACGGCAGCCGTCCAATAGCAGAGGAGGGGCAGAGTTGAGAGACCTGAACATGCCGCCCACCTCCTTCCTTCCTCATTGACGGTGGACGGAGGTAAGGAGGAGATGTTCGTCGTTCCCGAGGTGACACAAACAGCGATGTGTTCTGCCGCAGGAGCGACGAACAACATCGCTACTGTCCAGACAATGATATTTCGTAATTAAACGACCTCTCCAAGACAAACGATTTTTGTCTTTTTTGCGATCGTTTTAGGTCGCTCCTAGCTGTCACACGCTGCGATGTCGCTAACGATGCCGGATGTGTGACACAAACAATGTGACCCCGACGACATATCGTTAGCGATGTCGCAGCGTGTAAATGGCCCTTTAGATTTAAATGGTTATATTCCCATCTCCATTATCCTATCCCAAGATGTAGTAGGTGTAATAATAATAATAATATTACCAGATACCTCCAAGTAAAAATGTAGTATAGTTCTCCAAATCTATTACCTCATCTGCAGGGCATTTTAGCTTAGGTACTTGTGGTTACGACCATGAGCAACTAACTGCGACTATATGCATTGCCATAACCTTGGATACCAAAGCTACTGCAATGCCTTGCATATGAGGTAAGTTGACGGCTTTTCAGAAGAACTATACCGTACTACATTTCTAATTGGAGATATTTGCTAATATTATTATTATTATTATTATTACACCTACTAAATACTGGGATAGGATCTTGGAGATAGAGAAAACCCTTTAAAGCACCACTCCATTGCTGAAAAAAATCCTGCTGGAGTGGTGCTTTAAAGGGAACCTGCTACCACCAAAATCACTACTTAGGGGTACTTTGCACACTACGACATTGCAAGCCGATGCTGCGATGCCGAGTGCGATAATCCCCGCCCCTGACGCAGCTGCGATATTTGGTGACAGCTGGCGTAGTGAAAATTATCGCTACGCCAGCTTCACATGCACTCACTTTGCCCTGCGACATCGCTTTGGCCGGCGACCCGCCTCCTTATTAAGGGGGCGGGCCGTGTGGCATCATAGCGACGTCACACGGCAGGCGGCCAATAGAAGTGGAGGGGTGGAGATGAGCGGGACTGTGAGGCAAATCCCGGGATATGAAGATGAATTATGACTCCAGTCATAATCGCTCATCACTCCCTGGCAGTGCCCCCTCCCTTCTTGTTCTCAATGTCCAGCATCTGTGAAGGTGTTACACCTCCATGGCCATGTCCTGTGATATGGAAATGAGGTGGTGTGGGAACAATGGACACAGGATGACTCCCTGCCGTCACCCTGTAGTAGGAGCTGCTAGCTAGTTAGCAAGGCTATGGAAATAGCCAGACAGAACGACTCCAGTAAAAAATGGTTCATATCTCGCAAGCCATATTTCCGATAAATATGGCAACCATAAAAATGGTGTCTCCGCATGCAGACGATGCCGGCACACCCTTTTTATGGGAGCAGGACATTGGGAAATGCCCCAGGCGTGATATCAGCCAATGGGGAACTGGCAGACAGGTCATGAGTCCCCTCGTTCTGTAGCTAAATTCATAACTGTCACAATGAGAGCATTGGCGTCTGCCTACGACGCTCCCAGGCAAAGTTATGGCCAATATCCCCTTTGCTGGATAATTCTGATCCATGCAGGGGGAGTGGCAGTGCTTCCCTGTGAGGTCATGAAGGTAGGAGGGGACCTGGATTTGGCCAGGTTGATAACCCTACTTCGGCCATTTTCCAGTGTTCTTCTGCTCGGGGGCCTGGTTGGGACAGACCTGTGAGAGAGTTCCTGGAAACCTGGTCTACAGCGCCCCCCTGTGGCCAGACGCACAAGGTAACTGATTGAATTGCATACCTGTTGTAAACCATGCTTTATCTGTAACTGTACTCTGACATATGTATATTCTGTAGATCTCCTATTGTATATATTGTAGTTCTAGTGTGCTTTAGGCTGATTAAAGTATATAATTAATCTTGAGCTGTTCTGTTATCTCGATCTTGAATCCCACGTCTGTGTGTTCGGCTAATAGTTACCGTAAATCGGTTGGTGGCAGCGAGTTGTGCCAAGGATTATTGTGGGGAGGCCAGTGAGATTCGGGAAGATATTATATATTCCGCCCGCGGAGGTCGGGGGAATATATACCCTACTCTCACCGGGGACCCTTCAATAATCGGCATAAGTAGTATAGCGGCCTCCTTGCTTATTGTCGGGCAATTCCATAATTGGCCTGACTATAAGAGGGGCGCTAGAGAGCGCGTCACGTGCTCTGTCTGTCGGTCGGGAGGTATAAAGGAGGGGTGACCCCACTTGTTACCCCCCGATTGTGACGTACTGGTAGCCAGCGCAGGGGATTTCTGAGTGACCCCCCCGGTGGTTTGTGACATATTGGTGGCAAGCGGTGGGATCGAGATAATAGTGTGTGTGAGTGTGAGACCCATACTCCCAGACACTAAAGACTGCCTGCAGCAGCTGTGGCTGCTGGGGTCTTCAGACCAGCTCAACACTAGAGTGTCAGAGTGCAGATACTGTAAGGTGTGTGGAGGCATCAGGTGTCAGTTCTGTGTCAGTGACCAAAGTCTGCAACAATGGCTGATAGCACCAGGAGCAAAGCCAAAGGAATGGCCGATGCTCAGGCCAGAGACGATGAGGAGGTTGTCCACGAGCCCTCCAGGAGCTCGACGCCAGAAAGCCGTTCTGCCGAGGACATTGCACAACCTGGCACTGCTGGACAAGATGAGGAGGAGCTCGCCCAAGGTTCCTCAACGAGCCAGATGCCAGCCCTCCGCTCTGCAATGGACAGTGAAGCACCAGGCTCCGCAGCGGGCCGCAGATCACCACGTGCCATTCCACCGAGCCTGGGAGGCTCGGATAGCCTTCTTCAAATGGCTATGGCCCTTCTCCAGGCTGGAGACCGGGATACCTACGAGATACTCATGGCAGAGCGCAGGGCAGAGCGGCAGGCAGCGCGTGAAGAGCGCCAGGCAGAGCGTGAGGCTGCGGAGCGACGGCAACAGGCAGACCGTGACCACCAGCTGCAGCTAGCTCAGCTCCGGCCCTCATCAGCCACACGTGACCTTCAAGACACCAAACTTCCAAAGGTCCGTGTTGAGGACTTCCCAGTGCTGGAGAAGGATGGAGACTTGGACTCTTTCTTGACTGCTTTTGAGCGGACTTGCTTGCAGCACCATCTGAACAAGGACCAGTGGGCCAAATACCTGACCCCCCGTTTAAGGGGTAAGGCCCTGGATATCCTTGGGGACTTGCCTGCTGAGGCAGATCAGGGCTACGACACCATCAAGCGGGCCCTGATCCAACAGTACAACCTCACCCCGGAGTCCTACCGCAAGAAGTTCCGGAGCCTACAGAAGGGACCAAAGGACTCCTGGGCTGACCACAGGCGGGCACTTGCCCGAGCTGCCGACCACTGGACCCAAGGCCTGCAGCTTTCCACCGGACCGGAGATCCTGGACTTGTTCATCACGGAGCAACTCTTGTGGAACTGCCCTGAGGATCTCCGCCAGTTCATCCGAGACCAGAAGCCAAAGGGATCCACGGCTACAGCTGCCCTGGCAGATGACTACACCAACAATCGGGCTCCTGAAGCCAGGAGAGCAGCCACCAGCAGCACCTGGAGAGGGGGTAAGATGAATTCTGCGACTGCCCCACCTGCCCCTAGACTGCAGGGGGTGTCCCCCTCAACTCCCCTCTCCAGGCCCGTGGCGGAACCAAGACGGTGCCACCAGTGCAACCTACCTGGACACTTCAAGGCCATGTGCCCTCAGCGTCCCAAGGCCCCGGCTCCGTCCCCGTCCCAAGGGCCGCCCAAGGTGTATTGTGTGGGTGGGGGTGGTGGTAGGTCCCTGGACAGCTTCCAACCTGTCACCGTCGGCCGGTCTGTGACCATAGGACTGCGAGACAGCGCCTCGGAGGTGACTCTGGTGCGGCCTGAGATGGTGTCCCCCCAAGACTTGATCCCTGGAAAAACCCTCGCTGTCTCCGGGATTGGAGGCATTGACCCGGCGCTGCCTGTTGCTAACATTTATGTGGACTGGGGCGCAGGGCGAGGGGTGAGGGAGGTGGGGGTAACTGATCGGATCCCTGCAAACGTGCTACTTGGGA